>NC_086239.1:34884285-35190714 GCF_036321145.2 Pelmatolapia mariae | reverse complement strand
TATGATTAATTGTCAACAGTTACAGCATGATCCATTAACTTTCTGCCCCCTTGTATACCATATAGTGACAGCAATCTCCACATTGCCTTAGTCTAAATTAAAACGTCCTGTGCATCCTGTGCACAGCCTTCTAGTCTCCTAATACCAATCTTAAAAACCCTTCAGACCTTTCCTCAGTTTGTTTGCTCTAGAAAGAACACTTAGCTATTGATGTCAAAAATACCTTTTTAAACACTTGAAATAATATTTTATAACATTAGATGTGAAGAAGAAGTCAAGCTAGTTATCTAGAAGTGGATAAAAGTGATATTTTTGACATACATTGCTGCTAAAACATAAAACACATTCAAGAACGCACCATACGTCACACTTTTCAGAGGCATAGAACCTGCCTGTCTTCATCTCTGCCCTTCTTCCTTTACCCCCCTGTGTCTTTCTTCTTTAAAATACACCCCCCTTTCTTTCTGTCCTGGTTTCTCTGCTTTCTCTGAGAATCCAAAGCCCTGCTGCTGCACGACTGATGATTTGTTAACAGCATGGACAAACATATGGTGTTGATTTTGTGACTCAAAGTAGTGCAGTTGGTCTGCAATAAACTCATACTCCAGGGAACGCACAAACATACACACACATCTCCATAGTGTTGTTTATTCTACACTCTGCATGAACAAGAGTGTGTGTGTTGTCCATGCGCTTGTTTGTGAATAGTGATTTCTAGCTATATAAGCTAAAAGACCTAACATCCTACCTGATGGTAACATTTAAAGCCATACTACAGTAAAAAGGAAAACTTAAACATACATTTAAAATAGAAATAATTCACTTTTTTGTTGCTTTTAAGTGCTTTGCTAGAAGCAGGTAATGGTGCTGTGCTGTTTACAGCCTGTAGTGAGTGCTACAGACTAAAGCTGAGCCACTGGAGATGGGGGGAGTGACAAAGAGACACTAAAGCAGACAGCAGCTGATCAGAGTTTTAGAAACACAAACACGCTGGTTTTGAGATAAAGCTGCTCTACTGGAAGAAGCAACCATCAAATATTTCATCAGTTTGGACTTGGCCACAACTTTAAGTCACAGATCTGCAGAGTTTAGTCTTACTGCATTTCAAGTTTCTAAAGGGAAGTTTGAATCCTGGATTTTCATAACCTTTTACCACAGTTAATGGAAACATAAAACCAAGTGTGTACAAACAGTGACCGAGCATGGGTGAATAAGCACATAAAGTAACATAAAAGGAGAAGATGTATCACAACAAATTTCTGCATGGTAAGCAAGTTAAGCGTGGGACTTTTTAAAAACCTTTTCATTTTTAATGCAGCAACAACTGCTTTTATCTGTTTTGTGTATGAACGCACAATGAATAACCAGAAGAAACAACGTAGCCCAAAGTTATGCACTATTATGTTTTGAGTACTCACATATTTAAATAAAAGATTAGATCAGACTTGATCCAGATAAGAAGACGGATGTATTGAAAATAAAAAATAATAAATAATAAACAGATTTTACAAAAATAAAAATGTCTATAATAAATCGAAGAACTTTTGAGCAGCAATGTCGATGCTGCAGATCAAATAGTGCTGACCAAAACTGCACAAATAAAGAAAGGCAGCATTTCACATGCACACTCAATGCTCACAAGAACCCCGCCTTTAGTCTATAAGCATATAGTGTATTTTAACAGCCTGCAATCACAAGACAAATATGCTTTATAACTAAATTCCAACTGCAAGCAAAAGAGAATATTTAAAGTGGACCTATTAGGCTTTTTCATATTTTCTTTCACACGTATCCTGCAAACTGGTTCTGGGTTTGAATCCACTGGTGGGGGCGGACGTTTTGCATACATGTCTTTGGATAGTACTTCAAAGGCCATCTAAGATTTTTTAAGACCTACTTATGTTATTTCATTTATCAACTATTCTTCACTTTAAAAAAAATCTAAATTTTGATTTTACCACCATGAAGCTAAAATATTAATTTTAGTGGAAATATTTGACTGAGACAGTTGACTTATTTATATTAATTACTACCTTTAGAGTAGCTTTGCCTCAGATAAAACTTTATATAACTAAACTCTGACCTGCAACAGACTACAACAGTGAATGAGGGGTAGAGGGGATGACTGAGCACTGGCAGGCAGACAGACAGTCAGATGGACAGAAGCAGCCAGAAAACATGGGAAAGGAAGACTTACTAACTGTTTTTGTTCCCTGCGGGAGGGTGCAGCCCGACATGGACTTGTTTGAGCTCTGACGTTTAGAAGGGTCAAGAGTGACCCTAGGAGGAGAGAGGAAGAAGAGAAGGAGGTGAAGAGAGGATGAGAGGAATGGAAAAAAATGGAAAATTGAAAGTTTTTGAAAGAGAGACGTGAGTGGAAGAAAAAGCAAGTGAAGGGGTAGACAACACAGAGTGACAGTAAGAAGCACAGGTAGAAGAGGAATTCAACATCAGGTACTGTAGTTCAAGAAAAGAAGGATAGAAGACTGGCAGGTGACTGGCAAGAAAAAGCCAAAGTGGTTAAAGAATCAAACAAACAAACAGATAAAGCAACAATAAGCAGCCAAGAAGAACCGTGAAAGACATACAGTGTGTCCACCTAGCATGCAGACCTGGGTCAGATAGGTTATCATTTACCTTTTTAGCTTTAATTGCCAGTAAGGTGCAGTAAGGCGGAGGTGCCTCAGGAATACAGTTCATGGGAGGAACTGAAAATAGGAGGTAACCATACTGAATAAAATCTAATTTTTATAAATTTAAACTGGTCTTCATATACTGTCCATCCATGTAGATATGATTAGTTAAGAGAGAGTGCTGTCGCAGGATTGTGTGGATGTGTGTGTGTTTACTGTTGGTTTACTGTTACATGCAGACAGCTTTACTTCTTCAGGACAGAGTAATTCATATTTCGTCTTACAGTGTAGTAAGATGTACACACTTGGAACATTACACAGCCCCCACACTCAAATCTAAATAACTAAAAATGAATTAGTGCAGTAAACAGTAACTTTAGTATTCTGTCATGTTTGAATCTGTGGTTAGCAGTGGGTGGATATTTCCACGAAGATGTGGATGTGGCAAAAAAAAAAAGACTGAGAATCTTGAATGTGAGAAAATTAAATTGGCGAACAATATTTTAACACTATTAGACCCAGGTCTGACACTCTGGAGGACAAGTTCTGAAGCCTGTAAAGCTGAATTATTAGAGAAGGAAGGCTGGTAGGTTAGTACTGGTTAAGGAGACGTGACAGGCAGCAAGGTTATCGAAATGATCTTCATGTGCAGAACTACACTGTCGAGTTGTAAGCTTATAATCAGACAGGCCTGTACTGTCACTTTACCACAACGATTAGCAGTATTACTAAACATTTAACAAAAATACGTGCAGATTTATTAACAAGCCACTGTTTTTCTACCAGTTAGCCCCCATCAACTCCCTGTTTCTTTGTTACTTTAAACTTTCAAAAACAGTAAGACTTGACATTCAAACATCTAGCTTCTCCGCTTACCTGCGAGTCAACTTGGAGGTGATTTTGCTGAGCAGGTTGGTCGTACCCCGGGTCCTGGCATGGGGCAGTGGGCTGGCATCGTGAGACAGCGTAGGAGACGCTGGAGGAGCATGAGAGGGAGGCCGGCGGTCTCTAATCTGCCCTCCGTGAAAAGTGCTCCTCACTGTGGATCCCCGGGACAGACGGGAGGAAGGCGTGGAGGATGAGGAGGAGGTCCCAGAGGCACCTGCAATGCTGTGGGTAGAGGGGGAGGCAGGGGGGAGGCGGTGGGATGTGGAACTGGAGAGGTGGGTGAGGGTGGAGAAGTTGCAAGTTAGACCACTAGAACAAGTGCAACTGTTCAGGAACCATACAAGCACCAAACCGTTTATACATATTTGAATACGGCTTTTCCAAACATCTGGAAGGAAGTGCGTTCAACATAAACAGAATCAAACCAGAGAAGTTACAGTCACATTATAACTGCAGCGTAGGCTGTTTGAGCCAGTGTTAGGCAACAATTACAAAACTGCGCATTTTCACTTCACTTTCAGACCCCAAATAGACTAGTGTGACCCATCTTCACTGGAAAAACACGCTACCTCGAGCAGTGATGTGACTCACTGATGTGTTTGTGACAAACAAAGGCTCGAATGAATCGGTGGCAGAAAACACTCGATAACAAAATAAGTATTTTTCATCTTTCATTTGGATTTTTTGACATCAAGTGCAGATTATTAGCAGACTTATGGTTTTAAGTTGGATTTAACATGCCAAGTGCATTTAAAAACAGTTAATCAATCATTACGTAACTGGGTTTCTTCATGGCTTAAACTGGGGTTAAAGACAAGCTCCATCATTAGTGTGCAGTATTAAACAAAATCTATGGACACTGATAACTGGCTGGCTGATAAAAGGTGTATTATCCTTGAGTATATTTAACAACCTAACAATTAACAATTTAAAAATAATTATTTGTCCGGTTTGATTTTACAATCCTAATCAAAGACGTCAACAGGTGAAATTATAATGAGCTGTTCGCAAACAGACTTTATTTCAGACTTTTCAAGAAAAATGATAAGTCTGAAATAAAGTCTAAAAGTAAAAGACAGAAAGACCAGCAGAGCTAGCTATCATACATTTCACACAGGTTGTTTTCTAACCTGAAAATTAACCCAAAATATTCTCTCTCTTGTGAACCCCTGCATGCCCCACTACCTCATGTCCAGTTCCCCTCTCCTGTCACACATTTATACACCTACGCACATAAACCACATACACACACACACACCTCTCCACCCCTGACTCTCAGGCTGGCTGGTGGCCTGAGGCTGCTTTTCATAACGCTCTAGATAACACCCACACACAGGGTTCAAGTGGGACAGAGCCATTAGATGGGTTAAGCTGAAGCGCAGCCGTTGCAGAGCAAAATCGTTTAGCATCAATGTGAACTGGCTGCCTACTGAGGCTCACCTCAGGGGGCACACGGGGGCTGGAGAGAGCAGAGGACAGCAGGACCGGGGATGGTTGAAAAAAATAAATTTTCTGTTCTGTAGTTGTGTATGGTTTTGTACACAAGTTTCACCAGTGCCTCAAACTAATGTGAGTGCTTGATTAGTTAAAGCAGAGATGTCAAACATAAGGCCCGGGGACCAGAATGGGCTCGGCAAAGACTCCTATCCAACCCAGTGGATCGCTTTGGAAAATGTAAACGAGGCATAAACTTTTTCTGAGGTTTTAATAGTTTTCCTACTGATGAAGACCTCCCCCTCTGGCCATTGGTATAAAAAATTTCAGTTTTTTTATAATGGGGGTCACCATTTAAAAAAACAAAAACAAACCTGAGGCATACTGTTGAAAATGTTCCCTCCTATATCGAGATGTTTGGAGGATTAAATGTGTAATTAAGCGTGTTTACATTGACAGATAGGGGAGTTTTATTGGTCTGACCCATTTAAGATAAAAATGGGCTGTAAAATAAAAATGTAAAATGTAAAATAAGTTTGACATCCCAGAGTTTGAGGAACTCCTCTGATTTCTGTTTTTAATGTATACATGGATTATTACAGCTGACCCATTGCTCTTTTCATATACCAAAGAGCATCTGCATTATGTCCTGATAATGAAGTCCCTTATCTTCCAGTCTTATCACAAGCTGACCTCAAACATGAACTTTGGACAGTTTCTGAGGAGGTCGGCTTTCCTTTCTCACATGTAGCACGCCCCAGGAAACGACCCGCCTAATGCTTTGTCATTACTGCAAATACTTTGTGTGCTTTAGGTAAGGGAGTTGCCCTGGTAGAGCGTGCAGGAGGCAGGACACATGATGCCCACTTGCTAGCTGTAAATGCACTCAGCTATTACCCGCCCTGGTCACACATCAATCCCCAGAATCCGATGTACTAGGTTGCTGGCAGGTTAGAAATCAGCTAATATTCGATCTGACTGCATCAGATACTTGTGCTCTCACGTGCACTTCTGTTAGGTGAGACCTTGAAATGTTCAGGGCTGCAGCGCATTTGTGAAAACAGCTTCTTCACACATAGTTTGAGCTCAGTGCGAGGACCTGATGTAGGCAATCAACAAACGAACAGTCACGCAAATTCAAGTACCGAACATGCTCAGTATTTTGGGCTTTTATTCTGATCTTTTAGGACTACAGGTTAGACAGTTTTCATGTACAATTTGTGCATGTGTTTGTTCTTCCATGCACGTGATTTTCCCATCAACCACTCTGGCATGGCATCACATTGACAAGGCCTCTGAGGCAAATGGAGGGTTATGTTGGTGCAACGCCAGTCCTCACTTCATCCTGCTGCTCCCTCCTGTTCACCTCCTCTCCCGTCTCTTCCTCCCCCCTCTGCTTTCTCTTCTCCTCAACCTTCCTTTGTTTAGAGCAGACATTTATCCTGCACGCCCTAACACCACCTGTTAAATCATAACAGTGAGCTACAGCAGAGGATGCTGCCTCGGTGCAATGCCTGAATCGAACAGTGTGGGGTGTGTCGTCTTCTCTGCTCACAGGAGAGTAAGCGTCTCCTGAACAGCAGTGATTCAGCATTTCATCCAAATCACCAGTTGATGTTTTTTTTTTTTTTTAAACCCTCTTCCTTGTATCTATTTTGAAAAGCATGATGGTAGGTAGACACGTTTGTGCAGTTTACTGATGTCACACTATTGGCATTTTTTTCATACCAACATTCACTACTTCTTTGTTGCCATCATATGACATCCACTCTTACCAAAAATGATTTGCACAAACACTTCATTCATTTTTTGTGCCCTGATTTCATTGACTAAGATCTGAAAACTTGTATGCACTTGATACACCCTTCGCCTGGCCTACCCCTAATTGCCCCATGTGTGC
Source organism: Pelmatolapia mariae (assembly GCF_036321145.2). Taxonomy (NCBI): domain Eukaryota; kingdom Metazoa; phylum Chordata; class Actinopteri; order Cichliformes; family Cichlidae; genus Pelmatolapia; species Pelmatolapia mariae. Next base: position 35,183,859 of record NC_086239.1, on the reverse strand, counting down.
AAAAATCTTTTTACTGGAGGTCAGACAGCAGACAGAAACCTTCAGGCTCTCCCTTTGAGAGACAAAATTAAAGCGTGATAAAGAGACAGGGGGGCAGAAAACAGGGCAGACAGACTGAAAGTGAGAAAGTGACCACAGGAAAAGAGAGAGAGAGTGAAGTAGAGTGAGACGGACACAGCAAGAGAGGGGACGGTGACTGCCATGCTCAGAGACTGACAAGGAGACAACCATCTGTCGTAACAACAGACAGTTCACACTGGGTACACAGAGCTGCACACAGAACAATCACAAAGCCACTGATGTGCAGTGTTAAGCCCTTCATCCTGTCTTGAAGAGACAAAATGTGTGTGTGAAACACGCAGAGCCCAGAACATGCTAAGCTTTGTGCTAAAAGGGGACAAGCTGTACCAGTCAAACCGGTCTTTACAAAACTTATCACAGTGACATGTTCCACTGTACTTGCAATTAATACAAATGCATTTGCCAAAGTGTTAAAAATAGTTAAAATAGATGCAATGTGAAGATGCAATGTGCCAGCAAAACCAGCCATTTAATCACCAGCCTGAGCTTCAATTCTATACTTAACTCACTGCCTTTAAGGCTCTTCAGGGACAAAATGGGTGTAATTTAGAGCTGTCTGAACTGAGGTGAGGGTGTAGCTATCCAGACCTAACAGTCTGTGAATGTAAGCCAGAGATTTTTATCATATTTAAACAAAATTCTGATCTGAGGTTTGAAGTGCGGGCGATTTATCGGGCTGTGTTCTACTAATAAATATATTGATATACATGAATGCTACTGAATGTGGTCCAAATTCACGCAAATAAAGCTAATCTGCCCCCTTTTAGTTTAAAATGATTTCAGAAGAGGCCTCTAGGGAAATAAAGAAGAAACAAATTGTCTGCTTTTTGAAAGATCTCATTAGTACCCGCTGAGCGGATCTTATACTTCATATACACATTTGCAACTCTCACCTGTTTTCCTTGCCGTTTTGTAGCAGGGAGTGTCTATCAGAGTTGGATCGGTCTGTGCACACATACGTGTTCCTTCGAGTCATAGCACTAGCAGGGATGTTATTCTGGAGGAGAAAAAAAGCCTGTAAATTTAGTGAAATCAACTATGACACAAATAAAACGGTCTTTTAGATCACGCTTTACCTCTCAAAGCAAAGAGAGCTGCAAAACTAATGAAAGTCAGGAAAAAGTTGCACTACTAGCTGAGATTATGTGAAAACAAAGATTGCCCTGGATTGACTTCTGAGCTCTGCCTGTATCTGCCGTGGAGAACATTAAAGAGTTAATCTCAGATTATTCTGACTGCAGTCTTCAACCCTTTGCATGCAAACTATGCTCTTCATTTCTCATGCTTAACCTCTAATCTGATGATTTATCTCAAAACATGTAATAGTTTTACTGCTCTGATTGTCTCCAGTCTGTGGAGGATATTTTACTTTTGGTTCCTATTATATTTATTTTAACATAGCCTTAGAAGGCTGTAACCTGAGGTAATTGGATTAGGTGGACTGTTAGGGCTCTGCCATCTGTTGTATTGATAAGGGGTTAAAAAGTGACAGATTGGATTCACTAGACGGTTCCTCCCACCCGCACATAAACCTTTTGGTCTTACCGTGGTTGAGTTAACCTCCTTACGCCGGTCAGGTATCTCAGCTTTATTTGGGTTGTGAGCAGAGCTAACCATGGGACTGGAGGGGGTGGGGATGCTACGGGAGCCAGCAGTGTTGGTGCTTGGCTTGCGTATCGACAGCCGTTCCTCTCTAAGCACCGCCCCTTCAGCTACGCCGCTGGGACTTCGTTTGGGGTGTGTTGATCCTGGAACAGCTGGACCGCCTAACAGAGCAAAGGGTTCTCAGTGAGCTAAATTTATGCAGATTCAAAGTCTCAAGATGAATAGAAACAAATAAAAGTCATCCGTCTCGGTATTTTGCCTTACAGAAATCAGAGTGTCGTCTCTGGCGGTGGTATGTGGAGGCACTGCGCTGTGCCTTATGGCCAGAAGAGGAAGACTGTGCACCCGAGGAGCAAGAAGAAGTGGAGTGCTTGCTTGTTCCGTTGGTGATGGTGCCGGGCCGGATTCGAGCCAGACTTAAAGTGCTGCTAGACCGAGAGTCAGTGACCTCCGTCTGAGATACACACATGCACAGACACACAAACGATATAAAATTACAACTTGACTGGACTCAATCATTGATCTTCATCAACCGAGAGCAACAGAGGCCAGTTCATATGTCAGTCTTAATTAGTCTGGGTGTCGTGACTGTAGCACATCACAACTGTAAACAAATTAGGAAGCGATGGCACCAAAACTATCTTCTCAACCCTGTTTTACTGCTATGTAAGCATAATATCTAAGTATTAACCATAACAGCTTATTAACAGCTTCATCGTAAGGTCAGGAGCAAAGGAAACGATTTACCTCCGTCTTGCGTCCCAGCAGCAGGTATGTGGCAGTGAGCTCATTGTATTTTCGATTGGCCAGCGCGTCTCTGATCTCTTCTCTTGTGAATCCCATCCCAATCATCACATCTAAAACAAGAAATACTTCAGAACTTCTGTACAATGAAACATTCTGGACAGTTTAAAATTATGGTGCTAAATGGTTACATTGTACTGACATTTTACATAAGAGGCTTAGACTATAATATTCCAGTGTTTGCTCAAAAGCTGAAAATTAGGCCACTTTTGAATATCAAGGCACCCACTATTATTTTTTATCTTAACCTCCCACTAAATAAAGAGGAATGCCTCCAAAGGTTTAGGGATAAAAAGTCTGCCTATAGGACTTTACTTAATGTTTCTTTAACCCTTCATTTCAGTGACCTCATGAAAAGATATCATTTAATGTTAAATTATTAAGAAAATATATTAGCGATTAAGATATTTCTCACCAATGCGGCCGGTATCGTTAAAGTCTTCCACAGGCTCCATGTGAGGCTTCAGCTCATCGCCATCATAGCCAATATTAATCCACTTGTCTTTCATTATTTGCTAGTCATGAGAAAAAATTGATTTAAAAAAACATCACAAATCTGACATTTATATTTTCTTTTTGGATATTTTCTGTGTATGCGCCTTGGATTTATTCCACTAAATGTGCAATAAACCTGTCTTCACCTCCAGCGAGCAGCGCTTGGTGGGGTTGAGGACCAGGAAGCGGCGAAGGATTCCCTCGCAGTCCGTTGACATGTAGAAGGGCACGCGATATTTCCCCCTCAAAACACGCTCTCGCAGCTCCTGAACACAACACACATCCGAACACCGTTAGTTTAAACTACAGGTGCACTAAGACATCAGCAAAAAAAACAATAACATAATTAAATGGAAGTTTATTGTTTTTTCAGAATTGTCTGTTATGTGATCCTGCAGCTGTAAATGGGCTAAATGTAGGGAGAACTGCGATTTAGAGCTATTTATAATGACTTCTGACAAATTAAAACTAGTTAACATTGTAAATGTAAACTACAAGGTTAATTAGTTTTTGCAAAACTGTTTAAATTTCTCTAATAATCTGGGCTTCAGAGGCACATGACTGTATCTAAATTAATGCACAAAAACATCTCCGTGATGGATTATTCTCAAAAAATAAAAAATAAATGAAGAGAAAAAAAATCAAACAGATAAGGCTGTAAGCTCTGAGTCACCTCAAATGACATTTCAATCTGAAAAACCCTGGCCTGATGTCACCCACCTTTAGGTTCTGTCCGTCAAAGGGCAGGGACCCGCTGACAAGCGTGTACAGAATTACCCCCAGGCTCCAGATGTCCACCTCTGGACCGTCATACTTCTTCCCCTGGAAGAGCTCCGGGGCAGCATAGGGCGGGGAGCCACAGAACGTGTCCAGTTTATTACCCGTCATGAACTCATTACTGAAGCCAAAGTCGGCTATTTTAATGTTGGAGTCGGCGTCTAGAAGCAAGTTCTCCGCCTGCAGCAAACATGGTAGACAGCGGAAAACTTTGAATACAGACAAGGTTCATAAACTCGATCAAGAATAACTGATTATTATTTTGAATCTGTATAACACGCTTTGTAGCTTTGAAAATGTTACAGGTAATTCAGTAAATTCTGTAAATAATGTAAACAGACATCTTTAAGAGTTCTTATCTAAAAGGAAGACTTTTTAATATTTTGTGCCAAGATTCTGGGTAATCACCTTCAAGTCTCTGTGAACAATGTTCTTCTGATGACAGTAGTGCACCGCTGAAACAATCTAAGGAGACAGAAATACAAACTGAGCTCATACAAGAGAACATAACTGAACCTAATGTTGTCCTTTCAAATGAATGGCTCCTATACTACAAGCTCAATTCAAAGATGCCAATGCCCGCTTTCTAAACTAAATTCATAAATAAATTGATAAATCCTTTAAAACTGAAAGACTAGCTGTGCATCAGGTTTAGGCTGTGACACACTCAGACATACGGTTGAGGCCAGCTGTGGAGTTTCACTGACCTGTCTGAACTTGGCTCTGGCCTCTTTCTCCTTCATTCTGCCATGAGCCACGAGGTAGTCGAACACTTCCCCTGAAAAAAAAACCAAAAACATTGAAAACTTCCTGTATTTAAAGTGGGCGTGGAAGTCGCCAGTCGGACTGTTAAAGGCATTGTTCTTATTTAATGAACCACTCATTAACAAAGACTAAGAATGATTTTAAAAAAATTAGCAGTACTTAAATAAATCTCAGTTTTTTCAACATTCAATCTACTATCATTAAACTGCATTAAAATTTGAGGATTATAGTGAGTGGGTTTACAAATGTGCCAAACAACATTTGGTTCAAAATCAGAAGGAGACAAAAATCCCTTTAGCGTTGCATCAGGAGGGGAAAAGATTTGTAAAATTTGACAAATCAAATGTGCCGTTTCCTGCTGTAGTGACTCCTTGAGAATAAGGGACCAAAAGCAGCATCAGTGCATTTAAAACATCACAGAAGTTATTAATTCGATTTATTAAATTCAGCAATTTTCACACATTGCGGATCCATCCAGAGAGCCCTTTGGCAGGCCGGTTTTGGACCCTGGGCCATCTCGTGTTTTAGAGCATTTATGGCCATATTCAAATAACAAAAACTTAATTGCAGCAATATCGTAAATGTCAGAATTCAAAATCAGCCAGTGCATGTGTATGCAGAGGTGGGTGGGTAAGCGAAAAATAAAATCTGATTGCTATATTTCTAGGGCAAGATACATGAAAAACATAATATAAGCAAAGTATTTGGACACACTATATTCGGGAAACATAAAGTATGAAATCCTTTTGTTTGCCCGTCCTCCCTCTAAACATTTAATTTGTTAAACAATGAAGCAGGCTGAGGCTGAGCTGATCTGAGCTGCATGTCTGCTGGTGAGCTGATGCCTCCTTATTAGGCATTGGAAGTAAGAGATCACACAACATACAGAGAGAGCAGCGAAGAGAGATTAAGGGATCACGAAGACAGAAGAAAGAAAAATAAAGACGCTGCAAAAATAGATTAGTGCCTGGGAAACTGCTGAACAATGCCTGAGTGCAAGATGAATAGAAGAACAGCTCAGAAAAAGACGGAGGAGAAAACATTAAAGTAGTAAAGCAAGACCTCACTAATGCAAATGGAGTATATACTCTAAGTTAATTATCTCTTTGGACTGTACAGTTCAGAAGTAATGAAGCTAATTGGCACAAATCTATACTTGGCAATGCAGATGAGGGAGGTGATGGTGTCACTCACCTCCGCTAGCGTACTCCATAATCAGGTAAAGTGTCTTCTCTGTCTCAATCACCTCAAATAACTGGACTGTAATACACAGAGAAAGAGATTTCAGCGCAAAGGTCATTGTGGAAAGATACATACAGAACAAAAAGTTGTGTGAGTTGACTCACCTATGTTTGGATGGTTCAGAGTTTTCATGATGCGTACCTCTCGAAACACCTGAACAGGAGAGCAAGGAAAACAAATCTCAAATGGATACATGATGCAAACGTATGTAAAGGATGAAGGTCATGAAGGTCAAACTGCTGCTTTTGATCAATTGTGGCATGAAAATAATACCAAAGTAGGAGCTGTTTATTTGTGGAAGAACACAAAATAAAATATGGCTTTATTAATTTTAAATGAACCGTTTAACCTGTCATAGAGACAACACACACTTAATGAGGATACAGAGGAAACTGTCAGAATCGCAGCTATTTTTAATCTGGCTTTTTATAGATTTCACAATAATAAAGTTATAAAAGAAGACACGGCAATTAAAACTACATCAAACTGGATGAATTTAATCTACATCTGAATCTCTTTCAAAGTACTACTTTTATTTTGTTTGTAGCTGAATTGAGTTCAGGTCAAGAAAAGTGCAGGAATTCAGGTATATCCATCATTACTCTAATTTATTCTCCAAATGAACAGTTAGTTCATACAGTTCACAGCTGGTGTATATACTGCTCCCATCATTTATCTTATCCCTCCTCACCCACACACACACATACACAGAGACGCTCATCTTTCTGACCACTAGTCCCCGGGGTCACCCAAGGGAGCGTCCCACTGATGCTAGGCTGACAATAAGGCCTCCTCTCCAGGGTGGCTTTCCCTGAGGACCCTCCCTACCCCCCTCCCAATCCATCACTGAGCTCCAGACTGCTGCCTCATCCTGCCACTCTTATGCAATCACCCTCTCTCTCTCTCTCTTTTTCCTTCCATCTCATTAAAGTAATGCATTTGACTGTGAACACCATTTAAAAGATTACAGAGAGAATGTGCCAGGACTCACAGTGAGACATCCCAATGGCGAGTCATAAATTTTTTTAAAACACTCATTTCACCACAAAAATGAATCAACATCAGAGAAAACTTCAAACAAACCACCTGCACACTGAACAAATGCAATTAACTCCATTCATCAATCATCAGTTAGGTTTCATTTTGTTATTCGTGACAAAATGAGAGATTCTAACTATGAAGGGGGAATGGGGCTTCACTGACAGGAGTGTTTCAGCGAAGCCAAGAAAACATGATAAACTAAACAGAGGTATAGAAACATATATATTAGTGTTTGTGTCATTTTCCCTATTCAGAGCGCTGCCGCAAACCTGCCTCATTAACAATTCTTTGAGAAAATATTACACATGAGTGAAAAAAGTGAAAGCATGGAAAAAGAACAAAAGACAGCGAGAAAAGCCAGTGAAAAGAACCAGAATACAAAAACAGGAATGCTCCGATGCCTTCATTCTGGTCGCAGAACCTCAGCTGCCCTGGGAAACACGCTCCTCCCTTATCTCGCCCTCTCACTCTCTGACTTTTCATCGAACAGAAAACCCAACGCCACTCATGTTTTCACGTCATCTTCAGGCTTATAATTCCATTAGTTTCCGCTGGAATCTCTGCATCTTCTCATCTAACAATACATAGTTAAACGAAGGATATTTCAGATGACATACCGGCTATTTTCTGCAAATATGAATACACGTATAATTTGACATTTTGGCTCGCCCTTGGCTTTGCCCTGGACACAGAATGTTTAAAAACCACCGGACTATGTGAATACTTCAAGCTACTGTATAGACAGCAGGTTGTTTGCAAAGACACTTGAAACAGAAAAACAGCTACTGTGGCAAGTACCCCTTTCTCCACAGTACCGTCATATTACACACTAAACACAAATCTTTAACAGACATTTGCTTACTTACAAGAATTTAAAAAACAACACATTTCCCAATTTAAAACCATTACTTATCCAGTAATCCTGGGATTAGTCTGTGTACATTTATCTACATACGCTGCAGATTCACAGAAATTCAATTTTACAGCAGGCTGGTTTACTGCTAAAAACAAATCGTTGAGAGTCTCAAGTTTTTAGCCCGTAGTCGGGGTTGTCCCCTTTAGAGGTGGTCCTGAGGGTCATCGACCCATTATCGATCATCTGAGTCTTCACATGAGCCAAGGTGTTAAGCTCTCAAGACTACTTGACCTGGTAGACTGAGAGCCTACACAGACATGCGTTCCAGGAATTTGCTTTTTCACATTGCAATAAAAAACGTTCCCCGACGACATTACAGTCACCTGAGGCAGCAGTGCTTTACATGCCTGTACCTGTGTATGTTTTTTCTCAACATGACTAGAGAGATTCCTCGTAGCCAGTGGACCCAGAAGAAAATAAACACTTTGGTTTGCCTACATAAGAAGACGTCCTCTCACAGACTGATTCGCATTAGAACAGCCAACACAGAGGCTTCCTGTTTGGTGTCGACTGGTCAAAAGTGTGACAAAGAGCTAACAGCCAAGATGCAAGAAGTGGTGTGCTCGCACTGTTAAAACTAATTTAAGAGTTTACGCTTTGACACACAGGAAGAACTGGATATGAATGTCAAACAGAAAGTCAGATATTGAAGGAACAAAACAAGATGCAATGACAGTAAACAGAGTTAAAAACAACAGGAAAAGGAGACATAAAACAGAAAGCATTAATATGAATAAAAAGCAATAAAACACCTAACACTAAATCATAAACATGTCTGAAATTTCACTTTTTTTTGGAGTTTTGGATCCTCGGTCACACAGAATAAGTCGCCTTAAGATAAGACCAAGGCTGTGACACTAACTGATTGGAAACGAAACATGACAGACTAATCAATTGATAATGAAATGCAACTGTTAACTGATTTGTATTAATGATTTGAAGAAACTGCACTCAGATGTGAACATGTGTGGCAAAGAGCCACGCTGTGTAGGAGAAGCATTCACACATAAGAACCACAGAGGATGTTCTCTGGCTTCTAATGTGTTATTAACACGAGTTTCTCTTCTTCTGTTAGATTTTTTATCTATCTTGTGCTCCTAAAATGGGAAGCTGCATTGTCATAAACACAGACACAGTGGGTCCAGTGGGAGTGTGTGTAATTGAATTAGGTGCACGGTGCATCAGCTGTTCATCTGAGCTTTAAGAAGTATTATCAGTTAAGCCTGTCCTCCCTCACCGGTACACTCATTCACCTCTCTCCTTCTCCTCCATACTCAACTAACCCTCGCTCTCCCACATTTTCTCTCCATTTTCTTGCCTGGTCTTCTAAGTGAGAAATCAATCTGTGAGCACTGCTTGCTGAGATGTTGCATATTTAAAGATGTGAATGACATCTGGGAATTGTTTCCAAAATGGGGTATGTGTGAAAGGAGACTTTAGCAGCTGGCCAGGAAATTGTTGAGTCACCAGTATTGATCCATTTAATCCTCAGCTCGTGCTGCTGTAGAGGCAATAATGAAGATTCTTATTGCACTTTAGGTCCATTTTGAAGATTACTAAGAATTAGTGTAATGTTATAAAGGTTTTTTTGGATTGTGATTAAATGCATAATTAATTTCAATATTTGTGTGCCTTCTTAAATTCATACTCCATTTAATCACTTCCTGGGTCTCTCTCATGGTGATGGCTCCGCGTCACAGTTGCCATGCAAACCCAGGTAATAATCCCTGGGCCTGGATCTCCTGCTGCCCAGGGGATTGTGGGAAGTCATGAAATGCCAAACACATGCGAAGACACAGACCCACAGCTACTGCCATATGGTCCTTTAATAGCAAAATATTGATAGTGAGTCTAAAATTTTCAGGTTTAGAAAGCGAATTGTTCGCCAAATGCAAATATTTACACAGGAAATTAATCTGCATTCTGAATGCAGCCTTCACTTTCCCTGCCTTCTCCTTGTTTTGTTCTAAGCAGCTTTATTTTCTTCTTAAATGCATTTCTGTATTTTTTGTCACCCTTTATTTCTCTCTCCTTGCCAGGAAACAGAATTCAGTGTTGCTTTTCTGAGGATTTACAACTTAATGACCCACTGCTGCAGATTTTTACTTGTCTCTTTCTCATAATGTGAGGAGTACTGCACACTTTTGATTCATGTGTCTGGTCTGCCAAGTCTATTAACCTTTGACCAGTTCATCCATACTGGGTGTCTGTTTTCTCTCCCTAACCATCCGGACAAGTAACAAGTGTCACAAACACACACAGAGTTAGCGAAGGAGCAGAAAGAAAGCAAACAAGCTGAAATAGAGAAATGAGGTATTGATAGCTGGCCCCTTCAAATATCCACTGCAGGGTATACAGTTTAACACACTAAAGAACTCAAACCATGAAACACACTTCCTCTCATCAGCTGAAGCCAATCACAAGACCAGAGAATCTGAGGGGAAAAAAGGGAAGAGAGTGAAAGACAAAGAGCAGCAGAATGATGGTGACGAATAAACTCTCCACTCCCACGTCAGAGTACTTGCTGTGAATAACCCTCTGTCTGTGAGTGTATGAACACTCTGAATGAGAGAGCCCCGCTCCAGAGCCCAAGAAACATGGACGTCAGTCTGTTGTTGGGAACTATTCGCTCTAAAACTTAGCATGATGCATCGTCTGTGTGTTTATGTGCGTTCTGTCGTGTCCCTGTATGTCAATTGTAAAGCTTTACGTAACCCACAGTTCAGCTCAAATTGGCATGTTTACATCTTATTATTTTATACTGAAATCCATTACCGTGAGCTGTCCGCGTGAAATAAACACATTTAAAAACTGCATTTGTGTCACGCCCACAGGCTTTTAGGCACCAGCCCTCTTCAAACAAAAAACACAATTAATGCCATTTTGCCCTTCAGCACGGCACAGTTCGATCAAAGGCGGTCCATGTGCACAAAACACTACAGATCATTTGGTGTTCCTGATGTGTTAGCAACAGTTTGCTGAGATACTGTTGCTGCCGATGTATTAAAAAGACACTTTAGCCTCGCAGCTTAAGGGGAACTTCTTTCTCTCATGTCCAGCTTTATATTTGCATTTTCTGATTGCACTAGAGAAGCTTTGCATGATTCACAGTTCAAAATAATCATTGTTCATCTTGTACTGGATCTTGGTGCAGCTCCTCAGTTTAGAACAAGGTGTTTTAGTTTCTTCCCATTTAAGGCCAAGCTCTTGTAACCACTTTAATTTCTGATTAGCTGCCCCTCGTATACAAAATGTTTGGTCATTGTACGAGATGAAGTTGGGTTTTTTGCTTTAAAGGCTGAGGTAACAGCTGATGTGTGTGGACTCCAAGTGTTTTCTCTTTCAGATGAAGAAATAATAATAATAATAATAATAATAATATTAATAGCAGCAGCATCATTTCAGATCTGGATAACTAAACATGTCTATAAACAATCTCAACTTTGGACCTGATAAAGTGATTTGTAGAGATATTTTAAATCAAGTTTGTCCAGGCAAACATCTGAGAAAAAGCCTGAAGCTAATGAAGCACTTCAGCATGCGTGGCTGCTTGTGTAGCACGGTTTAAAGCAAACACTTGCTTTGTAGCAGTCTAATAAGCTGCACTACTAAAGGGTTTTGCTTCTTTTGCTTATTGCCAGGGAACATTTGCATACATGTTTGACCTTGCGTATCATTGATCCTGAAGGAAAAGCTCCCACTAAACTCCTGCTAAATGAACACCTCCCAGTCCCCCCATTCACTGAATGCACGGCAGTAATAGGAGCTCTCAGGGCTGTTGATAAGAGAAGATGAATCATTAATGAAGAGATGCTGGAGTTAAATTCTGGCCTTTTACTGCTTGGTGTTTGACCCAGATCACAGGAATCCTGGCTCAGCTCTAATAAAAACAGAGACGTATAGTTTTATAGATGTTGTCTAAACCAGACACAACAAGCGGAGGGAGAGCACTTGTGAGAAAACCTTCTGCTTTTGGTCTGCCCGCCCTCTTGTGCCTTTATTGTCTAATTATTCCCATCACAGACCAGCACAATAACAACAATGCATACAGCAGCAACAATATGATTATGCAGAGACACCCACACAGGGACAATATGCAGCGTAGCAATCCAGATAATGGCATTACACATGCATACAAAGGCAGAGCTGAGAGTATTTTGGACAGTGGCTTTATCTGCTTGTTATGACCCATGTAGTCTTATACAAACACCGTCTGTTGTCTTCAGTTGTGCTCTGTATCTTGTCTTTCTTAGGGTCCCTGCTCCTGCTCCAGTGCCCCAAAGCCACCCCCACCTCCCCATCCCTACATGACGGCCTCTTTTGTTTGCCTGTCTGGAATTTAGCTCCTGGCTGAAGGGGCCTGGGCAAGGGACAAAACATACTTCACAGCATTAGATAGTGGCCCAAACAGTTATTTTACTTTTTGCACACTCACAAAGTTGAGCAGCTGCCCACAAAATTCTCCTGTTCTTAAAGTAACACCAATCTTTTTTGTGGGGCCCTGCATAGTCTGGGTGATTATCCAACGACACACACCACAGGGGAAACAAGGACAATAACATTTGATCCTGTATGTTGCTATTAGAGCTCAAAGATATGAACACAAACACAAGGCTGTTTGGAGTCCACTGCCAAAAACTCACAAGGAGATTCATCTGAAAATCATTGGAAGACCTTCTTCTTTTCCTGCCAATGTGCAGTTTTAAATGTCTGTAAATGTTCTGCTACACTCAGTCTGGCATCATGATTTCCACCTCATTATACGATCTCTTCTAAGACCATAAACACCTAAAACTTTGAACTAAAATAAACTGTTTACAGAGGGTGCAGCTTTGTAATTTGGAAAAGCTCTGCAGAGAAGCAACACTGGCAGAGATCTGCAATCTGCTGAAGGCCACAGCCTGCGGGTACAACAACAGAAGATAATACCCGGATTTATAATATTAACAATAACCACACACTTTATTTATACAGCACTTTTCTTAAGAAAGGTACAAAATGCTCCACAGAGAGTAACTGAAAATAAATTAAAAACATCTACAACAGTAAGAAGACGTCCTGGGATATAACGGTTTAGGACGCAGTGCTTAAATGTTTTTTTGTCTAACTGCACATTAATATATCAATGCCATTTCAGGTAGTTGGACAGATATGCATCTGATTTTGATTAAATCTGAAGCTGTTCCTTTAATCCTTTTATTTATCACGCCTGCATCAGTCATGTGGTTGATCTGTTGTGTGTCAGCTGCAAGTGAAGGTGGAAATTTGGCAGTTCTCTAGAAGCAGGATACGCTTTTTGAAGTCTCATAACATGACAGTGCCTGTGTCCCTGTAGTTTTAAACAAGTGTACTGTAGAGCTACAGATGGCAAAGAGTACAGCTGTGATTACAGTAGAGCTACTACTGCAACACACCGCCCGGGGAGAAAGGCAGGAAAAGTGGGACGCAGTGTTACAGTAAAGAGAACAAAATAAAGAGATGACGAAGAGGAGAAAAAAGAGAAAGTGGAGCAGCGGGGAGAAGAGAGAGGTAAGTGGGGCATAAAGCTACAGTTGACAAAACATAGATTGAGGCACCGCAGCGTGAGCTGCGAGGAAGACCGAGATGAAGCGAAGAGCTTTCGTGGAGAGAATTAAAGCGTTGGAAGAAGCCCGTGCGTGTTTCTATTTCAACTCAACTGTGAAGACGACAACGTTTGAATATTAATGCTGTCAAAATTAAAATGCAAATTGTGTGCTTTTCCACTACGTACACTAAAGCGAATCAATCAATCGTCCATGAAAGACAAAAGACTGATTAATATTGACAAATATTCTTCACTCTGAGCTACGGCTGTATTAACTTCTTATTTTCCTTTAAAGGATGACATATTGGTGAAGGTTCTGACATCTTCTAGTTTCACAAGGACATTCGCCAAACTTAAACAATGTCAACTGATGACCACATTATTTAGCTGGTAAAATGTATTTTTATCCACAAAAATAACGAAAAACATTATTTACAGTGTTCCCGTTTTATGTGTCACTCCATGGAAAATCAATCAGGCCCAAGTTAGAATCTAAGGCCAAAATCATAACCAACTCTGAACATCAATATCATGAACATATTATAGTTTCGATTTAATGCACCAATTTAATGACATTGAGTAACAGAAACCCTGGCACCCTGAATGTTTGATCTGTCTTCATGGGTAAAAACGCCTAAAGATCCTACCACCAGATGTGATAACTGGCTGATCAAAACAAGTTACAGCACATAAAAGGTCTTCTTTTAAACCAGCATTTTGATACCTGTGGATATTTGATGTCTTTAGGAAGTTATGAGGGGTCAAGAATGTTGAAAAGTACCAAAGTACCAACGTACCAAAGGTTATGAACACCTGTAAATGTTAACAGTAAAATTTTATATTTGCTAACAACACAACTGTCCAACCCAAACAAAGTTCGGCTTATTACTAATTTATCATAAGCTGGAGCTTTATATTATATAAACATAATATTGAAATTGATTTATATTGAAATTCAACACTTTTTCAGCCCACACAGAAAGTGATAACTGGAGAAAGAGACAGGGAGTGAGTGAGTGAGGGGAAAGTGGCAGACAGACACAGACAAAGAGATGGAGAGAGACAGTGTCACCTGGCAGCATGCATATTGTCCTACACCAACTACAATAATGCTGACAGGACAGCACGTAACGGGCAGCCCCTGCCCCGATACAGCTGCGCTATGCAGCACTACACCACTACCAGGCTGCAGAATACACACACACACAGCTCTGAACCACGCCTTATAAAACCAGGATCTGAGATTCAACACTTGAAGAGCAGATTAATGGTGTGATTAAGTCGGCGTATCACCACCAGAACCGAAGGCAATTTCTGGTCTAAGAAAGTCCGGCCATTCTCATGACTGCTGTTCGGCAAAAACACTGTCTGTGTTCCCAGTGGACACACACAACACACAAATTCCTCCCCCAGATTCACACACAGTCTTTTTCACTGCATTGAGGAATTATTTGCGGCCCCTGAAAAAAAGGTTTTTGTCAGAGGCAAAAGGAAAACCACCAGCAGTCTAATAAAATTATTTATCTTTCACCAAATACAAATAATGTACATTTTTGAAAAACAAAAAAGAAAAGACACCAATTTTTGTTAAGAAATTGGTGAATTTTACAGAGTAATTGCCTTTAATTACTGATAGGAGGACTTGGATTGGGATACCAACTAACTTTTCTTACAAACACGTATGTTTTCATTTTGTTGACAAGAGGAAAAGCAGCGTCATCAATCAGTCATCCTGGCCAGTATCTAGGCCAAGTGGACCAATAGTCACGGACAACCATACGTCACCAATAACAGAACTTTGTGTTATCAGTTGAGCCAAACCTAGCCTGGACTAGTTACCTAACCAGCTGAGAATTCATCAATAGGCCAGTTTGCATGTGCGTATGTGGTGCAGTATTGATCCAGATGAAGTGAGAGAGTGTGAGAGTTGTGAAGTGCATGATAAAGTAAAGTCATAATTGAACAAGGACAAAGGTTGGTCAGCAGGGTTGAGGCTGTACAAAGAAATCCCTTGTTAAACTCTGGGAACGGTTGTTACAGCTGTGAGTCCATCACACAAATACGCAAGGTTAAACCTGCAAATGACAAAATGAACAGCCAGAAAAACCTGCTGCAAATCTGGGAAATAAAAGCTTGTGGTACAGCTCTGCTTTTTTAGTCTATTAAAACGATTTCCTACTTCAGATGTCTGAAGGTGAAGAAAAAAGTAGCACATTTCTTTAACCAACTAACATTTCCAGAACAAAGCAAACAAAAACTAGCAGCATGTTTTATAACCCATAGTATTTTTTTTATAGTACTCATTGTATTTTTTAAATTACAAGCGTTTAATTAAGCAATTTTCAGACATTAAATGGTGAAGCTGCATGTGAGACCAGACATTCAACTGTCTTTAGCCTGCCAGCTTCATACTACTAAGTCCATGTGATGTCTGATTGATTGTCTGGTGAATTCACAGCCAGTGGTCCTAAAATAACCAACACCTAAATCAAACTGTTTCCATTAGTGAGAAAAGATCTGATGTTAACTATCTGCTGGCTTAATGTGGGAAAGCAAAGCTGATTCAGCTGCCACTGTCTGGAGTTCACATGTGAAAACCGCATATTAGTACTACATGCAACCGATAACCGAACCAATGTCTAAACCACAGTCTAGCTTTGACATTAGCATAGGCAGTAAAAAATATGGATGTAGCCACTGGGTCTGAAAAAATAGCCAATGCTTAAGTGTTTTAAATCTGCATTTTGTTTTTTTAAAGTGACCAACAGGGGGCGATTGATGTGGTTGCACAAACACTTGCAGTCATATAGAAATCTATGGAAAAACAGCCCTGGGCTCCTTTGCTCTCTGACCTTCGTAAACATTCTCCTGATGATTTATGGGCACAGTCACGACTTTCTGGTTTTATTGAATAAAACATGAAGCTAATTTTGTAAATTAAGGTCATTACTGGAGTCAGAAAGGAGGAATATTTCTGTATGCTGATTGGTTAGTCAACGGTGAAAGTTCACACTTCATTAACCACTGGGTGACGTCACAGCAGCTACCCAGTTAAGCTTTAGATATTATGACAATGGAGGTATGATACTATGGTCCAGTGAATAATGAATAACTTTACTGCTCAACTATCTAAGAGGTTCACCTTAAATTACAGGATGCGAGGGGGGGGGGGGGAGAACACCACAATAAAATCACATGGAAATAAAATAAAATCATACACTCGGTGAAGACATTAATATTTCAGTGCTGCATTATTAAACACCATCATAGCTGAATGAGAAAATACCGCAACTTTCACTGCTTGAAAACAGAACACAGCCCTGAGGCAGTGGTCGATTCTGTTTCATTAGATCGCGCTCAATTAACACATGCACCGCACACAAAAACACAAATAGATGCAAGCAGTCTGAGCTGAGACAGGAAAGGGTTTAATCTCATTAAGGACACAAATGCAACGCATGTAGTTAATACATAACCCTAAATGTCACCACAGAAGCATACAGTGACGTACGTTACTCCAAGTCTTTGTCCGGCTTTGTTCTGGAGGACTGAGTGGACATGTGACGGATGCATTACAATGACACAAAGCAAAAGTCACTGCTTCGCCGGCTTCTTTGAATGAATATACTATACAGAGTTCACAAAAGATATAAATAACCCATAAAACTGGACAGGCAAGCCTTTTATCAAGCAGCACTGCAAGAGCTGAAGATGGAGAGACGAATCTTCCCTGCAACCACTGACAAAGCCAACGCAGATGCCTCAGTGCTTAAATTCTCTGTTGCTTTTGTGTTTTTTTCACATTTTAACCGCATAACAACCAAAAGGTAAAAGGTCAGATGACTACAGCACACAAAGCTCAACTGAGGGTTTTAATCTAAGGCAACACAAATAAGCACACAGAGAATGCCACAGGTTAAAAAGAAAAAAAATCCTGCACTCTTACTACAAGAATTAAATCTAGAGTTCAGTTCAATGTTAAGTGGCCAGTTCATTAAACTGATATACACCGGCTGATCCAGTAACATGTCACTCACCTTCTGAAGGCTGGTTGGGTTCAGTTGTGTTTTATCGATGATCTTTATTGCAACCTGGGAGAAAAAAAAAAAAACAAAAACAAAATAAATACAGAGAATTTATCACACTTGCCAACAAAAACTGGCTTATTTAACACTAGCATAGCTCACTGGTTGAGCAGGTGACCGCATGCCACACGGCTGAAATGTAGCAGTTCGAGTCCAATCCGTGGCCCTTTGCTTTTCCCATCTAATTTCCACTGCTTTTATTTTTTAATCAATTAATTTGCTGCTTTTTTGAGTTGTATTTATTATCAGCCACTTCAGTGCCCGTATTGAACAAGACAGTCTGACACTTGATGGCTACTGAAAAATATGCTTACATGATGAGTTTACTCCAGCTTCCGGACTAAATAAACCCTGAACTAGAATAATCTGAAGAATCTTTAGCATTGGGTAATACTGCTAGCAAGCACAACACAATCCAATAGTCTTAAATGAGAAAATACACGTGAATCAAAACAGACTGTAATGAGTCCAAAGAGTTCAAACCACACCAAGTTTTACAACACAGAAAAGACATAAAAGCTAAAACTTAATAAAGCAAGAGGTTTAACAGCATGTGTTGACCCGGACATACCAGTACAACTTTAAACCACCATATATGTCTTCTGCTTTATGCGGGTGGAAACAGCAGCTATCACATGATTAAGCCAGTGGCAGACACACAAAGTTTCTTGAGCCCTGAGTTATCAACTGAGTTAATGTAGGTCAAGGGTTTTATGAGAAGAAAGACTACAGTGTATTTAAACACATGGCCGTACACCCACACACAAACACACACACACACACACACACAAACACTGTCTTTCTTCAAAAGGTTTAAAGGCCTTGACTGCGCTACAAGGATCTGCAGTATTTACTTCTGCTCCAACCCCTAAACTCTTTTCTTTTAGCCTCATATGAGCCACTGTGCACGGCTGCCCTTCAGCGTAATAATTATCAGGATTTTCTCTGCTTTTTGCTTTCTATGCATTGTTTTTCTCTCCTTCTTGTTTCTTTGAACTCACCTCTCTGCCGGTCAATATGTGTCGCGCCAGTTTAACCTTGGCAAAGTTGCCTTTGCCGATGGTTTTGAGCAGTCGGTAGTTTCCAATGTGTGGCTGTTCATCTGAACACAAGGCGATGGAGTTACGACATCTGGCACCAAGTGAGCGGCTTGACCAGCCCGTGCCCTTCTCTGAACGGCTGGCCGACAGGGAGGCATGCTGAAGAAAGAGAGAGATAAATACATAAACTACTGTGACTGACACCATTCCTTCTTAATGAACAACACACAGCTTTTTTAGGAAAGAAAGGGAATTCAATTTAGTGGAATCTTAAGAACTATATCCAATGTGAAATCTTAGATATGAGACTGAGTGAAACTTTGGAGGACAGAAATGTATGCAGAGAAATGTTTATTATGCTCTTGCAAATAAAAGCCTAATAAAAAAAAGAAAATAATATTCTATCACTGACAATTTTTTTTGACTTTGCCTAAAACTGAGAGGCTACCAAAAATTCCCCAGTACACAAGAAACAATGTCTAAACTGTGTAAAAATATACCAGAAGAAAATCACATAATACCAGTATGAAAGCTACTTGTCCTTAAAACAAGCAAATACTCTCTAACTATAAGAGAAAACAAATTTTGCTTGAAAGAGGACTCACACTCACAGTTCGTTAAATAAAAACAACATTAGAGCTGATATGGTTAAAAAAACAACAACACATTTTTCAACAAAACAGTTCAGTTGTGCAGCTCTCCCTTGAAAATAAATCATAGTAGATGGAATATACCTATTAAATTTTATATCTATTGAATTTTTAAGTATTTTTTCACCTTTAATTGGCTAAATAATTATTTAAGTGGAAATTTAACTAGTTGCAGACTGAACATATTTAAAATACTTGCACCGATGTTGAAAGAGTGAAAGAGAGTCACAAGCTCCAAATGATCTCCATGCCTATAGACCTTGTGACACTGACTATGTAACTGCATGCCTGTACCAGACACCAGACGTAAGAGCACCCAGCACCCCTCAATGTTTTTATTCAGCGCACTCATGTGTGGCTGCAGGGTCAGTGACGTTAGACTCGTGTTCCTAATGATGGTGGTGGGAAACTGATCTGGCCTTCATACCTGAGCGTCTGTTGATACTCACAACATGCTCATATCTAAAACTACCGCAACAGTCTGAATTTAATCACCCTTTAAAGAATAGATCGGTGAGTGAAACAGCAGGGTAACGGCGACAGCCAACCAACCAACACTTTGTCATTTTTTCACAGTGATGAGGGAGAGACAGGTAATATAGGTCTGACAAATGTTACGCTCTGTGTGTCAGCCAGACCCAACTCTACTCCAGCAATATGAGTGCAGTGCTATTCTTATTATCATTGGCCTTTGGTGTTGTGTGTCAACACATTAATGGAATGAGTTCTACTGACTTTATATTGATCATGTTTCATATTTCAATTGGAGTAAAATGTATTCTGATCATTTATCTTTATTGTTTTATCTCCCAGGCTTGACTGTCGGTTTTATTTGACTGCTTTACTTCAAGTTTTAATCTCTCCATTTGCTTTCCCAAGCACTGAATGGACACATAAATACCCATCTGCAGTAAGGATGACAAGAGGAACAAAGAAACAAGAAAATAGAGGAAGCTTCAGGGCAAACGCAGGTACCTGACCTGACTACAATGAAAACAAACATCTGAAATGAAGGGTGAACATTACTATTGTAAAATCTCAGCATTAAAGGTTGTTTGTTAGCTACAAACTACTTTCACAATCAATTAATGATGCAGGAGCTTGTTCCTGACAGTTGTATCAGTTTTTACCTTGTAACTCAAAGGCGGATGAGATTCAGTCCTTCCTGCAAATCACTTGCTACACTTTTTACTATTTTTAACAAATCACTACTTTTCTCTGTGAAAGCCATCAGGAAATGTTCCAGCTATAGACCGCTTTATTTGGAAAACTGCAAATAACAAGTAAATGTTCATTACTCACTGTGTTACAGGGTGATATTTCATGCAAAGCATGAATAATTAGCATTATTTTCAAAGGACGAAAAAGTGCCCCGTCATTGCAATCAATTAAAAATGAAAAAGCTCAAATAAATTGCATAGCACTCCATACAGATGCCAAAGTTCGGCATTAAGATCTGTTCACTCGTCTGAGACAGCAATTTTTTTCTCCCACCTGATTTCTTTAAATTCAATTGAAATGAATTGCTTTCATTTCTACCCCAGATTAGCGGCGTCTCTGCCTGGACAAGCAAAAAGTTTAAGTCTACAAAGAAAAAGTGCCAGAAAAAGTTCATGCCCAGCCCTGTCAGATGAGACCTTTTAGAAAAATGAGAATTACTCAATATTCAAAACTACATGTCATAAGAAACTGCAGAGACTTGTAGCACCATTGATGTTAAGAGTGATGTAGAAAAAAAACAAACAAAGATTTCCTACAAAACTCATGTCTGTTTTAGATGACTCAACAACCGACCCTATTTCTACCAACTCAGTAGTGCAGGAACATATTTGCTTCTCGTTTCAGGAGCCAACTCACATTTCCACGGGTTTGAGAATAATTTTTATCTGGTAAATGTTGCCGTGTTGGTATATTTCCACAGAAGCAATATCACGATTAACATATTCCGTGAATCACTGGTAAATTTCTAGATTAGGCAATATCACTGGCAGAGTGTTGGCTAAGAAGTATCTGCAGACAGATGAGGTTCAAGTCAAGAAGATCTGTGATTCCACCTCAGACTGTATTCTAAGTATCTTCTACCATTCCCCCCCACCCCCACTTGCTAAGATCATTTCTGATTTGCTGTTATTGTTGTTAGGACCTTTTAAACCCAGCCTGTTTTACCTGTTTGCATCTCTCAGACCTCAAAAAGCTTTCATCGCACCTCCTTTTTGTCGTTCTCTTTGTGGACTTTCATTCTTAGATTTTATTAGCTTTCCAAAATGCATTTTTTTGAAACACTTGAGGCATTTTTCCTCATATTTCTAATACAAAACAGCAAAGACAAAGAGAAAAGCAGGTTTTTGAGAAATGTGCTACATCCCTGGGGGGAATTAACTGGTTGTAAATTAAGAAAGGGGATCTTTCTAGCTCATATGCTATGTGAAGAAAATACTATTAAAAGCTAAACTACCATGTAAAAAAACAAAATGTCGAGTTTATTGTTTAGAAGAATAAATTTGATTGTGGACTGTCTGCAACATTAATCAGTACACCAGAAAACAAATAAAAATCGCCCTCAGCTGTTATTCTTTCATCTCTCTTTCTGATGTTGATCACACATCAAGGTTCGGACCAAAATAGTACAAACAAAACTAATATTTTATTGAAGGATTATAACTAAAGAGTTGGAACATTATATTTAAAACGCCATAGCCACCAAGCAAATGTGTTCCTTCATTTTCTCCTCTTCCTCACCCTTCCCCCCTTTAATTTCACCTCCTCTTCTCTCTCCTCTGGTTCATCCCTTCCCCCAGACAAATCAATTTGCCTCCTTTCCCTCTATTCTCCTCGCCATGCCCGGACACGCCCTCTCTTTTGTCTCACGACGCTATCTTCATTTTCAGCGACCTCTCATCATTTTGAGCATCCCGGTGGCCTCCATCACACTACTCCCATCTCGCCATCTCCCCATCTTCAGGGAGTGCAGTCTATTGATTCACCCAATCCTTCTGATTACCACGCAGTTTCATTCACAAGCAGGCCCGTGCATGTGTGTGTGTGCTTGAGGAAGATGTGATGGAGTCTATATTGCTGGTAGACTGCAGCAGAAAAGGTATTACAGGGTGGGGAGTGGGGCGATTAAAGCCCCCACCCTCCCCCTCCAGTATGGGTGTAAGGTGACATTTGATATAGAAGATGGATGAAGGGCTCTGTGTGTGTGTGTGTGTGTGTGTGTGTGTGTGTGTTTGGGGTGGGGTGCGGTGGTTCTTGCTAAATGATTTGCACATTCAGCAAACAAGCTGCACCTTGTCCTTGTAGACTAAAAGCACTGAGATTTTCATGTTCTGCATCGTTAAATCGTAACAAGAACGTATGCGAGGTTAAACCAATACAATGTTTATCCTTATTATAAAATCAGATTTTGCTTCTGTCCAGTATGCATACTCCGGAGCTGAAAAATGATGAAGTACCAAAAACACCACTTCCTCTAATGATCCTTAGGGTAACTCTAAAGAACTGAGTCAATCCCCAGATCCCAGTATTAAAATTCCCAACTTTGAACCATTAAAAGCACATTTATGGTCTGGTTCAAAAAAATGTTGAACCCTGCTGATAACAGCTGCATAGTGGGAAGCTATTTTCAGAACTCACTCCACTTGGACGCTGCTAAGGTGTAAACTTAGTCACTAAAGTGGACTGCTCCACTGTGTTTGTACTGTTGGTGCCTCTTGAAGCGTTTTTAATTAAATTATCCGACAATACAGCTTGTTGACTCTTAAAGACCACCAAAGAAGTTTGTGCTTCAGTTTTGTTGAGTGAGATTCTGGTGTTTTGTTAGTCTCTCATTTTACAGTTTACACTTTAGTCTCTATGAAGAAAAACCAACCTGAAATGTTCTTTGTTACTTTCTGAATAATTCCTTCAACATCAACTTAGAAAGTAACACTGCTGACAGGCAAGGCTCCTGTCAATGACTCAACAAAGGAAGCATGCCAGTTTATTCCTATAAATTCATGTGTGGCTTACACGAATGACAGCTTGATGTCAATTAAACAACAATGCGCTGAAGGTGTGAGCGTAGCTGCCAAAGGGCCTGACATGATGATGAAAGATCTGACGCCGACTTTTAGCTTGAAAAGTTGCCAAAAGATGTTTAAAGAAATTTCTGCACTTTATGCATAGTCATCCACGTCTATAATCAGCTTTTATACAGATACAGGATATTTTCCCCACATCAGGCAACACAACATGTCTGTCCGAGCACCTTAATAGTTTTATTTCAAACCTGCAGTGCTCATTACACTCTCTGTTCTGACACTTTAATATGATCTGGTGTTTGCTGTTTTCTGCTTTACTTGCTAATTTACTTCATGTAGCCATTTTATTGTATTTCATTTAGATTCTACTTTATTTAAACAAACTGATAGAGTAATTTGATTTTGTGGAGCTATTTGCTTTTGGCTGATGTTTTCTTATTAGATTTTGTGTTAGTTTAATATAAGCTGGCTGCTATAACAGAATAATTTGTATCTTATAATTAATAAGATGAAATAAAACTACAGCCTCTTGTGCGGTTTCTCAACATTTTCAGATCTTTATGATGGCGTGACATGCCTGAAGGATGATGATCATGATCAGGTGTCAACAAAGCAGATAAAGATCTGTTCTTAAACCAAGAGCAAAAAATGATTTAACATTAACACATTTAACTGCTTTTTCTAAGCAGATCTGCAGCATCCTGGTCCCATCTTTTTCTATGAAAAACTACAGAGATATCATGAGCTACAAATCACAGGAAATCACTTTTAGTTTGCAATAAGAGGTAAGTGTTCGCTCAGGTATGTGGTGGCATTGCGGTGGCATGCATGTTTGCATGTCTGGCTTGGCTATTGTACAGCACAGGAGTTATCTTCCATCTGCACTGATCTGTGTGGGAGTAGAGCCAAACAAAATGGATATGAATCGATGAATGGAAACTCATGAATCTCATCTTCTCTCAATATGGGCCTAATCTGCCTGAGGAACATTTTCCTCTTTTATACTCCGTGGAACATGCCTGTCATCTTTTCTAGTTTATCATTTCTCTGGATGCTGTTTCTCTTCTGTAAATTAAACTTTTGTTGTTGTTGTTATAGGGATTATTGCTTAGATGTTGTAGCGGGACTCATAAATAACTCAATACAAAAGACTCAGCTCACTGTTGCAAAGGCAGAATTAAAATGTGATTTTTCTGTGGTCTGTTATATTAGTTTTAAATTAAGCTGGAGGAATGTAAAGGCGAGGCAGGCAACACTACGTCAAGACAACCACTATGACGAATACAAATGTGCTTCCACACAATGGACCACACCCTGAGGGAGGTGTCTTGGACGTACTTTGCTCTGTGTATGTGTGTGTGTGTGTGTGTGTTGGGTAGGGAGGTACTAAGTAAAGACAGGATGTGTGGCCTTATGTCCAGCAGAGGAATGGTGTAACTTTCAGCCATCGTCACAAACACAGTGACCTACAGTACCAGTCCAGCTTCCTCTTCTGCTCCTGAGGCTCTCAGCCTCAGACTGGTACGTCACTGGCTCTATTACACATGACTGCAGACACGTCATCTCCATAACATAACAGAAAAAAACAAAGAGATAAAAAGGATGGAAATAAAAAGAATTCTTATCTTATGCTAAAAAAGGACAGAGAAATTGCCGTCAGTAACAGTGAGTTCGATATGTTAGATTTCTTGTCCTGCCCGAGAGGTTAAAGCATGTTCAGCTGTAAACTATGTAGGAGGGGAAAAACTTAAAGGTATTTAAAGGAAAACAAAGAAGCAAACCAGTTTAGGGAAATACATACTTATTGCAGTGATAGGAAAGTCCCACAATGACTTTATTCCAATAGGTTGCTTTGAATGTAGCCGACCAGGTGCTAGTTTCACCAAGACAGTTTTGACTTTTCCTATGCATTAGTCCAAGGCAGTGCTTATCTCTGTGGGGCACTGAGCCACAGCAGGTGGTCTGCACTGACCTTATGCTATTATTTGTTTCAACAAGAATCCAACTGGGGGAGCACTGGTTTCTGGCCACTTACACTACGACATAAAAATAAAGATTGACTTATTTTAAGCCAAAGCTAACTATATCCTTACCTTACCACTGTAATACGCAGTTACACCTTCATTTAGAAGAAGCACCCCCTCAAAAAAGCCCAACATGACTCACCATGTGTTGCTAAGAATAATAAACACATAACAAACACTACTTTGTTATCAAATCCAATTTATGGTGTTTACTGAAATAAGCTGCTTTAAGCTACGTAATTAAATTAATAGTCAAGCAGCTACACCCAACATCAAAATTAGCCTACATAAACCACTAGACCATTAGAAAGTACCAACACGAGGGTTACACTACTCACTATCTCAGCAGCATTTTTTAGGCTTCTTAGTCCCTCTTCCTTTTTTTAGACAAACAATTTCTGCAGAAGCTACTTAGTGTGCCATTATTTTTGATGTAAGCATCTTTATTTACTTATTAATTGTGCTCCTGCTTAAGAAAGTTAAGGTCTTAAGGTCTAAAGAGCTAAAGAACTATACACAAAATGAATTTACACATCTATTTTAAGTATATTTCCATTATCTAAGCCGTAGTAAACTCTATTATTGTGAAACTGGCCCCAGATCATATAATTTGAGGTTGACTGGCAGCTCTACATTCCTTTCATGCAACCGGCAATCTGCGCTTTAAGTCTAACTGCTAGTGGGAGTACACATGAAAGATATTAGCTTTGTCCACGCTCGCAAGACAGTCTTCCTCTTCCTCTCTAAGAGCTCAGGATCCCTGTATAAACCTGTCACATCTCACTCATCCATCAGGAGTGTATGTCAAAAGCAGCAGGAAGTTGCATGAACTTAACCTGCGTCACATCCTGTTCTGGAGACAGAGATGTCACAGCGATGACAGCAGACGTGTCACATGTTGCGCTGCAACACTCAGCGAGCATTTCCTGGCAGGCCAAAAAAGGAAGAAAGAGCTGAAAAAAAAAAAAATGCCGGTGACCATAGCAGACAAGCTGTCTGATGCAATGGAGCTTCAGCTCAACCAGCTGCTGTAGCTTCACTTTCCTCATAATGCGATCGATTCCATGTGATCCGATTTGTTTGAAAAAGCAGGAAGCATTTCGTGTGGCTTACAAAAAGGAGTGAAAATCGCATTAGTCATCTTGCATCTGTTTATATCTGAGAACGAAAGAGGAACCAGTCTTTTAAAGCCAAACTCCAAGATATTGCAGTTCATAGCAGTACTGCACTAACAGATGATGATCTCAGGGACCATACACGTTGACATATGAGAGTGTGATAAATAAGAGTGTCAACCAAAGAGCTAAAATCAGCTAGAAAATGATGCAAACTGCAACATACATAGAGGGTGGTTAACCGTGCACTTGCAGAGACAGTCATTTACATCCTCTCCTAAACATTTTGTCTCACGAGGCATAGATGTCTGTGCGTGAAAGACTCGAGTCTTGGTGGCAAAGGCACGGTGAAGAGTGGAGAAGGAACAACAACCATTTTATATGCAAGTATAAAAACAACATGGCAAAGTTAGTAAAACTAAAGCCCGGAAGAATAAAAGCAAAGAAAGGCGAGGCAAATGTTATCGTTTAGCTGATGTCCATTCAATGTTGGTCGCCAGTTAGGGTTGGCTAAAAACCCTCATCATGGATAAGACTACCCAGCTCTATTTTATAAAAAGCATATATTAAGTCTATATCAATATACAAAAGAAATCTCCTAATGGCTCATCTATTTCACAACACTCAAAGCTATGCTGTAAAGCTCAAGAGTTCTGTTCTAATTAACTTAATACTGATTTCTGACAGTATTTATGTAGCGTAATTATCAGTCCTTACTCAAACATTTCAGCGCTTACACTGTGTCACCACCATCGTGTTGTGTTCATCGCAGGAAATAATCTTTTGGAGTTGATATTTCTTCATGAATCATTTTGTAACACTTTCTGCTGTACTAGTAAACAGATGATAAAGAGTGGCAGGAAATGTGTGAGAGAAGAGTATGATGAATAGATGAAGGTCAAACTGGACTAAAATGTGTGTATATTTGGAATAAATGAGAGCGGAAAGAAGAATTGACTTTATTTCAAAGGGAGTCTAAATAACCCACAACTATTTCACGCTGTGACTAATAAGCATTGCTTCCACATGTTGCCCCTTAAACAACATAAATGACTGATATTCAAACAGAACATCCCTAAAGCATTTTTTGTGTTTCAGATTATCCACAGATGACTAAAGCAAAGAAGCAGATAGACATTGGTTGGCTTCTGCCACAGTCACTCAAATTCCTACCAATACCATTAGCCCAAACTTGAGTCAGACCAGTGCTGCTCCTCTCCCTATCTGTCTTTTACGGGAAGTCCAAATAACCTTCTGATTTATGATCCAAATATATTAACACAGCAAGGCATTTAGCAGTCTCACTCAGAGCAGCCTGATTTGATTCCACTGAGATTTGCATTTTCTTATTTTTACATGGCTTAAAACCGGTTCTTTGGGCCCTCCGGCCAGGCCGAGTACATTATAGCACTTATTAAGGCTTAAATCATCATTAAATTGACCTTAATTTGAAAAATCAAGACAATGTTAACTACCCTGTTAAGTGTCAGCTACTCCGGCTGTTATTAAACAGCCCATTTAAAAAAAAAAGTCATCTTGTGATGACCAAGTCTTCACTAAAAGCAGTAATTGTGCTGAAAATCAAACCAAATATGAATAAATCACTGTTTTCTGCACCACAATGCCCCCTTTGTTAAATCCATTACCCTCTTAGGCTGAAATACCTCGGAGAGGTTTTAAGAGAAGACATTTAAATATCATCCCCTACATGAAGCGGACGGCACAAATATTAAGAGGACAACTACCCAACACTGTGGGTTAAATGCGGCCTCCTTCCTCCGGTGTGACATCATCTGGCCCCACAGTATGCAAAATGTAACTGGATTCCTCTGTCTGGACAAGGCAGGACTGCAAATGTACACACACACACACACGCTTTCTTTTTGCCTCTGGAAATGTGCCACATTACTCAGCATATCATTCGCCATGGCTCTGTAATCATCAGTACAGGCTGAGTAAGGGTCAGATTTATTCTGTTTGGATCAACAGCAGCGGATTAAAGAGCTGAGTCACTCCTTGGCTAGACCTCAGCTCCTCTCTCCCTAAACCCTGCATCACTGTATAAATTTATATCCATAAATGCAAAGAAAAGGCACAATTCCCTTTGGGAAAAATTTTACTGTCCATTTCAATAACCTTTGAGTTACTTGATTTAGCTAATTTAGGTGACCTTATGTCATGTCCTCACAGTGTCAGTCTCTCTGCTGCTTTTTGCAGTCATGTATGATCTCATTCATTTCTCTCATAGTTTGTGGTAGGACTGAGGGATTGAGCATGCACAGTAAGGGAGGTACAACGGTGAGATGAAAACAGCATATGGTTCATGACAGCCTACTGCAAATACATTGAAAACTTCCCAACATGTGTTAATTAATCTAAAAGTGTTTTCAGACAAGTCGGCATCTTCCATGCAAATGACAGCCGTAGCGATCTGCTAGTGATCACAGCAATCACAAGCAGGTTTATGGTACAGCAACCTCTTTGCAACCAATTTCACCTAGCAACAGCCAGCAACCACTCACCAACAGGTCAGAGAATGCACAGTTTTCCATAGCAACCAAATGTTACCAGGTGGCAACAGAAGAAACTTCAGTGTTAGACTTCAAATTGTAGAGATCAAAACCAACTTTTGTATCGTCTGTTTTTTTGTGTACTAAATAGAAAGGCCGGGGAGCCCCCCACCCTCACCAAAGGAATCACCCAAGTGGAAACACTGACTACTAAGATTAGTTTTAAGTATACGGCAGCATTCAGTATTACTCAAGCAAAAACTGTGGACATGTAATAATGGAAGGTTCAGTACACAGGGTGAAAGTTAGAATAGAAGTCGAACCATAATAATAGTTTCCATTTGAAAGATTTTTGTAATAATGTTGTAATTTTTAATTCATTTTCTGAGCTAGCGGCTCATCAGGCTTTTTTTCAGTAATGTCAGAGATGAGTACGATCAAGTGTTATCTCTGGTGGGAGTGATAATTGCTAAAACTAGGCAAATCGTATGAAATCTTTACTTCCTTTCATACACAAAACTTATGATGCTGAACATGACTGGATTAGTCAAGACAACTTGTAATCTGTGAAACTAGCAGCCCGTCTTACTCACAGTTTGCTGCATACTTCCACATTCATACCAGTCTATATCATATAAGCATACACTTCTGAGTCAAGTCCTCTTAATCATTTGACAGTTGACCTCTTAATTTCTGTTCAGTACCTTCTACCCACTCGCTTTTCCATCATTCCCACAGCTCAGTCTTTGTTTCTGCCCTTTTTGCTACCTAATCTAAAATTACAAGACCTACACAACCTCTCACAATTATGTTTGTTCCTCATGCCCAAAGCAATTTGTCTAGAAAATGAAACCACGCACACTGATCGGAAAGAAACATGACCTGCTTGGTAACATCTCTTAAATTAAATGTAATTGCTGGTTTGGCTTCACAGACAATGATTTTGCAGACCTTCTGACTAAGCGGGTGAAATAATGGATGTCAATGTTAGGCATTTAAGTTCGGAAGTAGTGTTCTTTAAGATTATGGTCTGCTGCAGGAAGCTATTAACCACACTGCCAAGGGGAAGTCATACTATAGTTATTGACAACACTTGCAATGTACTTCTAGCTCTCTGTCTATAACCAGATGATAGATGCAACAAAGTCAGCTTAGCTCAAACAAAAACACACATAGAGGAACAGGAAGTATTGTGACAAAGCTTGCATCACAGGCTCTGCGTTTCTACTGACCACAATTTAAAAAAAAAAAAAAAAAAACTACTTTGAGTATGAGCTAGAGATGTTGGACTGCTGAATATTTTACTTTAGTTACTAAAACATTATCACATGCACACACGAATCACGTGATTCCATCATTATCACATACAGCTTTTAATAACTTTAAAAAGTTGGTAAGCAGAGTCTCATCTGTAAACAAGACACCATAGCACACAAAGAGTTTTTGGCCTTCCACCAAAAAAACCACCAGAAATGTGATAGAAATATTTCTCACTTCTCTTAACTGAAGCACTAATTTAGGGCCAGAACTATCAGGTATAGCCTCAGACTCCTTGCCTTAAGTACATGAGGACCAACTGTTGTTAGTTGTGTAGAAACCACCAGAGTTTCATTTTTTAGGTCTGATATTTGACCAGGCGTGGGAAAAAGATGCCAAAGAAGGCAGCTGAATGACACATCACACGAACCTTCACTCCCAAAAATCCAGCTCACTCTATGGTTCCCCCAATTTTCACCCAAATTGGGCACGAAATAATTTTTTTCAAGGGGCACACAAGTTTTGCAAATTTGATGAGATCTCCCAGCGAGCACTAAAGCTGTAGTTATGGCTCATGGAGAGCGACCTGGTCTTGCTGGTTGAAAAACACTGGATGGCTGTTAACTAAAAGGGCTTTTGGTTAAACTGCAGCAGCTGAGGCCTGAGGAGAAACACTGAGGACAGTAAGTCGACACCTGACAGCCGAAGAGGCCCTCTACACAATGAACACAACAGCCTGACTGTGTGCTCTGACTATGAATATCTGAGTGTCTTTTCTTCTTGTCTGCTGGTTCAGATTTTGTAATTGTGCAAATCTGCTTGTCTGCAGGGGTCTTTGTGAGCGTTTGGCAGTTAGCATAGGCTCCGTGAAAAGTGTCATTCTGCACATGGTAGCCTGATCTCCAGAAAACGCCACCTGTTCAGCGTTTGTCGCCTAACCACTTAACTAGAATTACATAATTGCTGGAGAGAAAACAATCTGTGTTGACAAAATGCCAAGACAGTTAATTTTGGATTTGGTGCCAGCAAAGTTTAATCACTGTGTTTATTATTTTGGCTTAGGCTCTTTAACCTACATCTAACACTGTGTTCCTTCTTTGGAATGATCATAAAGCTAATCCCAATTATTATCTCCCCATTTCAGCGTTAATTTAAGACCTTTTCAATGATGATCTTCAATGCATTTTTTTTAAAGTAACTACATTTCTATCAGACTATAGGTAGCTTTTGTTGATTTTACATTTCTAACAGTAGCTATGGGCACAAATGAAACCCCAAAAAATCTTCAGAAATTGCTCAAATTAAACCAACAGGAACCATACGGACCATTGAGTGGCACACTGGGTGTTTGAAAAGCAATTTAGAAAGTGCAATTCAAAAACAACAGATAGAGGCTAATGTCAATAGTATTTAAGCCAGTAATGTGAGCAGGGAATGCAAATCCTTAAATTTTCCTTAAAAATCTGCCACTGAGAGGCTCTTGAGCAAGCCATTTTCAGGAAGGTCCAGTAAGCTCTTAAGCTCTTTTCCTGATGCTGCCCTGCTTTACACTCATGCTTTCGCAGTTTCACTGTTTACTACTGTACGCTGTAAAATATAACCAGGGAAACTGGGGGCTCTGTGACCCGCTCATGGGCAACATTGCTGTAGCTGTTAAGGCTAAACAGAGGGTAACTCAATCACGTCTCCAGGGATTTGAGCTGGAAACATCCCTCCAAGTGTTCTGCTTCTCTGACCTTTTGGGTCCGCTGTTGCAGCTGTAATCCAAAACGCCTTTAAGTTGGATTCAGTTGGCAAGGTTACAAAAAAGTAAACATCAGCAAGCCACTGCGATCAGTTCATGTTATCTCACAGTTTCAATGCACCTTGTGCAATAATCACAAGCTTTCATCTGCAGATTTGTATTTCTGGACATGAATTTTCATGTGTACTAATGATGTCTTCCACTTTTAAAGGGTAAAAAGGTCCACGTGCGGAGGCTTCGTGGGGTTTCGCTGCTCACACAAGAAACCTCAGTTAAAGTGCTACAAGAATAACAAATCTTTCCATTTCATTTGTTTTTCATTTATTTTTAAAGTGTTATTAATTTCAAATATGTTACTGTTGGAAGCGGCTCAGTTAGACGTCAGGGTCAGGCTATTAAAGACGACTCGTTTTGGTTGGGAATTAAAAATAACTTGATTAGGTTTAGAAAAAGATTGTGGTTTGGTAAAAACAAAAAGTTTTTCGTGTCTTTTAAAGCTCGGTTTTCTTGTTAGCCTCAGTGACACATCTTGGCTGAAGAATCTAGACAACATATGTGCTACGTGCACAAAATATACCTCCTATTGAAAAATTTCAGTTTCAGAGTTGTGCTGTCACAAAACAACATAACAGTTTGTATCTATAAACACAAACAAATAGTTCTCATGACTATTTCACATTTTTCTATAAAACTGGGCAAGCAATTTAACAGCAGCCCACTTAATTTCATACCCATCATGCATGGTTCGGCTGGCCTCGGCGGACCAGATGATTTAAAGCCTAAGGCTGTTTATGACTGTATCTGGAGTGTTTCTAGGTGAAATGAATGCCAACGTGGGCATCAAAGGAGGGTGCCAGTTTTCGGGTAACATGTCTGGACAGCAAGTACTTGAATCATTTTGCTTGTCCAGGGAAACACAAAAGCCTCGCTGTGCCCTGCAGTCGTGCACAGAAAGACATGTTGGCCTTTTTGTAAGAAAACACAGCTGTGCATGTGCACACAAGCACTCACCCACACCCTCTATATGACTTCCTTCTCTCTCACACACATTAAAACCTTATGACTAGCCTCAAGCAAAAAAGTGTGCCCATTCCCACAGTTCAGCATTAAGAAGAGCAATGCAACCTGTTTATTGTTTATTAAAACCTGTTTATTACACCTGTAATTACCTTTTGCTGTTGAGACTTTAAAATATTTTAAACTCAAGAGATAATCCCACGAAACCTTTTCTTCTAAAAACACAAATACAAGGCAATACAAAGTTAAAGAGGAGAAAAGATCCTGTGATTAAATAAAAAATGTAAGATTCTATGAAAATTCTCACAGGCTTTTGCAGATGCAGGTTTAGCAGGTTGGGTTAAGTCACCTGCATGTGGAAACAAGGAAACTACAGAGGGAGATGAACACTGACACAGATGCAACTTCAAAACAGATCACGTTGATTTATTGGAACGTTTTAATAACACCTCATATAAGTTTAACAAAAATATTAGTGAAAATATTCATTTTCCTTTAAGAATTTAAAGCTTTGTCATTTCCTTATTTAATTTAAATATAAGCCTATAGCAAGAAGGATTTGAATCCTGGCAGCTTGCTCCTGCGCCTGCATGTTCTGGCTTCTTTGTACTGGTCAAATACATGCATGATTGCCTGACTGGGGAAAAGTGCTATATCAGTGCGTTTTTGCTTCACATCGTTTTATTTTTGTACCCTTAGATTAAAGATGTAAAACTGTCACAATAAGCTCAAGACTGAGCTCAGTAAGTTACAAAGAGATGTAAAATATTAACAACGTCCTTGAAAACAATTCAATTATCCATAGCACACAAAATAAGAGTGGAAGTAAAAAACAAAATGTAATTTATTCATTCGTCCTGAAAGGTGGACCCTAGAAATTATTTGCTATTCATGTCGTCTACCATAAACTGTTGATGTGCCTTCTGTCAGTGATTCTTTACTAAAATGTTCACAGCCTACAGAGAAGCATAATCCTGCCATTATGGATAAGAACATCACCGATATTCTGGTTTGGTTTGTTCAGGTTTGAAGTATTGTACAACTAGCAATTTTCTGATTAGTGTGTGTCAAGAAAAGAACAAAAAAAGCACAAGACGATACAATACAGAAGAGTAATTATGAGGACTTAAAGCAGTTAAAGAGTACTAAAAGCAGCTGGGACTTTTTTAACTTTGGGGTATAAAGGTGAAAAAGATGGAGGACATGTCAGGTATTAGTTCTGGTTTCGGTGACTTTTGCGACAGAGTCAGAAATATACACGGGGAGGTTAAAGGAAATGAAAGGACTGAACAAGAGAAGAGAGCAAAGCAGAGAACAGAGAGTAAGAACATGTAAATTGTAGAGCGTGGTGTGAAAGTGCAGACTGTCATGTCATGTGTGATGTGATTGAATGATAAGTCAATGTGGTGTTGATGATCTCAGAAGAAGACGAAGCCACAGCACGATAATATCACGCGCTGTGCATTTGTGATGGTCTCGGAGCCTTTTGCATGTGAGACTTTTCTGTCTTACATGCAGAACACACAAATACATGCACCAACATGTTCAACCACATGTGTGCTGCATTCAAAACTTGAATTTACTTTTATTTGTTTTTCTACTACCATCTGTAACTATTCTGTGATGAAATCTGGCATTCAACGTGAAGATCCGAAGCACAAACAACATTTTTAATTAATCAGTGTTGGAAACTGTTCTTGGGTGGGTTTAGAGTTCTGCATCAAATCCCAGCAGCCCCTACACCTACTGAGCAACATCACTGCTTGCGTTTATACTTGTGCGCTGGTGCAATCACAAGTGAAATAGGGCTAATCCTGTTGGACTTGGAAGTAATAAATATTGAACAGCAGTTTTACTACAACACAGGAAGGAGAAAGACTTCAGAGGTGATGGAGCTAAACTATCAGAGTGATGAAAATGGGAAAATGGCATATGTCTATATTGGAAGAACGATAGCTTGTGCATTAGCTTTGTGAGAGACACTTACTGCCAATTACCTTGTGTTGAACTGTGATTATGCTTGTGCTAATCAACATATTGTGTTTGCACTGCATATTAACACCAAGCGGATCTAGTTGTAGGCAGCTGTTTTTGATTTGTGTCGACATGTAGTTACTTTTCTAGGAAGGTGCACCAAGCACAATAATCAAGCATCATTCAGCAGATTTGAATGATGATTCTAGGGCTGTGCAAACTGATAACTTTTAATTTCAATTACAATTTTGGCTTGTTGTCAAATATGTTCTTATTTTTTTCTTGTAGAGCAACCGTTTTATTTCCAAGGAAACTCCCTGCCAAGCTGCAGCATGTTAGGTTCAGTTAACATTTTCTTTTTAATGAAATTGTAATGAAAGAACAAAGAAATCCACTTTTAAAATTTCAATAACTCGTCTATTCTTCCAGAGTCTGTAAGTAATCCTGTCAATTATGATTTCAGTATTGATCAAAATAATTGTGACTGGGATTTTTTCTATAATCGAGCAAACCCGGGTGACTGTGTAGATGCAGTGAAGCCTGAAATATAAGTTATTGATGTCTGACCATTCATTTAGATAAAGGCCTTAAAACAGCTGCCAGGATGCACTGTCGAGATGTCTGCCAAGTGGCTAAACTTGCTTCCGGAAGGACGTCACTATAAATCAAAATGGGATAAGGTCTGTAAGTTGAAGGCACAAAGTCGGCAAGTGAACGAGTGTGTGTGTGTGTGTGTGTGTGTGTGTTAAAATGGACAGGAGAGGGTGAGGAATAATGGGAGGGTGGGGGTGGGGTGTGCAGGACCCCATGTTGTAGCCATGGTGAGGTTACTAAGACAAAAGGCTTGTGTTTGAGCAAGGACAGCAATCATTCTGGTTTATTCCCTGCAATGCTGACTTCTCACCAGCTTTAATGCTACATATGCATTTCTACAAGGATCATTTTTGACAAGAGGAGACTGCATCAAGCATTTAACAGGCTCTATTATTAGTTTACTGCTCTGCTTCAGGAGAAATCGTTTTATGACTCTTGCAGTTATTAAAAAACAGGGGAAAGAATCCACCAGTGGCTCTCGCTTTTATTTGGTATCTTACAGTGTGGACAAAACAGCATTTTCAGAAAGCGTAGAAGCGCCTGCAACAGATTCTCCTCAATGTGAAGACTGAGCTTCTTTAGTCTTAATCTTTATTGTAACACAAGCCTCGATCTAACTTTAATGTTTTTTAATTTTTATTATTTGGATGTGGTGTTAATGTCCAAACCAGCTACAACAGGTTTGCATAACCAGAGTGACCTAATCATACCTTTTAAACATTCCATACTTTACATTACAGGAAAAACCACACTTTACTGATGTCAGTAGATCAACTCTAAAGGTCAGTGTGAACACCAAGGAAACCAGCTGATGCAGGCCAAGGGTTCTCAATGTTTTGATGGCCAAGTGTCAGTCGATCCCTTACAGTGTCTGAAATGTTTCTGTTCAGAGAATGGTTTATCATTTTTAATCTTCTTCTAATTTTTAAACATTAGCAAGGAAGTATTTCTAGACACGTCTCGACACAAAAGTACTTTAAGATGTCAAGAACAGAGGAAGTGACATTTAAAAGCAACACTCCCTTGGTTCTACATTGCTATATCAGTGTTTCCCACTGACTGTATTTAGATAATTTACTATGCTATAAAATGATATATAAACTGGGGCAATAAATGATGGAGCAGCCAGCTGCTTCTCCAGTTAGTTTCTTATCCAGTGTATGGACTCAAAGTCCATGGTCCTGGACTGCTGCTTGCAATCGTGGTACTCTGTGAACTTAGTGTAGTGTACTATCTTTCTATATGGTGCAGGTTCGAGATTACTGCCGGCAGCTGCAATCCAAGACAATGGACTTCAAATCTGTCTGAGCAATGGATCGGACAGTAAAGACAGCTCAGAGCAACAACATCCTTACAAGCCACCCAGCACGGAAAGACTAGACCGGAGGCACTAGCAAGTTCAATTTAGCATCCTCTTTTAAAATAAGAGCAAGAGGACTGCATAATTATTAATCAATAACATTGTTGTCTTGGATGGATTAAAAAAAAATGCTACTAAAAATTAGGGCTACAACGATTCGTCAACATACTTGATGACGCAGAAGCAGAATTTTATTGTCGATGCGTCATATACTATACCACATAAATGTGTTTTTGTAACTGTAATATACTGCAGGAAGCTATGGTGGCCATTATCGCCATTATCGTCTGCCAAGACTGCACTCAATACCAACGAAGAAGAATGTCTTGATGCATGCTCAATGATCCAGGTAAGGAAATCCCAAACAGTTAATTCTGTTCATCAGGACAGACAGTGCAAAGCAGAGCTTTCCGAAGACGACAGCACTACTGCAGTGCACAAGCATTTAAAAACGCCGCTGTTGTGCCAAAAAATGATCATCTGCTTAAAACTGATTTCCAATGTTTTCATTTTTGTTTTTTTTATGTGTCATGTCTTTACTTTTATTGGTAAATAGACTTTGGTGAACATGATTTACAAAGAGATTATATATAAAATGTAAAAATTACCTGTTTTCCAAGTATCTTTATGACTTTATGTGTTATTGTACCTACATTCAAACCAATCCGGTTCGTTTTTGGCCACATAAGACATCTTTTTAAACCTATTATTATATTTGTTGCAATTTCTGCGATCCTCTTGGTCAGATTACTCTTAAAAATACATTTTTTAACGTCAATGAGACATTTTAACTGGATAAATAAAGGATATAAACGTCACTTTTGGGCTTCCACCTTTTGATAGGAATGCTGTTTGTGGCTCAAGATGACTTGATAGGGATACATTTGACATTTGTTTCACAAATTAGAGGCCAAAATGTTATTTAGAGCAGTTTAAATACGGGCAGTTAATTTTTGGCAAATACTAAAAAAAACGTTTTGGCAGCTAATGAGTGAAATGCGATAGTAAACCATTAAACAGAGATAGCTACATTGTCTCCTAGTTTGTTTGTTTGGGTTTTTTTGTTTGTTTGTTTTTTTACACACATTATTATTATAGCAAACATCTTCCACCTAACATTAAGTAGCTAATCTGTGGGTAGAGAGAGAGAGATACAGAGAGAGAGAGAGAGAGAGAGAGAGAGAGAGAGAGAGAGAGAGAGAGAGAGAGAGAACAGGGTGATATTCACAGGTGGGTAGACTTGAGGAGGTGAGGCACTGGAGCCTAGAACAGGTTTGCCCCCAGGAAGAGGAGATAAGAGTTATTGAAATAATTGTTGACTAATCGAAGAAAAATTAGCAGATTAGCCGACTACCAAAATGATCTTTGGCTGCAGTCCTGCTAATAATGCACTTGTTGTCAATTCATAGAGGCACTGCATCTAAGTAAAGTCTAATTCGCCCATTGACTGCTCGAAGATTTGTACACTTTCACAGGAATGCTGTTTGTGAGCCTAACTTCAGGTCTTGCACTGCCTAGATTCCAGTATATCATTCTCCACCAGCTTCAGCATCATATATTTAAGCTCCTTTCACTGGAATGAGTCTGATCCTCTGATATATCCTGAGTCAGTTAGGCTAAAATTTGTCTATTATGTCTGAGTGTCCTGAGGATGAATGCTGTTAACGTTAACTTCCTTGGGATGTCAGGTGCTTTTTCACTAAGCAGGTTTCTCATCAGTAGCTACCAATACACGTCTGCAACCCTTCAAGTTTACATGTTTAAAAGCTGTCATTTGTTAGCTACACTTCTAAAGGTCTTGCATTCTTATTGTTGTAGTGCAACAGTCCAAATCTTCCACACGTTTGCAATAATTAGTTATTACCAATACCTACAATCCCTCTGTGAAATGTGGGAAACATTGTGTATGCTTTATCATTTCTTGTCGTGTTCATGACCACAAATAAATGTTACCAAGGGCCACCACTGGCCTCGGGCCTGCACTTTGAGAACCCTGGATGCAGGAAAATTCAATGAGAGACACTACTGGTATTGGAAATATTTGCACCTATCTAAACAAAAGATATACAGGGCCTGAGGTAGTGACAACATACACTTTAAATAACCTTAAAAAGCAGGAAAGGAAGTATTCAGTGTTTTGTTAGCTGCACTAAGAGGAAGTGGTCTTTGTTAGACCTTCACATCCAAAAAGAGTGAGTGATTTTCCAGGCTGCTTTGAGCTGGGTGCCCTTGAGACAGAGGTGGGGATATTCTGCACAGCTGCTCAACTGATGTCATAGGACATTAGAGAGGTTCACAGTAATTACAAGCATATTTACAAACACTAAAAATTGAATCAAGAACACATAACTCAAACCCAGTCTGCCAAAATCCCACGCTGCCACAGACACAGAAGGCTATCAGCAGGATGGACCAGGCTAGCCTGACACAGCAGATT
Source organism: Pelmatolapia mariae (assembly GCF_036321145.2). Lineage (NCBI taxonomy): Eukaryota > Metazoa > Chordata > Actinopteri > Cichliformes > Cichlidae > Pelmatolapia > Pelmatolapia mariae. The sequence goes on along the minus strand of NC_086239.1, from coordinate 35,144,738 downwards.
TTGCAATATTGAGCTGCCCACTGAGCTTTCTGTCGCGGTTTTATTAAAGTGGAAACTGGGCGGGCCAGACAGGGTGGAGGTGATGGAGTGGAGGTGAGGGTTGGCTGGGTGGTCTTGCATCAGATGCATTAATTATTGATCAGCTGAGAGCTGGGGGGGTGGTAAACATGCGCAATGAAAACACCGGTGGATGAAAGGTGGAGGTGAAAGTCTAATCTTCATATCTCCATCCTGGACAGCATGCGTGTCCAACTGCACCCTGTCCCAAATGAGCTAGGGGAGATTAGCGCGTCTGCGTCGCCTTGCTTGATTGCAGCTGCTCTTTGCACATGGCAGACTAATCTCTGGGCCCGCGGGCTGACGGGGGTTATTATGATCAGCTCCTTGAAAAGCATAATAAAAACCTAAGTGCAACCTCTCACAGACAGACGCCTATGGTTTTTAATTATCTACTTACATGGTCCGGGTTCCGCTCGTTCCCAGGCAGTGCTGTGCGTAAAGACATTTTTTGTCCCTGAGTGAGCTTCGCCGTCCAGGAGAAAAAAAAAAGTCGGGGTTGTGTTCACACCGGGTGAAAAGAAAGAAAAAGAAAGAAATGTCACCCCAGACTAGTCTGGCTGTATGTAGATAGAGGGGGAAAGGCTTCACTTCTCATAAAATCCTCATTGTTACAGTCCGCGAAGGCAGCACAGATCACCAAGACAGTGATCCAGCTTAAACTGATGCTTTAAAAAAACTGAACCGGTTGGCTACATCCACTTCATGTCTTTATGGTGTGTCTGCCTCATCTGAAGAAGGAAACCAACACTGAACCCCCCACTTAGCGCTTCGCTTTCCCCCAAATCCCCTCCCAGACGCTATCCTATCATCTCTGTTGACACGCTGCTGGATAGTTAACAAAACAGCCCCTGTGGTCACCGGTTTACCTCCACCTGCATCGTCTTCTGCTGAGAAAGGAGGAAAGCGCGCACAGCCGGTGGAAAACACAGCAACCGATAGGGGCTGATAAGAGGAAACAGAGGCGAGGACTCAGTGTCCCTCTGGCCACCACGGTCTGAATTCAGAAGGAAAAAAAGCAGGGGACTTTGTGTGTTCCTGTTAGCTTGCTGAATAATTCTGGGGGACAATCCACGAAGACGCAGTCAGTTTAAAAGGAAGCAGGAACCGGCTGAGGCAGCACTTCTGGACGCCGGGAGACGTTCAGGGCCCGGGTAAATAAATCAATGTATTGAAAGGAGCAGGCGGACGTGCAGCCTCCCAGTGAGTGAGTCCTATGGTTGGTTCTTCCTCTCTGTCCAGTCCGCCCTTGGCTCCTCTCCTCTCCTCTTTGATTTGGTTAAAAGTGCTGCAGCGGTAATTGAAGAAGTCGCCGGCGTGTGAGGGCGAAGATACGTCTCCGCCGGGTCACGAACACACCATCTGTTTTCTAAGAAAGACGAGAGAAGAGCGGACCTCTCCCCCAGTTCGCCTCCCGAAAAACAGTGACAAGAGAAAGCGAGGGGAACGTCAACGGTAGGCAGGGCTGCTGCCTTCCACGCACGCGCACACAGACACGCGCTATTCTCTCATCTGTCGAGCTGCCTTCAAGTACCCCGCAAAAAAATCTGTCTTCCGGCAATCTATCAGAGCTCGGAAAATAAAGATACTTGTAGACCCATGGTAAACTTTCCAGGATGAAGAAAAGCTATCAGCAGGATTTAAGGAAACAACCGCTATGACTTTATGTCCCACACAGCTATGTATTGTGTTAATAAATGTTGTTTTAAAAAGGCCTGAAAAGTGTCTTTTATCTGCATTCCTTGTAATGACCAGCAGGAGACAACCCTTACCTCAGTGAACTCTTTCCTGGTGCGTTTATGGGCTCCGTCGCTATTTTCATCTCATATTGCATAGAAAATTAAAAGGTTTGGCCATTCTGTGTTTCAGATAGGCCCATGACTAACGACTCACTGATAGTGGAGTTTTACAATCAGGTTCACCACTCACATATCACATCCAGTTTCAAAACACTAAGATGGCAGTGGTGAAAATGCTTAGCTCTGGGCTTTATAAACCAGTGGGTGACTTCATAATGCCTAGATACATCCTTTATAGCGTCTTACAAAATGAAAAATAAATAAATAAAAGTTCCACCATTTAAGTTTGAAACAGAGACGTGCAAAACATAAGAGAAACTCTTAAAAGTAACTCGTGAGCTAAGAAATGACATCTTTAAGTATATATAATCTAAACCTTCAAAACAAAAGAGAAGTCAGAAAGAAATGTAAAAGTTATCTAAATTCTTTAAAGCAATATGATATGATAATAACTAATAAGTGTGAGGTGGGAAATTGAGCAGGTTTCTGGCTGAGAACCTCTCTTTGTTATGGAAGCAGCAGGCAAGACATGAGGTGTTTTAAATGAAACAAGTAAAATCTTAAAATCAATTCTAAAAAAAAAAAGGGCAGCCATTGAAGAATAATTAAAACTGCTGATGACTGTGGAAGAGTCATTATCGGTACTTCTGCGCATTTATACTAGAACATGGTGCAGCGATTCAATCAGGCAAGTCATTATGAAAAAAGAAATGTTGACAGTGCGAAGCCGCTTGAAGAAATGGAGGCAAAATAATTTCAGCACACCTGTGAAACACCGCCCCCTGGTGGTGGAAGATCGGGTTAAATTTTATAGATAGTATTTACAAAAAGTACCTTTAAAAATCACATTTATTAGATAACAAGTACATTTAAAGTAAGTTTTAACATTTTAAAATTACACACAACATACAAAGGGCTGTTTTATGTGCATGGCCCACAGGCACACTATCTAACTAATGACTATAAATCAATAGTGAGTGAATTTGTTGCATTTCCAAGCCTTTCAATGTGAGGCACAGAAATGTGTGTTTGTTTGGCACAAGTGAGAGGACACTGGTTGATTTGTTGTTTTCTTAAATATCTCAAACTACAGCCAGCCTCTGTGAGGCAGAGGAAAACACTTGAGAAAGGACTGTGAAAAATAAATAGGGATAAGGCAAAGTTTAATCCCTCTAGCCTGTAGTTTTCCAAAAGCCAGAGCTTTGCAGAAACTGGACCCTAAAGCTGGACCCTAAATTATGGGGACCATGTCGAGGATACGGCTTCTAAAAAGTCATTGAACCACATTATGGTGACTGACCTCTGATAAAGTGAGGTCACCATCCTATACACTAGTCCTGACCTATTATGCCCCTTTCTGGCTGTAGATGAGAGCTTGAATAATACACCAGCTTTATTTCTGTGGTTGCTTGAAATTTGAAGACGCTCATCATGCAGGCTGAAATATTCACCCAGATAAATTAAGCTCTGCGTTTCATGTGCACGCAAAGCTAAAACAAAACACCACGTTTCCAACAGCATCAGAACACAACACCCTTCCCCCCCAGTGTGCATGAAGGCACAATTACTCCATTCATACAGACATGCTTGTGTGTGTGTGTGTGTGTGTGAGACAGAGAGAGTAGGCTAATATTACCAGAAATCTGTTTCTGCTTTTGCTGAAAATCACAAAGGAAGTAACATTTGTTGATAATTTAAAGTATGAATTAAACAGCAGGTCTGCTCATTGTTAAAAACAAGTAAAAAATAACAATCGAAAGGAACAGCTGCTGCGCGTCTCCTGTAATATTTTTGCTGTTATTGATTAACAGACAAGAACTATTAGCAAATAATACTGTTTAATATTAAACCTGAAAACATGCCCCCTTTAAAAGCTCATTGAAAGATAATCAAAACCCCAGGAAATCAAATATTATCACTTTCTATGTTATCCTCTACATAATCAAGCTGCAGTGCACTACAGCATTATATTGATTCATTACTGGTTTTGAGGGCATTTTCTACCCCACAGTGGAGGCTTTGAATTGTACTGCAGACCTTTTATTGTAATCTCTATGATGTAAAAATGTCATATATGCACAAATAGTAGACAAAACTTTGAATGGGAGATCTGAGGAGTTTTTATGCTTAGAGCCAGAGGTAAGCACGCCATGATGCCTCCAGTATAAACCAAAGTATCTAAACCTCTTGGCTCACAGTCTTTAGAGGACATGGCATGGTCATCGCCCAGCTCACTTCTGATCACAGGTAGAGAGAGAGAGAAGCCCATCTTATGCTTCTCTACACTGAACCCCAATGATCACCAGTACACTGTTTTGTTTTGTTTTTTAATTTAAATTCACATATTTTATCTCGTATCATGCTGATTCAATCAAAGCGTCTTTACCTCCACTGTGAATTGTCTCAACCGCCGCAGAGATAATGAGGAAAGATTTGCAAAGAGAGGCATCTGCAGCAGAATTCAAACCCGACACGTTTATGGAAGCTTGCAAATTAAATATGAAAACAGATATATGCACCAAATAATATAATTCAGGATTTAATGAGCTCATCTGCCCAGGAGGGGGATGTGTGCAGTTTAAAGCCGGTTACTGCTGTTTGTTTTGCCTAAGCAGATTTATTGCTGCAGTGTGTTCACAGAAAGAGCCCAAACACCTTTTTTTCTAAAGCTAATGCAGACTAAGTCCTGCAGCAAAGCCTGCATTCATGAAGGTTGTAAAGTTCAGTTTTTGGTAAAGCTGCTTAAGGGAGTACTCTTTTCTCTCCTTTAACACTTTAATCTTTACTATGACCTTTGTCTTGTAGAGGGTGTGGATGGGATTGGACTGAGAGTATTATTTTTCTATTTTGATTTTATTTTTTTGTTGATGTTTGCATACTTTAATCGGGAGTTTTCTGAATAGTCTAATAGAAGCGCTGACTAAAGCTTGTGGTGTAATTTGTCATTCTTTTGAACACTCCTCCATTAAACTACATTAGTTATTACTATAATTTAAGACAGTTAAGACTATCTTTATCTCCCAAGGTGTCACGTGTTTACATTTTGAATTAGAAGCACAAACCTTACCTGGACTGATCTGGACCTGTTGGAGCGAACCCAGGGCCTCATCCTTCCTTAGCACTGCTCCTTCCTGGTTGAGACTGAGCGCTTCAGTGACCTGAGACCCTGCAGACTGAGGGCCTGATACTGTAAGGGAAAGGTGAGCGGCACACAGGCACATTCACTGGCATCCCTCGGAGAACAGAGGCAGAGCTGCTGCTGCTGCTGCTGCAACTGCACGCGAATCGATGCTGGAAAGAACAACCAGAGCAGCAGTCCGTATTTCCATGGAGAGCCTGTACTCAACGCAATGTCACAGAGTATACCGGCAGCATTAGTGTTACTGCTCGGTCAGCTGTGCATAAACCAATTAGAGCAAAAAAAGACAAAAACAAAAGTGAATGTGGAATTGTCGATATATCTAATGGGCTACGGAAAAGGTGGCGGTGGTGGTGGGTGAATGTGTTTCTGTGTGGCGTGATGGGCTTGTTTGTGTGTGTGGATAACAAACAAGTGATTTGTGCTGCTCTGAGCGCGTCAGCAGGGATCAATACAGGCGGTGACTCATGCTCGCCCCGAGGGCATCAGAACTATCACAACATCACTCATAACCCAATTGTTTCTCAGTCTTTAACCTACTTCTTATCTTAATCCAAAAACCAGTAGATAACCCCCAAGATTTGGAGTCTAGGGTCTAAAGCAAGAAAAAAGACAGAAGGACAAGATAGAAGCACAGTTCTGCAGTCATACAGACTTCTTTTTGATCCCAAAGGTTAAAGGTGAAATTTCTCTGTGTTTATATGATCATGGTACGATGTCCTTTGAGGAGCACTTTGCAGGAATTCCTTCTGCAGGTGAAGATTTATGTGCTTCTTCTTTTTCTTCTTTCGGCTGCTTCCTTTAGGGGTTGTCACAGTGGATTATCTCTGAACCTCCTCTGAGGTCTTCCTCTTTTCCTCCTGCGATGCAGCTCCATCTTCAACATCCTTTGTCCCATAAATCTCCAACCCTCCTCTGCACATGTCCAAACCATTTCAGCCTCACCTCTCTAACTTTGTCTCCAGCCTCTCTGCCGGAGCTGTCCCTCTGATGTACTCATTTCTAATCCCGTCCCGCTCACTCCCAATAAAACATTAGCATTTTCAGCTGTGCCATCTGCAGCTCGACCTCCTGTCTTTTTGTCAGTGCCACCATCTCCAAATCACACATCATAGCAGGTCTCATTACCATCTTCTCCTTCACTCTTGTTGCTATCCTTCTGTCACAAATCACCCCTGACACTCGTCTCCACCCACTCCACCCTCTTGATCACCTCTCTTGTGCATTGCTCATTGCTTTGGATGGTTGACTCCAGGTATTTAAACTCATTTAACTTTCTACACTATCTGTGCTCCTTGCATCTCCAACTTTCCACTTGTCTTCCTCTCAGTCACACATGTATTCTGTCCTGCTTCTACCAACTTTCATTCCTCCTCCCCTCAGAGCATACCTCCACCTCCCCAGACTCCCTACTCTCACTAAAATGTGATCATAGTCAGGACTTTTCTAAGAATAAAAATCAATCAATCAATCAATCAATCAATCAATCAATCAATCAATCAATCAATCAATCAATCAATCAATCAGTGTCCAAATTATCTCTTTGAACTTTAAGGCAAAACAGTGTGGAGTTCTTTCTGCAAACCTAAGACTTATTTATACTGAGTACAAGCATACACTTTTAAATTAGTGAAAACTGTTTCTATAAATTTGATTATTGTTTTTAAAAGAACCCCTAAAATTCACATTGTAACATATATAATGTATATCATGTAATAACATGTATTATATAATGTGTATATTATAATATAAATATTCCTGAGGTGTATTGACAGACTGTACAAAAAGAGAATATTAACAAATGATCATTAATCAGTATATTTTAAAAACTGTGAAACTGGGAGGTGTGATTTCTCCCATGTGTGATATGAAAAATATTCAGCCTTCTTTAAATCAGCGTATAAACATTACTGAATAAAATATTTTCCTAAACCTGAAGGTATTCAAAAAAAAAAAAAAGGGAAGAAGAACCCAAACGTGAGAAGCAAAACACAGACTCTCCTTATCTCCTCTTTGGTAGGAAGCCAGCTGTAACGAGTTGTTTCTCTGCCAATCCCCCACACTTCCTCCCACGATACCCTGGACTGTAATCTGGAAGGGATTACAGCCAGTCTGACCTACTGTACAGCCCTGTGGCTGCTCAGACAGTCGGTGCAGCACGGAGCTCATAGCCAGCTGCTAAATGTGCACACTGACGTCATTTACATGGATTTAAAAGGAGGCACCAATGAAACAATGAAAAGCAGCCACCAGGGAACAACGCTGGTCTTTCTCAGTAAATTCACAGAAAGAGCGGTTTTTAACAAGCAGTCAAGATAGGCTGAATGTTCTTGTCTGTGAAATGTAAAAAAACAAAACAAACCCTGATGATGTAGCTAATGAAGCCCGTTTTCTGCTTTCCCAGAGGGTTTAACAGTTCAAATGTGTTGTGTAGTCTTTGTTTGCAATTAAACCTAAAAGTTAGAGATGAAATGCTGGAAACGTATGGAAGAATTAAACAGAAAGGGCACCTCTTCACTCATTTAGGAAAATAACTGAAAATAAAGTTCCCCTCAAAAAGGCGAAAGAGAACAGAAAATGAACTTTGGACCTACTCTGCAACACTGAGGAGAAATGAGTGCCATCCAAGGAGCTCCAAAGATTTATCTGGACTATAATATTAGTTTGTAGCGCCACCTCTTGGCAAAGAGGTGAACATAACAACAACAAAGCCAAACATCTTGAGGATGGTGCAGTTTGCAGCTTTCTTCTAAGTCTCATTGCTCTGTGACGTCCTGCCAGGATAGACAGTAAAAAAAAAATTTAATCTATTCATGAACAGATTAGATTACAGCACAGTTATAGTAAGGCCCAGCAGAGCAACGTGAACGTCGACTTAAATTACTAAATATTGTAATTGTTTGTGGGATACCACGTGAAAATTGCAATATGCTACACACAAATGTATTCATGAACAGTTAAACTGGATCAGTGGGGGGGTTATTAATTAATATGACTTAAGACTAAGAGAAACAGTTTGGAATTTATCTCAGATCTTTTTTGGTTTAATAGAGATGAAACTTAAAAGAAACCACAAAGGTGACATTACTACACGGATCTCACAAATCCTCTGTTAGCGTTAGACAATAATGATCTCTCAGAGATGCCACTTCATTGCTTTGAGGTGTTTATTCATCTTTAAAAAAATCTGATTGAGTTCCAACCCCTTCTGTCTCCTCAACTTCCACATTTCTTCTGAAAATGTGGAAGTTGTTACATGATAATAACATGTCAGTCAGGCTCCACCGTGGTAGCCTGACTGACACATCTTGGGAGCTCAACTTAGAGGAAGATAATCTGGAACACTGATGTATTTAAAAGATTTTTTTTAAATCCCTTCTAAAAATGAAACTTAAAGTCTAACCAGCTCAAAACAACAGAGAACTGGGCTTTAAAATATTACTGGTTTGTGTCTGTAATTTGTGGCAGACTACAGACAAGCTGTGGCAATCATGTCTAAGAGCTCACTCTGTCTCCCCTGTTGTTAGTAAATGGCTCAACTGTAGATTCAACTGCTGATTCTGCTCGGCGTTTTCACAGCTTTCAGCCCACCATGACATCTTTCGTGCCATTTTTGTACCCTGTAATTGCTTTGCTTTTTGTTTATTTTCTTTGCATTTCCGCTCTTGACTTGAAAGTATTCTTGTTCAAAGGCAACAGAAACTTTAAATTGAATACATCTTTCAATAAGGATGTGAAGGCGATGCATGTGTTCCTGTAAAACTGTTTTTCTGATCAAAAAACATATTTTAAGCTCTTTAATCATTAAGAAAGACAAAAAGGAAGCATGTTTACATTTCACTGTTTTATGAATTGAACTCAGTTACAAGGTTGAGATAAATATCCTCTCCACAAGAGAAGTTACAAATAAAGTATTTTCACAAAATAATACTTTCAGTATGTTATGTTCTCAGCACACCGGTTCTTTGTATGCATACAAGGCATTTACGTAGTAACGGTCATCATTTGAGATGATGTTAAAAAAAAAAAAAGAAAAGAAGAAAAAGACAGAAAAGCACTCTTTGAGTTGCACCGTTATAAATATCAGCTGCACAACGAGATCAGACATCCCATTTTTACACATTATACAGCCCAGATGAGGAATATAATGTAACAGCTGCCCACAGATTACCGCTATACCGAGCACAGCATTGTTTCTAACAGGCCACAGAGTCAAACTGACTGCCTTTAGGCTTTCCATGTATATGTGCGGAAGGACGGGAAGACCCCAAACAGAACCACAGCGCCAAATATCAATGACTGCAGATGCAATAGCGATCCTATTTTGACAGAACTATAACTGTGGAAAGTAAAACCGTTCATGCTGCCTCTGAAAGCACGAGCATGTGTTGCTCATGCATAGTGAAACTTGCTTGCTTTCACACGTGTGAAAAGGTGCTGTGGTGGTGCTGCACGTGATGCAATGTAAACACAGCCCATCCTCATCGCGAGCACTATCGGTGAGTTGGTACAAATTCACACAGAAAATACTCACATTTCAATACAAAATGTGTTCGCTAGGTAAGAAAAGCCAAACGTCAGTCTCACTGGCAAAGAGCTTTAAATGTTACACTGAGCTGAAGCATCTGGCCCGTCCATCTGCGAGTGAGTCGCGATAACAAGAAATCATTACCAAAGGGCAAAACCGATCCAAGAGCTGCAAAACGCCTCGTCTTTAATAAGGATCAGCTGTTTCTGTGGCTCGTTAATACCAACTGTGGTGGTAAAAATCTGCTTTTGGCTTTTCAGTTACATCAAGTTGACAAAAGGCAAGAAGCTGAAGATCATTTTGACCCAGGCTTTTCTTAGTTCAGTTATAAATGCACTCACATAAAGAGCTAAAACTCTCTCTGTCCGTTCAGTTTTAACGTTGGAAATGCAATTTATCAGCTATTCTCACAGACAGATGCTGTAACACTCTTCACATTGTTTTTCCACCATTATAAATTCCACACCGTATCTACCTGCATCACTTTCTTGGCAGTGACAGAAGAAATCTGGGAAAGCCAGCTTTACAATCACCAAAATCGCTTTCAGTGTTAACTCAGTCCCAGCTAACCTGACTCTAGCTTACAGGGGCTGACATCACCTCATAGATTAGCTTCAGACATAGAAGCACTTGTGGTCTTTCAGGTTCCTCAGGTAGGAGAAACTCTTGCCGCACTTGTCGCACATGAACTGCTTCTCCCCGGTGTGAATCTGCTGGTGCGCCTTCAGGCTGTTGCCCTGGTTGAAGCTCCGCCCACACGTGTCACAGCTGAACGGCTTCTCCCCCGTGTGGATGCGCTGGTGTCGGTTCAAGTTGCCGGTGTTGCTAAAGCATTTCCCGCAGGTGTCGCAGCTGAAAGGTTTCTCTCCTGTGTGGACCACCTTTGGGAGAGAACATTGAAACAACATGTTTAAATCTTTACTAAATTACCCACAAGGTTACTTCCACTGCAGCAGACGTGTTCAGATACAGCTGCTGCAGACACATCTACATAAAGTGTGCTCATAAACATACACATGAAGTTAATCTCAGACCAGGTTGGTATTGCTTAATTCTAACAATCATCTGTTACTTTACGGGGTTACTCAGGGTGTAACCCTGTAATGCTACGTCCAGATGAACAGATTCAACTTTTGGAGATTTACTTTCCTGGATGATTGAGAATGCATCAAGACGATACTCAGGGTGTAGCATTTCAATCCGTGCCTCTAACCACACCTTGATTACTGGACCACAATGATTTCTTTTTCTACAAAATACTAAGCAAAGAGATATTTTTTATCTCCATCATAAATAATGAATAATGGGCTTCATTATTGTGATGCAGCTGCAGTTCACCCTCTGCTCAAGTATGGGACAAACCATAATCCCAATTATACTTATAACTACTGCAATCTCAATTATTTAACAGCAAATGCACATTTAATGAACTCTGAAAAGCAAAGGGAGAAGGGAAAAATAAGGTTGGCGCGGGTGAAGTTGTCTGGTGGGGACTTAGACCCAGAAGAGTGGTTGTTTTTGACCACAGAACCCATCTTGCAATGGGCAACCACTGGTCCCTGCCAGCCTGCAGGTTCCACTGTGGGAGCCTGAGATAGCACACGATGACAGAAGGAATCCAGGAAGCAGCAAACCTGCACCTCAGGAGACTGGCACGTTAGCTATGACGAGTCATGGAAAGCCATTAGTTAACTAGTGCCTTGGATCTGCTGTGCCGAAAGCAGACCATATCAGAGATGTTTAAAAGCAGCGGTTAATGATCGCTCTGCTTGGAAAGAAACTATTTTAGCAAAAATTAATGCAAAAAAGTAATCGCTATATCCTGATCACAGAGTTTTTATAACAGCGGGAAGCCAAAATCATCAAGCACTACTCTCTATCTGAACACTATTTAGACATTGCAGCTTAAAAGGCTGGAGTCTGGGTTTCAGACACCCCTACAGATTGCTAAGGTGTCCGTCCTAATGTTGAGGACTGATTTGCATAAATGAGTTTCACCTTGTGCAACAAGCAGCGCAAACCCACCTGATGGGACTTAAGGCTGCTTTGCTGTGTAAACATGCGACCGCAGATGTCGCAGGAGAACGGCTTCTCCCCGCTGTGCGTTTTCAGGTGAATCTTCAGGTAACTGGATGACTTGAAACTCTTGCCGCAGAGCCCGCAGCTGTGAGGCCGGTCCACCGTGTGATGCTGCTGGTGCGAGCGCAGTTCGGTGATGGAGCTGAGCCGCTGGCCGCAGAGCACGCAGGTGCACGGAATAGTCGCCGCGTGCGTCTGGAGGTGTTTGCGCAGCGAGTCGACACAGGCCACCGTGGTGCCGCACGCGACGCAGGCGAGCGACTTCTCGTCTACGTGAGAGGTCTTCTGGTGCATCTTCAGCGCGCTCTTCTGGATGAAGCGCTTGCCACAAGTGTCGCAGCTGAAGGGGCGCTCGCCGGTGTGAATCCGCTGGTGGCCTTTCAGAGTGTCGGCCTGGTTGAAGCTTTTGCCGCAAGTCTCGCACCTGAACGGCTTTTCGCCCGTGTGTATGCGCAGGTGGCGCTGCAGGTTTCCTTGTATTGTGAAACGTTTGTTGCAGTACTGGCAGTTATAGGCACGCTCCCCAGTGTGGACCATCTGGTGCATCTTCAGGCCGTGCGCCCGGTAAAAGCTCTTGCCACACTGCTCGCAGCGATATGGCCGCACGTCAGCGTGGAGACGCTGGTGGTTTCTCAGGAGCTGCTTCAGGGTGAAACCTTTCCCACAAACATCACAGGTGTGTGGCCTCTCACCTGTATGTAGAAAAGCAAAAACACGCTCACCAACAAACAACGAGAAGTACGGTACAATTCTGATGTAATTTTAAGCCGATTAACTGAATGAGTCTCATTATTCTCATCAGTGTAAAGAAACAATTTTCCAAAAACAGTCACATGCTTTACGTGAGGCATGACCAAACATTTCTGGGAGTCCACAAAAATCAAAAGACTGATTTAAATTAGCTGTCTAGCCTAGCTAGTCCAGTTAAATGTCGGCTGTTTTGTTGTCTGCCTAAGATTTTCTTGATTTTGTAAACTAGCCAATTTAACTTTACCAATACATAATTTCACCAAGAAATAAGAGTGTGTTAGTGTGAGTGTGTTAGGACGTCAGTCAGCTTGTGGATTCTTTCTGCTCCAAGTTCACCAACAAATCTGCTTTCACAGTGTGCACGGGTAAGTCGTACAGACTGTGCCTGCTTTAGTATGAAGGATAAAGCCGGAGCTCACCTGTGTGCAGTAACATGTGAGCACTGAGGCTTCGCTGGAACGCAAAGCCTCGGCCACACTGAGAACACTGGAAGGGCTTTTCCGCGCTCGCCCCGTGGACGGCCTGGTGGGCTTTGAGCTGCAGCAGCTTGGTGAAGGTTTTCCGGCAGTGTTTGCAGCTCAGAGGCTGCTCCTTCTGACTCTCCTTCTTTGCTTGAGCTTGGTGGGACTTTCCCTTTACAGCACGTTTGGATCTGGTGGCGTATCCTGGGTCAACATCATCTGGATCGTCTGGTTCCGCCTGCCAGAGAAGAAAAAGGATGATTAAATGTTTATTAGTTTAAATGTTTTAATTTTGATTGTCAGGTTTAGCTCATCAAATGTTACCTTAACTCATTCAATTTTATGGGCGATGAATATTGCAGTGAATTAACTAATTGTTTCCAGTGCTTAAAAGGTTTCTGGATATCATAAATTCTTATTTAAATAAAAGGGCGTTAGTATAAGTGAAGAAATATGTCAAAAAAACCAACTCTGTCTAAAATGTTCATCAGCTGACATTAAATTGGACCGATCTCTTAATACAGTACAATAAAATAAAACCTTGTATCTAAAAGCATATATAAAAGTTGAATACTTTTAAAAGCACATGCAATGAAATAATATAGCTGCAAGGTGAAAAAAGAAATAAGTAAGTTAATATAAAAACATATTAATGAAGCCAACCTGGTAGTCAGGGTCGTCCTCATCCTGCCAGAACTCATCTCTGTACTGACCAGAGTCAGAAGACATCCGGTCGGCTAAGCACTCAAACCCTTCTTCTTTTATTATAACAGGCTGGATGCTGTCCTGACCAGAAGAAAGGATAAGGACAAACTTAGGTGGGCAGAAAAAGGATCCCTCCCCATAGGATCTGAAACCTTGTGGAAAGCCTGTGTTCATCCCTGCTTTATTTTTAAGTTGGTCAGATTTTCTGACTAATCTATGCGATTTGGAAACAGTGAATAAACATGTTCAAGTGATGCGAAGATGAGAAACACAAATGGGAAGAAGAGGCGAGACAACGCAAGACTTTACATCATATGTTCTGCCTTTCCACAGATGAATTATGGGCGATCTCTTCACTCCAGCGTCCCCGCTAACCACACCTACACAGAACGAAAGACAAACATCAGAACCAGTTTGTGGTCACTTCTGCTTTGTCAAATACAACAGGGACAGAGTGGAGACGGCAAGAGAAATGACATCAGGGGGAAAAGGTTAAAAAATATTTTCTTTTCCTTTCAGTCATGAAATTTGAGATTTAAAACAACACCACAGCTGATTTTCCAAACATTTTGACTTTATGCAGTTTGATCTAAAATATTTTTCTTTAAAAACTTCTGCTAACTAATGTGTTTAAAAGGAAGAACTCCTCACCTCTGCGACTCTTCCTCCCTGAGCGTTGCTCAAGCTGAACAACCTCAACGTCCACCCTCCCCTCCTTTTGCCCACTGCCTCCCTCCGCCAGCTCCTCCACGTCCTTCTGACCTCCGCTGCCTTCAAGCGCCAGCTTCAACTCCGTCTCCGCGACCTCCAGTCTGCTCTTCAGATCCTCGATCTCTGCCATACCCTGCGTCACCTACAAAACAAGGACTACTTTAGGATTTGTTGCTCGACTGTTAAAGTGGACGGATAAATTAAAGCACAGAAGTCGTGTACTTCTAGCCGCAGCGCAGAGGAACATTCATGGAAGAGCTGGCAGATCTTCTCCACAGCTTCTTGAGCCAGAGACGACATGAAGACGCTCAACTGGATCACCTGATGGGAAGAGCACAGGCCACCATCAATGGACCTGATTTCTAGATTATTATGAGCAGGAATGATTTAAACTCATTCTGGAAGGTCTAAATATTCCAAATTGAAAGATAATCATTAAATATGAGACAGCGTTGTTCAGTAATGCAATGAAGTGAAGAGGACATTGCACTTTGTCACGCTGCAAGATGGGTAAAACTTTTCATTTAAACTCAGAAAAGCGGAATAATTGAAAGGCCCAGGTGTTAACTTCAGACTATGAATAATATATCACTGATGTGATATATTGATCAGCCAATCAAATCCCGGTATCACAAGTATACAAAAAATAAACAAATAAATAACCAAAAAAACACACAACACGGTAACACTATATGGCAGTCATTATGATCACAGAAGAGTGTGTTATTGATCAGATATCAGCTGATAGATCGATCCTGGGCTCTGTGGAAACCTGTGGCTGAGGCGCTTCTAGACATACAGTAGATAGATAAGCCCGGGCCTGCTGCCCAACCCAAAATGGCGCCCAGAGGTGGATTCTCCCAGGCTTCGTGTACCAGCCCCTCATATTTACGCGAAGTTTAGCCTAAACACATGCTCCATACAGCAGGACAGCGCGGCACCCTGCTGCTATTTCGCAGCTAACCAGAGCTAACTGCTAGCTCTTCTATTTCTATGCTCGGCCGGTTGTCGGGACGACAGTTGGAGGAAGCGTCGGCTCGGGAGAAACCGGGACCAATGCGGGGACCAGAACCGGCCCGGATACCTGACGACCGTAAACCACCTTATACCTTATTCTGTACCTTATCCTCCGGGGACCCGTGCGTGTCTTCGGCCACACATGATGTCTCTTGTGGACGCGGAGGATCCGAGGCGCCGATAACTTTGTTCATCTCTGAAACCGCCGCGTTCACCATTATCTCCAAAATGGCGCAAACCTGCGGCTCCAGGTCCGCCATGCTGACCGATTGTGATGTTTATTTCGCATCTACAAATGCGTCATGAAACTTCTGCTCCGCCGCACTGTTGTTGTTATGGTGAAAAAAAAACTCATGCCGATCATTCACAACACGAAACCAGGTACTGTTTCCTAGTTCATACTTTTCAGAATAAAATCCCACACGTTTCTAATTTGTCTTTTCAGTTTAAGTGCTAATCATTTGTCTTATATTGTCAGCTTTAACTGCATTAACTTGCAAGAAACGTGCCACACCAATTGTGTTTGTTTGAATTGTGTTATTTGGATAAAAATATAGTAACAAAAATGTATCCATCCTATTTGTTCAATATACCGTATACCATGTTTGATTTTATTGCGAAAAGCCCTAACGGAAACAATATGGCATCGCCTTTGTATTGAACCTCCCTCCAGTGGCCAAAGTGAGTAACTACAACACTTACAGTTCCACGATCAGCAGAGCCGTTAAAACGTTAAAATTACCCTTTAACAGTCAGGGTATTCATAGTCTGAAGTTAACAGAGCTGTAAAAATGTATATAATTCCATGTTATCAAGCTATATTAGGCAAACACGGGTAAGAGGCAGTGGTCTGTGCTTCTGATCAGACTGTTTTTAATTTCAAAATTGAAAAAAAGTCAATTGAGAGATTTTTGTTGTTTTGACCATTTTATTCAATACTGTAGGAAAACTGAAATTTTAAACCAGGTGAAAATAAATATATAATGTATAAATACAGTTTTCATATTTTAAGTCATGCTGAGAGATCACTAAAAGACTGCCAACTATATTACAATCATTGGAAGGCAAAATGGAAGAAAATACAAATCTGATTAATGACCCAGCCTTGAGCAACGCTCCCAGAATGCATCACTCATCTGGCTCCGTGGACAATGACTGGTTTGCTCGAGTCCTCACCATCAGGACGCTGTGAGTGCGTCCCCCAAAATTTTCTGGAATTTCTCGCTGCAGTTGTGTTTCTTCAGGAGCCTTGAGTCTGAGAATCCAAGTCCACAGCTGCTGCAGGAGTACGGTCTTTCCCCCGTGTGGGTCTGCATGTGAAACTTGACGTGCCCGAGCTGCCTGAACCTCACGCCGCAGACCTCGCACTCGTACGGCTTCTCTCCGGTGTGGATCAGCTGATGTCTCTGGTAGTTCGTGTACATGCGGAAGGCCTTGCCGCATTGCTCGCATTTGTGCGGCTTTTCTCCAGAGTGCTGCAGCTTGTGGATCTTGAGCGCCTGACGGATGATGAACCTCTTCCCGCACACGTCACACCCGAAGGGCTTCTCTCCCGAGTGGACCCGCTGGTGGTAGTCATAGGTGGCTTTGTAGAAGAAGGACTTCCCGCACGTGTCGCAGCGGTACTGCATGTGACCCGTGTGGATGAGCTCGTGCTTCTTCAGGGAACACGCAGTGTCGAAGCCCTTGTGACAGGTGCCGCAGCTGAATGGCGTCACGTCCACTATCGTCCTATCCTGCCGGTAGATTACTCTGCGCCTGCCCCGCTCCCACGACCGTCTCCTCATGACCTGCCCGTGCTTCTCGTCGTGAGTTACGCTCTGGTGTCTCCTCAGGTGGCAGTTGTACAGAAACGTCTTCCCACACAGGTCGCACATGTACGGCTTTGAAGCGCCGTGAAGGAGCATGTGTGCTTTCAGCTTGTTGGCCTGAATGAAACCCTTCCCGCACACCTTACATTTGAACGGCCTCTCGCCTGTGTGGATGTGCATGTGTCTCTTCAGGTTCTGAGGCAGGGTGAAGCCAGCACCGCACGTCTCACAGGTAAACATCTTCCCTCTGTGGACCGCCTGGTGCGTCCTGAGTGATCGTCTCTTTATAAAAACCTTGCCGCACACTGTGCATTTGTACGGGTGCTCTCCAGTGTGGATGCTTCTGTGACACTGAAGGGTGAAGGCGTATTTGAAGCTCTCTCCACACTCAGAGCATTTGTGCGGCTTCTCAACCATGTGAACGAGCTGGTGGGACTTTAGGCTGTATTTGGTCTTGAAGCCCTTCCCGCAGGTGGAGCAAGCGAACGGCCTTTCATCCGTGTGCACCACCTGATGCGTCTTCAGCCCCATTTTTGTTTTGAACTTCTTCTGGCAGAGCTCGCACTCGTAGCTGGCATATTTCTTCTCTTCGTGTCGCAGCAGGTGGTACTCAAAAGTCGCAGCGTTCCTGAACTTTCTCGGGCACTGGTCGCAGGTAAAAGGCCGCTGCTCTTTGTGGATGTTCATGTGCTTCATCAGGTGGAAGAGTCGGTTAAAAGTCTTGTTACAGATGTCACACACAAACACTCTGCCTTTCTTCAAAACCTCTGCTTCCAGACGCTTTTGGCTCTCAGTGTATTCGGGCTCAGCTGAGTCCGCGGAGGTACAATCTGCTGTGGCGTCTAAACAAAAGGAAATATCGAAGTTTACACATATGATGCAGGAGAAGAAGCTCATTTATCATCACTTCTTACACGTGAAATCATCACGGCCAAACATTAGTGATTGATTTGTTAGCCAATGAGCAGACTCTGTATAATCCTCCTGTCTGACGGCAATATGTCTGTGAAGGTTCTCAGTCATCCAGGTCATCGTAGTCTAAGGAGTTTGGAAAGAAAAGCGTCTGGACTTCTTTAAGTTGCTTGAAGAGGTTTCACCTCTCATCCGAGAAGCTTCTTCAGTTCTAGGGTCAAATGGTGGAGAGTCCCAGATTTAAACGGGGTTTAAATCTTTTCTTTCCAAGCTCCTTAGGCCTCCCGTCTGACTTTAATAATGAGAATCATTTATAAAGTTACCTTCATATTCTGACCTGTACAAGTATCACCTGAAGCTCACAAACGAGGACTTCACTAAAGTCATCACTAAAGTCTTTACAGATGTCACAGAGCGGGAAACCCAAGTTTTCCCATTAACCTCCTAAGACCCGAACTCTTTCATGGCATGCATTTTTAATTTTTCTTTGCTATTTGGATTGATTGGGACCAAAAGAATGTAAAAACAAAGAATTACCAGATTTTTTTTTTTACCTAATTTTTGTTTTTGAGAAAAATTAGATCCACTTATGAGGACATTTGTTTCAAATTTTGATAGAACAGTGGCAGTATAATGTCCTCGTAAGTGGATATCAGGCCCTTGTAGAGAAAAATTAAGTATTTTGGTCTAGACGTCCCAAAATGTGATGTCCACATATGTGGACACCAGGTCCTAGGAGGTTAAAACTAAGTTTTAGCAGCTTGCACACTGGCTTTACTTTTAAGACCCAAAGGCTAATTTAATGATGTCTAAGGTTAAGATGCCCAGCCCCACAGCATTACAAGTCATCCATCCAGCCATCTAACCATCTTCTACCACTTATCTGGGTTGTAGATAAGTCCATCTATTTCCTGTCAGTATCTCCTGACATCATCCACATGCTCCTTTGCTCAGGGAGTTGATGTTCCAGGTGCCACAAGGTGATTTTGGAAGCCAGGGATCAGAGAGCCATAACCTCCACCTCCACCACCATCCAATCCACAAATCACCAAACCCTACGACCCTTCCTGTGGGCGGTGGGCCCCATGGGCTAAAACCCGCCCACCCGACCCCTCTACCCCACAAAGGCTCATAGGTAGGACCACAGTAACCAGGTCCCATGCAGGGTACACTGGACCTTTTTACACTCAGCACAGGGGATGTCTGAAGATCTGATCTGAACTGCTCTTTGTGTGAACCCTCACCCACGACCAATTTATCATGTTTCCGGTTATTTTCTAATTTAAAATCTGAAATCACACATTATCAGACTCTTTGTTAGTTTGTTTTACTGTAAATAATTTCTATATTAACCATTTAAATTCTCACCTGGTCCATTGCCTGGTAAAGAAACTGCTTCCATCACCTCCTCCATCGCCTCTCCACCTTCTGAACCTGAAGAATCTATACAGAATGAAAACAAAGACAGATTAATCATGGCTGAAATCAGCTGCAGGTTGAAAATTTGTTTTCCTCTCAAGCTGAATTTGTGCTGGTGTGAAATCGTCTCGTCTTACTAGGTACGTCTTCCACATGTTTTTAACTGTGTGTTTTACTACAGCCGTTCATCAGATATCCAGTGGGAACTTTATTAAGTATAAATTATTTTTGAGGACATTCATGTTTGCTTGCCTCGTTATCTCTTTGCAGGATCACAAGTGAAGGAAATTCTAGCCGGCTGGCAAAGCAGGAAGCCCGTCTAGCTGTCAGTTGACGAGAGTTCTAAGATTTTCAGGGCTCGTATTTACACCTTGAACCAGGATTTGACACAACAGGCGGCCCAATGTATCTCATCAACAAATGTATCCACCGATCTGCTTTCAGAATGTCAACTGTGAAACAAACTGGCTATTAGCAGGCAATTTCTTTCTTGCTTCAGTACCATGTTTTCAAAATAAAATAACAAGGCTTTTCTTGGTGCAGCAGAAAACACAGCAGGAAGTCTACAGCAATGGTGCAGGACTCCACAGTGCAAGCATTTCACAGGGATTTGTGACAAAAATAGATGTGCGTGGACTGTTAAATGCATTCAGGACCATTTAAAGCTGTGATAAGACAGTGACGCCTTTTACTGAAAGGACAACAGCAGCACTTGTTACTGTAATCAACATCAATAAGACTACTTTATCAAAGCACCTGTTCAGCAAGTTAAAGGCAAAGCTCCCATCCACCACTGGCCTGTGTCACACAGTGACAAAGCTACAAAATAAAGAAGAAATATAAAAAAATAAAAGCTATCTGATTGGAGATAATGTCCCAACTTACTTTGCTAGAATATTTAAATTTGGGAGATTTTTTGTGACCCTTGCTGCAGGCTGAAAGCAGCCAACCTCTCTGTGTTTCTAGGAGAGACACCTGCAGCATGCAGGGTTGAGTCTGAAGAGCAATATGGGATGTACCACTAAAAAAGAAACAACCCACATTTTCATCATCTGGGACCTTTCATGGAAATTTACCAGCATCGTGTCCACCATCCACTTCAGCAGCAGGAGCAGGAGATGATGTGGAGACGCTCTGCACAGCAGCATCAGATGTCTGGTTGACTCTTTGCACTCGTGCAGCAGCAGGAAGAGGTGCTGGTCCTGTGAAATCCTGCACCCCTGGAGCAGCTGCAGAAGCAGGAGGACATATTTGACCGACTCTTTGAATTCCAGCAGGAGCTTGTGAAGAGTCGCGGCCTCCCTCTGCTACTTTATCTGCCCTTATTTTTAACTTTCCCAGTGGCTTCAGGGTAAAGACCTGCCCGCTCTGCTTAAACAGGACCGGGCAGCCATTCAGGACGTTCTCTCTCCACACTCTGGCATTTTCAAAGCTTTCAGTCACGGTCTTCAGCTCACTCTCCAGCTGTCCCACTTTGGCCTTCAGAGTCCTGTTTTCAGCGAGCAGCAGCAAAGACACCTGGGAGAAAACGGTGCTGATCTTTCTTGTTGCCTCACATGCTAACATCTCCAGAGTGCTGTCAAAATCCAGCTGTGAGGATTAAAACCCAGAGGAAACAAAGTTTATTTAGGAACTAAACCAAAGCACATGTTATCAGTGTAAACACAACATCAGATACATTTACCGCCATCAGTAGAGCTTGTATGAAGCGTTATGATAAAAATCATAATCACAATTAGTTCACTACTTATCACTGACTGCGTGATAAGTGAATCTTGAAAGAAAAGCGAGAATTATCGCAGCACATCACTGTTTGATCACTACAATCTCGTTTTAAAAACTGCCGGAAGTTAAAGCTAACTGCGCAGCCCTGGAAATATTTGAACAAAGTAAAAGCAAAAATTAAAACCTAGTACTATAATCCGGCTCCTGTAATATTACGATAACATTCACTTTATTTAAACAAAAAAACAAACTTTGAGGGTTTTTTTAAGCTAGCTTCAGCTTGACGAACGTCCGCCATCTTTGTTTTGCTTGGCGTCGTTGCCCTTCATCGTGATTTTACTCCATCCGTCCACTCTCACCCGAGCACAGCGTCTCTGGCGCTATTAACGTATCTGGTGTGCGGTGATAATAAACCGGATCTCATAAAAACAATAACCGCTGACTTACCTTACGGTTCATAGTCTGTTCCTTTGCGTTGTTTTCTACTTTGGAATTTCCAATAACATCGACAGCGACCCGGATAACCGTCTCCATGATACACTTTGTTTCTGAGTAAAACACCAAGTTTTCTGACATTTTCCCTCTGCAGATAAAACTGTTCGCTACAAGCGCAGAGAACTAGCCACTGTGTTAGGGCCATTCATTCAGGAAATGGAAGTAGTCCAACTATAGAAATTTCAAAATAAAACTCATACAAAGCGCTTTGACTGCAAATGTTATTTAATTGCAATTTCAAGCAAGAAAAATAGACATATCTCAGAGAACTGAAATATAAAGTTATTAGAAAGTCACTTTACACTTCGACTTCTATTTTAAAAATGATTACACCTTTCATTGGGATTTTTGGGAATTCACAAAACATAAATGACTACTTTAAGAATTCTTAAAAAAAAAAAAAATCAATCAAAATGCCCAAATTTTCACTTAAATTTCAACTGGCAAAAACTCCTACATTACCTTCAGAACATTTGAAGATGTATCCTACCTTAATATCTTCAATTTTAGGTTTCATACAAGTAACTTTCATGTTTCACCAGATTTTTAAACAGCTGAGGTTAAAGAAACAACATAATAATACAAAACATAAATGCCACAACAATACTGCTAACCTCTACTGATAAAAAAGCTGATATCGTATTGACAGCTATTAAATCACGCTTAACCAGTCCCTTAACTCTAACATCTAAAGGGTGAGAGGTGCCAGTGTTATAGCTGTTTTTCACACCCACTTTTCCCACATCATAAGGACGAATGCACAGATCAGTATCAGCTGATATCAGCAAACACAAGGACATTTATCTACATCAGTGTCTGATGTTACATTATTTTAGGCTGGCATAAACCTTTAGTCGAGTTATTTGTTGATGCCCAGATTAGTTAACATTAGTTAGTTTTAACATGGTTGCTGGTCCAGGATTTCACCAAAACTTTAATACTTCTGCAATCACAGGTAACCCTACCAGCTCTCCCCAGTACATTTTATTTCTGTGTCACACTGGAGCCGTTTTCATGCATGCACTGCAGCTTGCAACTGATTTCCCAGTTGATTAAACTCGAGAATAGAAGACAACTAGTCAACTAATCTGATGGATGAATATAAACATTAATCTTACAAATGTTGTATTTGTATTAAAGAGCCATTTGAACCAATTAACAAATTCTTTAAATGCCACTGAAATGTGTGACACCATACACAGTGTAAAACTCTGCTCAGTTTTTTGCAGACTTGCTGCATAAGGATAAGTCAAAAATTCCTTAACAAAAATTAGTGGGAGGATTTTGCAAAGCCAGAGGTCCAAAGAGCCAATCAACAGCTGTACACCGGCAGCCACGTGTTTACTCATTACTGTAGCAAATATGTAGGTTAGCATACTTGTGAGTTATATCTAGAGTTACTGTTTGCATTTTGAATCAACTCAGAGCTGTCTGGTGGCAGAAAACAGACTCTGGCTTGAACCGTTGAGCAAACACCGAGCTTGTAAAGCTCTTTGTAGCAATTTTTTTTAAACAGATTTGACAGGTGAGTCAATAAATGTACCTTCAAAATAAAAGCCCAGATTCATCCAGAGGTGGCTGTGAAACCTTTTAGAAGCACTTTTTTTTTTTTGCTTCTTTCATGCCTGTGCAGAATGTGCTTATGCATCGCCCCAGGCAAACAGAGTTTGATCTGACACAACATATAACCGTTCCTGTAGTACAAAGTCGTACAGCACTGTGCTGATTAGTGGGGCTGTCATCCATCTTCCAGTCACAGAGAGACAATGAGCAGTGCTGAAATACAGCGCCGTGTGAGACCCAACAGTTAACTGGCATTAAATTAATAAAAGATAACGTCAGTTTAAATGATTAATATTGCCGGCACCATTTAGAAAGTGCAGAAACATTCAGATGTCTACTCTATTAACCAAGGACATGCCAAGATCAGTACCTCTTCTAGGTACTTTTTGTTATACCCATGTGCAAATTGTAACCAACCTCCAGGGGGCACTGTCTCACTATGTTTTCAGATGTGAGCTGCTCTTCTTCTAACTTTTGATATTTCACATTTTCCTCAAGAGGCTTTGCACTTTCAAGGCTGCCTCTGCCTCGTAATGATTTGCCTGGTTTACTCGCTGCATCAGCTCGTGGTACGAATTCGCACTACACAAAAGTACGACCCCAGCTGATCCCTCTTTAACACAGTACTCAGATGTTTCAGACATGAAATCATAACAGCTGGGGTTTTTTTAACATTGTGTTAACTGTTCTAGTTAATGTTCGACAGTTTTAACCAAGAATTTACAGAGGGAGCACTGTTAAAAACCACCAAGGTCACCGCAGAGTTATTTAGCAGTAGGATTAGGGTTAAGCTGCACAAGCATACAGATGTTACGTTTGATATCGAGTCTCTTACATTTTAACACAGCTTTTCTGTGATAAGGTACCAAACTTCAACCCTACCGCTAAACAAAAGCAACGACCAGGTGGTTGAAGAAGAGGTTAACTGATGGAGGTGCTTGATGCAGTCTGTGTAGTATAGAGTCCACATGATGTGTGATGGGGTGCATGTGAGAGAAGAGCAGATAATTGTCCATTCACAGCGAGTGAATGGAGGTCAGGCGTCCGGTCTGTGGGATGCTCTGCCCAGGGGGCACCCTCCACTTCACTAAACTGCAAGTTTCTAGAAAAGCGAGGCAAATAATTTCCTGCTCAGTGCTGCAGTTAAACTACAGATGACACACCGCCAGATTCTCTGGACTTCATGTATGAAAACAGCTTTGTTCAGCTAAGCAAAAAGGCACCAGGCCATGGGTAACTAATGCCTCCATTTCAGTTATTAGTCCGACTTGCTTTCAGGTGATAGCAGCCCCACGTCACCTACGACCCGTCACAGCTGTGCTTCTTGAGCTGCCGTGAATCAGAGAAGCCTCGGCCACACTGCTGGCAGGAGTAGAGCTTCTGCCCTGTGTGGATTTGCAGGTGGGACTTGAGCTGATTGGACTGGTGGAACTTCCTCTGACAGTACACGCACTCGAACGGCTTCTCCCCCGTGTGGATCCGCATGTGTCTGTAGAAGTTTCCGTCCGTTCTGAAGGCCTTGCCACACTGGTCACATTTGTACGGCTTCTCACCCGTGTGAATGCGCTCATGCTGCTTCAGACTCGCGGCGTGGAAAAACCTCTTCCCGCACACGTCGCAAACGAACGGCTTCTCGCCCGTGTGGCTCCGCTGATGATAGCTGAAAGAGTATTTGTTGTGGAAGGACTTCCCACAGATGCCGCAGTTGAACTCCTTGTGCTCGCTGTGGCCTTTTTCATGAAGTTTGAGCGAGCACGCGGCGCTGAAACCTTTCAGGCATATTTTGCAGCTGTACGGTTTAACCAGCGACTTGTTCTGCCGTCGAGTCTGGAAGAAATTCTGCGTGCCGTCCGACTGCTCGCTCCTGTCGGCGTGCACGTACCTCTGATGTATCTGCAGCCTGCAGTTGAAGAGGAAGGTCTTCCCACACAGATCGCACATGAACGGCTTTCTGGCGCCGTGGATGAGCATGTGGGACTTGAGCTTGTTGTTGTCTGAGAAGCTCTTGCCGCACTCCTGGCAGCTGAATGGCTTCTCTCCTGTGTGGATGCGAAGATGCCTTTTTAGGTTGTTATTCAAGCTGAACCTCGCTCCACATATGTGACAGGTGAAGGGCTTCTCTCCCGTGTGGACCACACTGTGTCTTTTCAGAGCCGTGCCGGTCCTGTATGACCTGTTGCACACGGAGCACACGAAGGGACTGTCGCCTGTGTGCTTCCTCTTATGCACAGTCAGCGAGTGGGCATATTTGAAGGTCTCCTCACACATTGTGCATTTATACTTTTTGGTGTTTGTGTGAACCATCTGGTGGAAGCGAAGCGTGTCTTTGCTCTTGAACTCCTTCCCGCATGTCACGCAGCTGAAGGGCCTTTCTTCCGAGTGCACGGCCATGTGACACTTGAGCTGAACCGACGTCTTGCAGGTCTTGTCGCAGAGCTGGCACTTCAGCAGCTGCTTCCATTTTTCGTGGCGTAACAGGTGGTTTTCCAGAGACTGCTTGATTCTGAACGTTTTCCCGCATTGATCGCAGGAGAATGGCTTCGGAGGCTTCGACCGCTGGTGACGCTTGAGATGGTTCTGAAGTGACTCCTCTTTCCTGTACGATCGTTTACACTGAGGGCACGGGAAGGGCAGCGGGGCTTTAGTTGCCTCGTGGCGCAAAACGTGATTTTCCAGAGACGCCTTCTCTAGGAAACTCCTGCCACACTGATCGCAAGGAAAAGGCTTCTTGTGGACCTTCATGTGTTTCTTCAGTTCGCCTTTCCAGTGAAAACCGAGGTCGCAGTGCTCACAGAAGAACCGCCTTGCCGTCTGCGAATCAGTCTTTCTCAGTCGTCTGCCAGGCTCTTCAGCTGACTTGCTTTGTTTCTCCTCGCTGCCATTGTCAACGGAAACTGGAATTTAAGGCGCAAATGTACAGATTGTTATTATCCATTTCCACCCACACAACCCCCTCCTAAATCTCAAATCATGTTTATAGTCACATCTGAAAGCAACACCGGTACCTGTTTCACTATTAGCAGGTGCTCTTCTCGTTCGTCTTGTCCTCCCAGAAGCTCCTCCTCCCAAAGACTTCTGTGACACAACAGAATAAATCTGAGTTTGCATGAAAAGACTTTCTAAGCATCTCAACTAAAAGATCTTAACACGCTGAATCTGTGAATGCAGCTGACAAGCCTTATGATCTACTGTTTTCCAAATGGAGACATGAATGTGTCAAGCAGAAACATCCGACCTTCTCCTGTGTCGAGTCGAGACCGCTGACAGTACTGGAGTCGGGACTGGGGACATTTTGAGGTGTAGAGCCCGGCGAGGCCGCTGGTTTGAGCACGATTGCTGTAGCTCCCATCGTTTCTGAGATGGCCGATGACTGCGCTACGATTTGGCTGGCACCAACCAACAGCACCGTGGGAGCGGAGCTGACTCTGCCCACGAACACCACGGGGGCGACCGCAGGTTTGGGGACGGTCACCGATGCAGCCGTGGAGGTGGGGACGACTTCAGCAGCTCCTGCAGAAATGGGCAGCGGGTCTGAATTTGATTCTTCTGCAGCCGATTCTGGGGCGTCTGGACTGGTGGACACTGACAGCACAGGACCTCCTGCATTTAAAGACAAAGTTACACATTGTTATTTAATGAACTAACTGCCTGAGTGGAGCTGCACTTGACTACTTGGCTTCTTCTTCTATGAAATATATGATAATCGACATTATGTTTAACATGTTTATCATCATCCCAAAAACTCAAGTTTATTTGTTATTTGTTATTTAAACTAACATCAACAGCATGTGGGGTTAAAACTGGCCCTCTGAAAACTTTAATTATATGTACCCATTTTCAGCGATATCAACTTTTGTAGCAGGAAATTATTTAGACATATATTTCATTTCTTTCTTTCTTTTTTGCCATATTCTTAACCTATATTTGACAACAGCAAAATAACTCACAGCAAAAATTTCTGGCACAACTTCACCTACTTCCAAGGTGCATGTAGAGGACGAAAGAATTCACAATGCAGGAACTACAGCAACACTTAAGGGAAGATGAACAACTTTAATAATTGACCAATGCATCTTGATGCATTCTCAATCATCCAGGTAAGTAAATCTCCAAAAGTTGGTTGTTGATCAATGGTCATGAGAATTTGCATAATTATGATTAAGGAACTGACCTCCCAGCCCATTGTTCCTTCAGTGGGCTGGTTTCAGTCATTATGCAAATGTACTGTTTATAAGATTGGGGAAACCTGCAGTCAGCTGAGACTGAAGAAGTCACTTGGATGAGTGACGAAACGTTTCTCCCACAAAACGCTACGTCCAGATGAACAGATTCAACTTTTGGAGAATTGACCAATGCGTTTTGGATAGATCAAGGGTCAAGATGACCCTGATGAAGGCCACAAGCCAAAACGCATTGGTCAATTATTAAAGTTGTTCATCTTCCCTTAAGTGTTGCTGGAGTTCCTGCATTGTGACAACAGCAAAATAAAACTGGAAATTATGTTTCTGGTGTGCCACCCCAATATTTTTAGTGGCCCCCATATGGAAAAACGAAATATGAAAAAGAAAATGAGAATGAGAATGCGTAGCGTGTGTATAGTCATATATCTGGCCCTTGATGTGATCTGAACTTCCCGGGTGAATTTGAGAAAATTAAACCCCCCCCCCCGCTTCAAACATCCCCAGCTCAAAGATGTTCTGAAATCAATCTATCTCGATCAGAATAATTGATCGATTAGTTGATATGTGACTGCTTCTCACCCATCACTGAGCCGTCTTGCAGCAGGACGTGAGTCGGGCCCTCGCTGATGGTCTTCAGCTCCTTCTCCAGCTGCTCCATGTCTCTGCCCAGCTGCCCCACTCTGGCCTCCAGCTCCTGCTCGAGCTGCCCGGCTTTCCTCTGGAGCACGTCCTCCAGCTGCTCCACTTTGGCCCGCAGAGCCTCGTTCTCCTCGAATAGCTCCGAGGAGAACTCCGTAAACACCTTGTGGATCTGCACCACCAGAGACTTCTCTATCTCTTGGATCTCGCCCATCCTCGCCTTTTCCCACTCCGTGTTTGGCGCCTCTTTCGCCAACACATCCCTGAAGACAGACAGAGTCGCCTGGATGGCCACTTCCACAATCGACGCCACTTCGCTGCCGAATCTCGGCTCCATGTTTGTTCACATGAACTCTCCGCCTGCTGTGTCCGAAACTCCGAAGCGCATTTTGAGCCCCAGTGAGGGGTTAAACCGGGTCCAGCTGGACTGAAAACACAATACTCCTTCTTCCGTATCAACCGTCCCGTCCTTTCGTTCCCTGTGCACCTTTGAAAACCTTCCGTGTTGCATTTCCGCCTCCGGGGTCACACATGCTTAGAAAATAAAAGCCCCTTCTATCTACTTCTCGTTTATTCAACTACGATTCTAACTTAAAATAAATACAATAAAAAGTAGCAGCTTTTTTTTTTTAATTAAAAGCTTTCAGTGAATTTCCGAGATAATGATTTTATTAATTCATAATATTCAAGTGAATGTTTTACACTTCTGTGCATAAAAGCCCCAAACACATTCAAATACATTCATTCAAATTGAATGAAAAAACATCATTAATCTTTAAAATTTTAAATAATAACTGTGGGGTTTTTATCAGAATGGTAAAGACCCGAATTCTTAAGTGTATAAAGCATAATCTGTAGTTTCTGATGCCAAAATACGACTTTTATTTGTATTAGGCTGTAGTAGTACTCATATTTGTGCACTTTAGGATCTCTCCACACACATTAAGATATAAAATCATTGTCGAATCACTTACCTCATTTACATATCTTAAAATGATATTTCCTTTTTTAATGTATAAAAAGCACTTTGAAGGCTTAAATTCTGACCACTTCATATTTCCCCACTTTTCCCTCTTCTGCATCAATCTTAGATTTAAAGTGAACTTTACCCATTGATCACTGTGCAGAGAAACAGTAAGAAAACCACGTTTGGGTCTGTTAACAGTTAAACTTGTTGTTGATGCAAATTTCTAACTGGCCGATCACAGGGGTACAACTCAGTGCTTTTAGGTACACTTACATGTAGTCACTGAAATATGCTGAAGTTGAACCTGAACATCAGAATGTGTTCAGGTGATTTAAGTGACTCTGAACATGGCGTGGTTGTTGGTGTTAGCTGGGCTGGACTGAGTATTTCAGAAACTGCTGACCTACTGGGATTTCCCCACACTACCCTCTCTAGAGTTTACAGAGAATGGTCTGAAAAGGAGAAAGTGCAGTTTTCTGGGCAAAAATGCCTTTTTGATGTCAGAGGAGATTGGCCAGACTGCTCCGAGCTGATAGGAAGACAACTATAACTAAAATAACCAATTATACAAGCAAGATATGAAGAAGAGCATCTATGAATGCTTGGAGCAGATAAGCTACAGTAGCAGAAGACCACATTGTGTGCCACTCCTGTCAGCTAAGAACAAGAAACTGATGCTAAAATTCGCACAGGCTCACCAATATTAGACAAGATAAGATTGGAGAATGATGAAGTCTGATGAATCTCAGACCAGTCGATATTTGGATAGTAGGGTCAGAATTTGTCAAGAACATTGTGATGAAAGTGTAGATCCATCCTGCTTTGTATTAATGCTTCATGCTGCTGCTGGTGTAATGGTGTGGGGGATATTTTCTCGGCACACTTTGGGCTTCTTAGTACCAAGCGAGCATTATTTAAACACCACAGCCCACCTGAGTGTTGCTAACCATATCCATCCTTTTATGATGACAGCTTACCCGTCTTCTGATGGCTGCTTCTAGCAGGATAATACGTCAGGATGTAACTCAAATCATCTCAAACTGGTCACTTGAACATGACAATGAGGAACTTTAGAAATGAAATTAGTCAATATGGCTTTTTTGTGTCTATAAAACTGACTGACACAGTAGGTAATGTGAATTATCCTGACCCTCAGTCATAGTGGAAATAAAATAGGAGCCCCCAGACCTGCTTAAATGACTCACAAAAACACACACACTCACACACACACAAAAGATTATCTTTCAATCTGTACTTTTCAATTCAAAGAAACAACTGTACAGAGTCAGTAATTTGCAGTTGGTTCTGATCATTTTGTACATTATTGGTTCATTTGTTCACCTTTTTTCCATGTCGGTAGTTTGTGTCACCCCTGTATGTTACAGTGATCATAGAATGGGACTCAAAGACATGCACAGCAGTACTGTAATAGAGACTATGTCATTCATGCAACCTCTTTGTCCTGATCTGTTTGTGTGCAGGAGGTGTACATCACTTTCATCTAGGCTTGTGGCACAAATAAACAGTCACACTTCAAGACAGACTCAGACTCCAAGATTCAACATAGCAAAAGACAAGGGGCGGTTTTCCCAGTGTCACCATGGATAAATTATTTTCATGTCTGTTTTTACAGAAAATACTTCTGAGCAAATAGATTTGTACATTTCCAGGCTGCAGGTTGCAGACAGGCATACAGAGAGACAGGCAGGCTGAGGGCAGACAGACAGTGGTGCTCAGGGGCTCCTGGGAGGGGACACGCTGTGGCAGCAGATCAGCTAAAACACCAATTTATATTCAGTATTTATTATTTTTTATCTTTGGCTGGTGATAAAAATGTCACCACATTAATGAGGTGGTCAACAGCACCAAACTAAAGCATAATATTATTCATGACGTGATGATAAAAGTGATCATTTCTAATGAGTATCCCTAAAGAACACCAATAAATTCAACCTCTCGTCCCACCTGAACATCCACTGAACTTAGCAGCCCTGATTGTCCCCGTTTGTGTCTGAGAAAATAACATTTCCCTTCGGTGTACGAGCCCTTTTAATGTCTGCGAGTTTTCTTATGACTTTCTATTCAGGCAGTGTGTGTGCACGAGGTGCAATTTTTCACCGCTCTTGACGTGGAAACAGAAACATCAGTGTTTTCCTATCAGAGGCAACATATCAGGATCAACAGTGAAACTAGTGGTGATTTTAACCCTTAAAACAATTAATTGTTTGGTAAGTAAAAGACGAGCAAATACATAATCCTCATCATTGTTACTTTGACAAACTTTCATATATTCAATTAATCCTGTAATAAAAATATTTAAGAAATTTGAGCAAAAGCATGATGGTAGTTTTTTTGGTTGTATAGAGAATTAAGACCTAAAGTTATAACAGGGCAGTGCAGTGAAGCTAAAGAAAGAAAGAAAGGCGTGTCCAGGTTGGGTAACAAACAGACCATATAAAAGATGGACAAAGCTTTAAACCTGCATTCTTGCTGATGGCCAGCAGAGGGCGACTCCTCTGGTTATAAAAACAGGTGGAGTTGTATGTATGGAAAATGTCCCTCAACTCGACAACTCTGTGATCTCACTTTCCCGATTAGATTATGGGCTCAATCACTATTTTTTTTTTTTTTTTATTCAACACAACAAGATGCCTTTTAAATTTTTTGTGAATTATGAATTATTAAAGTCACAAAGGGGGACCAATCCGAGTATGTCCAATGTTGGTTTCACAGCGAGATCCACACCCCTTCTGTGACGTCTGGTTTCAAACAGCTAAAATAGCAAAGGTTGAAAATATCTTCAGGCTTCAAATCAGAACTTCACTCACTAGTGGCCAAGTCCATCTGTTATATACAGTCTATTTAATAAATACTTAGCACAGAGTGTTATGTGTCGCTAAATATTAGCTTCTGAATGAAAACAGGACTTCAGTGCCTTCTTCCAGGTTTAATTTTTGCAGTAATGTCACTGAACTTATGTTTCAATATTAATTACAGTCAGTGCTGTCAAAAGAAAAATGTAGTATAACAAAAGTAGTGTTTGTTTAAAGTTTGTTTATGTTGGTGGTTCGAAAATAGATTTTCTATAAAAGGCCGGCTCTGCTGAGAAGGTTCAAGGACCACTCACCAAAACGACGAACTGATTATTAAGCAGTTCGTTCAGTTAAAGGTTTTAGCTCTTGCATAAATGTCCATAAGCTGTACACGAACTTTGAAGATCAAAGTGAATTTCACGCCCTTCTCAAAGCCAAACTGCATGTGACTGAACCTGAAAAGGTCACTCATAATACTTTAATCTTCTCATTTTGGTAACTTTTAACTTGTCCGGGTCTGACGTCCCTCTGCTGGATCCCCAACACCAGTGAACACCAGCCCTCAGCCCTGCAACAGGCCAGCGTCCCTAGTGCAAAGAAAAGGTTGCATAAAGTTCCATTGCTACCACGGACATCATCCTCACCATCATCGGCAACATTAATCCCTGAACACACCGCTCTACAATCCTCATAGACTTCATATTACTGCATACTACTGAGTGGTTTTGGTGTACAAGATGCAACATGTCAAAGTCTGAAGTGTCTGAATGGCATCAGAGAATCTGCACCAGTGTTTCCCTCCGCTTAAAAAAAACAGTGCGTTTCATTTTTCGGGGCTTTTTTGGCCCCTGATCGCGTAAACAGGAGGAAACACTGATCCAACATGAAACATTTTCAACATCAATGATCTACATTCATTTCCAGGCAGAAAAGAAAACACTTTCAATACATTAACAACAAACCAAAAGGTATTTTTATTCATTACTTCGTGTCTGCTGACAGAATGAGGCTGATGTGAGCACAACAGACAGACGGGCAGGGTATCGGCACACACGCCCAAACCGTCGAGCGTCCATTTGTCCCAACGTTTACCTTTCATATATTATCTAAATGTTTCTGCTCTCCAAAGTGTAAAGTTATTTGACTTTGTTATTGGTTCAGCTGTACCCTGCGCAATCTGTTCTGTGTGTATCAGCAGAAACAAATCATGGAGGTTTATTATGATGCTGGATTCATAATCAGTCAGCCAGCCTGCTCGGTGTCACTTTAAACATGAAACTCTTTTAACTCTTGCTGTGTTTGTTGTGTCTGATATGCATGCAAATGATTGCACTCATGTGGCATTCTCATGAAATAAATTACAAGTTCTAAAGACATATTTTATGAGTAACAGAAACGAGGTCTGTAGGTCAGGAGGGAATTTAAAATCCAGCAATGAAAACCTAAAATAAATAAATAAATAAGACCCAACACAATCAGCTGACCGATAACCATATCTTTAACAAGCCTTAAATATGAACTCTATCCTAGCAAATATAGACACGAGCTGGATTCTTGGGCTTTACAGCCTTCTTACAAATAAATATGTAAATGTTTTCTTGTAAAATATTACTGAAATTATGTGAAATCCTTCATGTTTGAGTTAAAAAATAACCTGGTCTTTAATTTAAAAAATGTAAGTATTGGAGTGATGCGTCTTTGATGAGCTGGCAGACTCTGTGACATGCAGCAGAAAGGTGAGAGAGCAGGTAAAAACCATGGGCAGACGGTGTTTTGTTAGCTGAGGTCTTGAAATCTAAAAACACCAAAAGGCTGCATTAGAAGCTCTGTGAAGCAGCTGTGCACTGACCAAAAAATCAGTGCAACCTGTTAAGCTCATTTTCAGCTCCATAGTTTTACTCTTGGACTCTAACAGCGTAGCTTTGCATGATTTACATTTATACCGAGCCCCGGTGGAGCCCTTTAGTTTATCTTCTGTCTGAAACAAGCTGTTGTAGCTCTCCTCCCTAGAAGGCCACGCTCTCTTTAGTCCTGATTTCTTTTGAATGGCTGCCGCTGGCAAACAGAAGAAGATAAACAAGCATTATCTCAATGGCTGAACACAAATGCTTGTGTTTCCTGTTCTCCAGTGTGGCTTCAGAGATTTTTTTTTAATTTTCTCTTGCATAATTTCCAGTTTAGAAGTCATAGTTTGATTTGTTCTAGGCCACAGGTGTGGGTTAAAATGCACCACATATCCTGAAACTGTGCATACAGCATCAGGGAGCATCAGGATCTAATGCTCCAAGAAACTAACTTGGACGTGTGCCCTACGAATGAGGCCTTTCTATTTTATCTAGCTTTCTGTTTCACATGCAGTACAGGAGCTGCAAATAATTAATTATTAAAAATAAAATAACAATTATGCAAATGCATTTCAGCTGAACTTTAAGAGAGAGCATCAGAAACATGAGAGCTGGAATGAGTTTTCATACAGCAGCGGTGATAATAACGTACTTTAAAAGAAGTTTCAATGCAATCTGGCCCGCATGCATCTAACGGGGCAGGAAATTAATGCCACCATCCACCGCTGGTGCTTCACAAAGCTGCATTTACCAGATAAACCAAACCATAATGATTCTCATTTCCTGCTGTTTATGGCTTCGTGGTGCGTTACCATGTAATGAAACATATACTTGTAACGAGGATGCTAAACTGCAAAGACGAGCTTCTTTAGACAAGTGATTTCTCTCCAAGAAAAGCATGCAATCTCTCACTTATGAAATATTTTGTCAGTGCTGTGTCAGCTCATTCGCTTTTTTATTAATTGATCGCTTCAGTCATTTCCACCTGATGACCTTTAAGACTCGTTTATAACCTCTAACATTTTCAGCCTGATGGGTTTTATGTGTGCGTGCGAAGATGTAAGTCTATCTTTGTGAGTGAGGACATATTTCCAGGTCCTGACTTTGAAAGATGCTCTGAAAGGTTTATTTGAAGGTTCAGAATCAGGGTTAAATTAAGGGGTGAGGGAATGTAGCATCACAAAGATAGAAGTACAAATGTGTGCGTGGGGTGTGTGTAGATGTGTGTTGTGAATGGGACGTATTGTATCCGGAAGACTGAGGCGGCATCTGAGGGGACGAACGTACTGACGAGTGTGAAGCACACACCAACACAAATAACCTGAGAGCTATGGAGACCCTGGGAGCAGAGAGCAGCAGCACGCACGCACACACACACACACACAAAAACAAGATTTTGTTTTAAACTCTGTATAAAAACAAATTTGTATGTATAATAAATCAAACAGAATATCCAGTAGTTTGATGTTGTAAGAGAATAAAAGAGTAGATGAGGCCTGTTTTCATCCCTGAAGGCCTCATTCATTAAAAACATGCAGATTTTGTGCTTATGACCAAACCATGAAAAACTGATCTAGATGGTAAAACAAGCAGATGACAATGAAGGTTTCATTTTTATTAGAAATATCAAAAATAAAGATTTTTTCCTATTTTATTCATTAATTTAAGTGGACCTCTTAAACTTAAACCACCACCTGTTTAAGGCCAATGATCATACTAGGAATACCCACCTGCCCCGTGTTTAATATGAGCATTTATCGACCACTGTAAAAGTCTATATATGACAGAATATAAATAAAACTACAAGAGGTCCACTTTTAAAATCATTTTAATGAATGAGGCCCCTGGGAACAAGACTTTTTTTTATCTCTTCTGACCACTGACTGCTCACTAGAAAATCTATAATGCTAAAATAAAATCCTACCCAAGGGAAGGGAAACTGCTCTGTATGCCCTGGGATCTTGATTTGATACATTTCTTCTTATTTTTTGTGTGCGTAACAAAGTTTTGAAGACCGACGTCTACTCTTCTCTTCTCTTAAACAGAGTCAGCACAAACCTGGAGATCAGTGCTGACTCATCCAGGGCAAGTGCACACATGTGTTTACAGTGCAGTTTGTTATTTAAATAAAACTATTTTAATTTCCACATGTTTCCATGGCCAGACCTCCAGACAGATGGGATACAGTGGAGAAAGTAAAACAAGGTCTGTAAAACATTTTGGCATAATTTCATTCTGTTTGTATTTCCAAGGAGTAATAAGACGTAGTGTAGGATGTCTCGACTTACAGACAGATATATACAGTAAATAGGACACACAGACGAGAAATACATACAGACAGAGCTCTTCTCATAGAAAAAACAAACATGGAACAGCATGAGCTACGTTTTATCGCTCTACCAGCCGTCAGCCTAACAGCCTTCCCGTTGACCGTGATGCGCGTCCCGTCTCTCTCTCGCGGCGACGCTACCCGGGGCTCCGCAGCACAAAACGCCACCCTGCTCTCAGGCAGTTCTCTGAAACAGCCACCAGGGGGCGTCGGTGACTCTGTGCGTTCTCACAGAGACACAGAAGAGAGAGAGAGGGGGAGAGCGAGAGAGGTGTCTCCTGCTCCAAATCAAATCCGTCCCGTCCGTCCTATGAGTGAGCCCGGGTCAATCCTTCGATTTCCATCCAAACACGACTGCTCTGTTGACAGTGTTGGAGGCGAAGAGGAGGAGGGGGGCGTTCGCAACCAGTTTATGGCCCCGCCTCCCAGCCAGAGTTCATACTGTGAGCTTCAATCCCAGCTCCCGTCCAAGCTCATTTTTTCTTACTGGACTTTTCTGATCGTTTTGCGTCCGACTTCCCAGCCCGTTCTGACCTCTCCGACCGTTCGCCCCTCTCCCTCTCCTTCTCTTTATCCCTCTCCTTCTCTCTGTCCCGTTCCTTCTCCTTCTCTTTCTCAGCCCGCTCGATTCGGTCACCCCGGTCCGAACGCTCGCCGCCGCGCTCTGACCTGTTGTCCACCTTGCTCCCGTCGCGGCGCGTGCCCTCGTCGGTGGATGAGGTAGTTGGTTGGGGATGACCCCATTTGGCAATCTCCTCATGCTCTGAAATACTGGCGGTGATATTAGTCACCCACGTTTTGAGGTCCTCCTGTGATAGGAGAGAGGGGTACACAGATGTCAGCTGGCCGGTTCAGTTGTTAACATGAATGTTTTTAAGGTTTTCGATGACGTGCAGATGCACAGTTACAGCTGCTTTCACTATTCTGAGGCGTGCTGGAAACAGAAAAAATGTCTCACCTCATCTTTTGCATGAAACAAAAACTCGCTGCCATCCTTCGTTCTGCAAAGAGAGAAGAAGAGTTAAACTCAGCCTTTAAAGGGAAAGCCTTCGAGCAGTGGTTCCCAAACTGTGGGGTGGGCCCCATCTGTGAGGCACAGAACGACAGTGTGGATGCCCAGGGAAAAGAGGAAAAGTGCGAGTCATTTGCTACTGCTCTGACTTTTACTTAACTAAAATTCAACTTAGATCAATTTGGAAATCCCTGTGTCTGTGTAGCTTAGACTACTTTAAATTCTTCTTTAAGATTTGGAAAGATGTTTCACCCTCACTGTATCATGTGTTCTATTTTTAGATTTCTATTTTAGTAAAATATCTTTCTGTAATTATTATGAGTTGTCAGACACTTTAAGGCAGGGGTAGGCAACCTTTCTGATGGCGAGTGCCATCTAAAATTTCCTCAGAAGTCAGTGTGCTATATGATTGCATTAGCAATAAATTTAATAACGCTCTATATTAACAGTTACACACTATATAGAACCACTTTATAGAATTATATTTGTTCGCAGATGTTGGCAGCTATCAGCGAATAGTTATCAGCTATTTTGAAACAAAAAAAAGACAGCAAATGAACTGTACAACAGAAAATGCAAATGCTATTTATGGTCTCCTCACAACAATGATAAGAAAAATAAACTGAGCCAATATGGCATGTCTGTTAATACACATGTTAATGTGATCTCTGGTCTCCCACTCAGAGACACAGGTCTCCGAGTGTCCAGCATTCAGACGGCTACCTGAGGACACTCTTCATGTGAGAGAAAATCTGCTCACACAGATATGTAGAGCCAAATACTGTCAATAAGGCCTCTGCAATGTTCTGAAGACAGTTAAACTTGTCAGGTGAAAATGCAGCTCCATGAACACGCACATCTATGGATTCCAGCTGCTTCAATGTTGCATTAACTGGCATTAACTCAGCCAGTTAATGTGAGACAAATCCAGCTGCACATTAAAGCTTTGATGCACCTGCTCAGATTAATTCACTGCGTGTCGTGCCCAGGGCTGGACTGGGACAAAAAAATCGGCCCGGGCATTTTGACTAGAGACCGGCCCACCAGGTATTAAAGCCATAAAGCCTTTGAATGAAAACAAATGCTGTTGTGACAGTGATGTACACTGTCTTGTTGGTATATGTATGATTTCTATACATTTTACGTCAGATAAAAACTTTGGTTGTAAGCTTCAGATAATTATTTAATAACAGCCAGACATTTTTAATGAGAATAAGAAAGTATTTCCTTGTCCCCCCCTTTCCCTGTTAATGCCCTACCTGCCCCCCTGGAAAAACTTTGCTAGACCCGCCCCTGCACAGTTACCAGCTGTCAGCTACTTAGAAAAGGATCCTGGTGTTATTTGTCTCTCAGAAACAGTTCATAACTTCAACTCATTCATGTCACCTAAAAGGTAAACCTGTTTCTCCATCACCTGTTCAGCTCTGATGATTCAGTAAGGACATCTCCTGGTTTCATCTTCATGTTTCCCTCTCACCACATATCCAAACCGACATCATGACCAGCAGCTTTACAGCTGTGGCTCCAGCAAACATCAGCTGATACTAGAAATTAATATTAAATAAATTCTAACAACAGCTGATCAAGCTTAAACGTGCTGCTGTTGTTTAGCGCGACATCCGCTGGTTTCCTCTTTCTGGCGCAAAGTGGGCGATAAACAAACAAGAGAGAAAAGCCGATCAGCTGATCATTGATCAGTTTCATGATTGAAGTAGCAACAGGAGAGGGAGGGGAGAGAATGAGAGAAGAAGAGGCAGCTGACAGCGTAATGACAGAATAACTCCAGCTTTGTGTCTTTTTTTTTCATTCTAGCTGAAGTCCGGGACAAACTGTTCCTTTTCAGCTCAATACGAAACGCGTAATATTTTCTCTGAATGCGGGATGATTCCGTCTTTTTACCGGATGGTTGGCAACTCTAATAACTAACCTTATGAATAAAATAAAGTTCACTATCAGTAACATCATAGCACCCACCCAGCTGTATAGAAACTCCGTCAGGCTAGCTAGCACGCAGTACGAGTTATTGTAACTGACTGTAAAAACTCAGCACAACGAAAATAAACTCCACCTAAACTTGGTTTATATCTGACCCAGATAGACTGCAGGTCATAACTTCTTACCTGAAGTTCAGTTCACCTGACACTCGGACTGGCGGCTGCCTCGGGTCTCTCCTCTTGCCTCCCCTTTCCCTCATCCACCTGCTGGCCTCCACCACTTGCTAATGTTACTGAATCTGTGGAAGCTCCACCATAGCCACCACCAAACAACTGAGTTATTTTTACACACCGGCCAGCATCTGGCCAATCCACCACCTTTCATTGTTTATACTGTTACAAAAAATAATAATAATAATAAAAAAAAAATCATCGGCCCATAAAAACGGAAAATCACCATCGGCCCACTGAGCAAATGCCCGGTATGCTCGATGGCCAGTCCAGCTATGGTCGTGCCATCAGTTAACCCTGCATGCCTAGGGTTGCCGACCCCTGCTTTAAGGCATGTGCTGCCTTTTTAATTTCAGGCATGAAGTAAACAGCGTTCTGATTTCAGTCACCTTCAACCAGCTGCTTCTTAAACACGACTCTCAGCTGTGGTTTAACTACGCTTCTAACGTCTAGTTATCGTCTGTAAGCAGGTTCCATCGAGGGAGCTCATCCCATCGTGAATCTTTAGGTGACCAATCAGCATGCATTAGCAGGATGTTAACGATTCATGGCCCAAGAAAATGGAAGAAAGTGTTGTTTCATTTCAGTTTGGAAAGATTATAAGTGTCTCCAAAAAGTTGAATCTGTTCATCTGGACGTAGCGTTTTGTGGGAGAAACGTTTCGTCACTCATCCAAGTGACTTCTTCAGTCTCAGCTGACTGCAGGTTTCCCCAATCTTATAAACAGTACATTTGCACAAAGACTGAAACTAGCACCACTTAAGGAACAATGGGCTGTGAGGTCAGTTCCTTAATCTTAATTATGCAAATTCTCATGACCATTGATCAAAGCCCACTGGTCAAAGACCACTGATCAATGGCCATGAGTACCATTCACAGAGAGTTGGGGAATGGCTGCAATCACAGCATTGTAAGATGGTGACAGATGTACCCTTAGGCCCCCTCCTCAATTTAGAGATGGTCTTTCCCTTTTCACGTAAATGGCCTCCTTGACTCCGCGTTCAAACCAGCGTTCCTCCCTGTCCAGGATGTGTACATCCTCATCAATGAAAGAGTGTCCACTGGCCTGTAGGTGTAAATAGACTGCAGAGTCCTGGCCTGACGAGGTAGCTCTTCTGTGTTGTGCCATCCGCTTCGCCAGAGGTTGTTTGGTTTCCCCGATGTATAAATCCTGGCAATCCTCCTGGCACTTAACAGCGTACACTATGTTACTCTGTTTGTGTCGGGGGACCCGATCCTTGGGGTGGACCAGTTTTTGGCGCGGCGTGTTTTGGGGTTTAAAAGCCACAGAGACCCGGTGTTTAGAAAAAATGCGTCTCAACTGCTCCGATACTCCTGACACATATGGTTTTACAGGTTTTCGCTTGGGCAGCGGTTGTCCTTCTCTCCTGGATCGACTGGAGCTTTCTTTAGGTGCCTTTCCAGCTTTGACAAAAGTCCAGCTGGGATAACCACATTTACTCAGGGCCTTCTTGATGTGCTGTTCTTCTGCCTCCCTGGCCGCTGTGTCAGTGGGGATGGTGTTCGCTCTGTGTTGTAACGTCCTGTGTTGATCAATGGTCATGAGAATTTGCATAATTATGATTAAGGAACTGACCTCCCAGCCCATTGTTCCTTCAGTGGGCTGGTTTCAGTCATTATGCAAATGTACTGTTTATAAGATTGGGGAAACCTGCAGTCAGCTGAGACTGAAGAAGTCACCTGGATGAGTGACGAAACGTTTCTCCCACAAAACGCTACGTCCAGATGAACAGAATCAAATTTTTGGAGATTTACTTTCCTGGATGATTGAGAATGCATCAAGACATTTTAAGTGTCATATTTTTGAAAACTAAAAGAAAATGTGACCTTTGTTGTCTAGAAGCAGGTTTTTAGCTATTAGAATACCAGAATTATGTACAATGGGTTTACTAGATCAAATCTGGGTTTGTTGTTATGACCAAATAAATTACTCACACTATTTATTTTTACAATGTGCCCAGGCCCTAAAGAGTGAAAACACACTAACGACTTTAGTTTTACCCGGGTTAGCATGAAAGTGCCTGTCTGCAGTACATGTGAGTGCGAAAACAGCCGATTACTTGAGCGTGAAGACGTTCTTCTTCTTCTTGTAGCCATTGGTGACGTCGCAGTGGCAGTGGGAGAGGTTGAGCAGCGGCTCGTTGTTGTAGGGCGTCGTGGTGTTCTTGGCGTCCTTGTAGAAACCCAGCTCCCCTTTATTCAGCACGCAGTACAGGTTGACCCATGATCTGCTGTGGTGGGGGGAGGCGGGAGAGGAAGGGAGGGGAAGAAGAGGAGGGAAAGGTGGGAGGAAAAGAGGAGCATGGGGAAGGAGGTTGGGTGGAGGGGTGGGGGAGGACAGGAGGAGTCAGGAAGAGCTGCAGAATCACAGTCGCTACACTAACACCTCACTCACCTGACCAGAGCAGACAGGTAGGTAGGCGGGATGAAGCAGCCCCAAGAAGGGAAGAGGAAACACACTGCTGAACAAACACAGACGGACGGACAGACAGACGGAGGAGGTGGGGGGATGGAGGGATGGGGAGGAAGGCTACGTACAGCTTGTGTGCACCTGTATGCGAGGCTTACATGTGACTTACCTTGGAGGAGACAAGAGGAGCAGCCAGCAGCACCGAGGAAGAGAGGAGAAAAGAGACAGAGGAGTTTGGTTAAAATGCCATTTTGGCAACAACACGGCTTAAAATCCAGACATGCTCGTTTTCCCTCTGTGAGCGTGTTTACATGCACACAGCATTCCAGTTAATAGCTGACATTGGCAGTACTGTGCACAAGTTTCAGGAAC
Source organism: Pelmatolapia mariae (assembly GCF_036321145.2). Taxonomy (NCBI): domain Eukaryota; kingdom Metazoa; phylum Chordata; class Actinopteri; order Cichliformes; family Cichlidae; genus Pelmatolapia; species Pelmatolapia mariae. Next base: position 35,102,814 of record NC_086239.1, on the reverse strand, counting down.
TTGTTTATATTTTTATCTTCAGTCGCCCAGACACACAGTCAGAGTCCTTAAGGGCAACTTTCAGCCACAAGAAGAACAAGGAGTTCTGCAGCAGATGGTGTGGCCCTCACATGAAGCCAGTGTGAGATTACATAAAGAGACAGCCAGGCTCCACAGATGATCTGTGGCAAATCTCCACAGAAAGTACCTTAAAAAGAAGTTTAATTTTTGTTTACTTCACTTTGTATTATTTTATTTTAAACATTCTCCTTTTACTTTTAGCAACTAAAACATTTGCACAGTACTGCCAGTATTATTCACAGCAAGTTTCTGTGTGCAGCTTAATATCCTGATTTCAAATTCAACAGTAGATACATGGGTAAAAAAACCCAATGGTGCAAGTGATAAGTGATGTCTGAACTGCTCACAACACCTATTAAAAGTTCATTCTTGAAATGTTTTTCTATTGTTGGCTCTGTGTGATGGCGGGGAGTGCAGATATCCCCGACATGGTTATCTCCAACCACATCCAGAGCTTTGCTTTGCAAGGCAGAAGAAAAATGGCTTAAAGGAGCGGTAAACTAAAGAGAAAATAAGGAAGAGCCAAAACTGTTGGGAAGAGTTGGAAACAGGTTCCCTTTAAAAACACTTGAGCTAAAAAAATGTTTCTTAAATCTCTGTTCCTTGGTGTGGGTTTTTAATGTATTTTTCTAGTTTACAGTAGCAGATATTACTTTTCTCTTCCTGTACATTATGAACAGGAAACCTTGGGAAGAAGTTTAAACTTTTTCAGAAGAAATTTGACATGTGAATGCACTCACAGGTGTAACCTAAATTTAATGCGAAGCATAGATGTGGAACTAGTAAAAGCCAAGTTTGTCGTCCACTTTCATACACCTTTCACAGGCACCATACCCTAACAAGGTACCAGAATATTAATGTGCACATCAACTTACTTCGTGTCTCATCGCGTAGAGATGTAACAGAGACAGGTTGAATCTCAGTCCTTCCCTAAATGCATCCTCGCTTTCTTTCTCGGCATCAACAGCTAACAACGAGGAGCACTTTGGAGATTCACACTTGTCCAGATTTAAGCCATTCGACATTGTGCTTTACCTTGCCATGTACATAACAGGGCATGTACATACGACACACTCATCCATTGCCTTGAGTAGGTGCGTGAGCGGGACTCATCCACAGCTGGGAGGGGATGAGCTTTTAGCTGTGCAAGGTCAGCCCAGCCCTCAGGGGGCAGTGCAGAGAGAGACTTTCTTGCTGGTGTCTCTCTGGAAGAAGCAGGGTGGTCATCAGTGGAGGGCAGGCTGTGTGCATAAGTGTGTGTGTTTGACCAGTAGCTCCATCCCACAGCATTCCTCAGCCAGTCAGTCAGTCTGCTGTGTTTTATTCTGTGGGCTCGCGTTAGATCAGGAGGCATCGTAAGCGTCATGCATGAAGTTTTCACATGCGGTGGGAATCCTGCAGGCCTCAGATCTAATAAAGTGCTCTAATTACATCCTAATAATCAGCACTGACATACATAATATATTCAGAGGCTGACATAAGATTTCCTTATTGTGTCACCAGCATCACTTTTACATTTACATTAGTGAATCCTTTTCCTGCTTCATGTACTCATCACTGATTTTCTTACTCTTCAGTACAAATTAACAACTGGAGGACTGGGCGATATCTCAGTATTTGCTATGAAAGAAGATCTTTGTAGCAGAAAAGTGCAGTAAGCCTTCAGGTCCTTCACTACATGTACAGACTTATCAGTATAAAATGCAGTTCCAAACCATGTCGGACATAGTCAGCAGCAAAATGTAAAAGAGCCAAAGTTAGTTTGTATGGTATGGTATGGTGTTGGGGAGTAACGGAATACATGCACCTGCGTTACGTATTTAAAATACAAAATATGAGTAACTGTATTCCGTTACAGTTACCATTTAAAAAGGTGGTATTCAGAATACAGTTACTTTGTTGAAATAAAGAGATTACACAGCGGTTTTTTCTTGTTTCATATGTTAGGCTATGCCCTCTCCATTTTTGGTAACTCCACGCCGGTGGAAACCCAAACAAAACACGCATTAAGAGGCTCTAATGCCTGTGTCTCAATCCCGCGGCCCATGTCACCTCTACTTGAGGCCCGCATAATGATGTGAAGAAATATTTTTAAAAATTATTGTTCAAAAAATGATTTAATATAAAGGCAATAGGCAGAGTGTTACAGGCATAGCCCTAAAGAATGCAGCCTCATGGGCAGTGTAGCCCAGTTGTAAGTAAGCTATTAAGACTCGACTGTACACTGTGTTCGTGTTTTCCTCCCAAACAATAAGTTCAGTTGGAGCAGCCTTTCAACGTCTCTCTCTGTCTCTCGCTAGCAAAGTTGACCCAGACAACAGAGTAAAGCTAGTTTTCAGCTACAAGCCCGACACGAACCCGATGTATTAGCCAGAAGTCCCTTTACTACGGTTCGGAGCCGCAAACCTGTTTTATATACACGCAGAATAGTTTTAATACGAGATCGCTGCAAAAAGTGCAGCTTTACCTAACGTACACCCTACTGTTACTCATTTAAATTAAGATTGAAACATCTAGTTGGTATTGGTATGGCTAGTAACCTGCAGTAATAGTAATAAATCACACTTGTAAAAAGCATGATAATATATTAAGTAATCCAAAGTATTCAGAATACGTTACTCTCATTGAGTAACGTAACGGAATACGTTACAGAATACATTTTGGGGCATGTATTCTGTAATCTGCAGTGGAATACATTTTAAAAGTAACCTTCCCAACACTGGGTATATTTAATACATTTTCAACACTATACTATATTTCCAACCCCAGGGAGAATAGCTGCTGTGTTGCTGCAGCTAATGGGGATCTTAATCTATTACACTAAGCTATACCTGCCTTCAGACAGATGTTTCCAGCAAGGAAGTGAGATGTTACTCTTTACCCAGCTGCAATGACCAAAACAGTTATTTACCTTGCAAAACACTCGTCTACTGCTACCTAAATGAATTTGTTAGTGTAGCTGTGTGATTATTCTAAAGCTGTAGCTCAGTTTGGCCTTAAACTCAAAAAGGTAAAAACCCTGATTTTGAGGTTCTGAAAAGAGCATTTTATTTGCATGAACTAAGAAGCTTTGATTTTTCTCACATTTTTAACCTTTAGTTAAATAATTCCTTCAGTTTTTATTTTATTTTATTTAGTTATTATTCATTGTTTGGCAACGCTAACATGACTTCTCCCGGCAGGAAAACCTTAGGAGCAAGCAAAGGTTGCATGAGCTTGCTGACAGGTTAAAAAATCGATATATCGCCCAGCCCTAAACAGCTGTAATCTCCCACTGCCAGTCACAGGCAACACCACAAACTGTGACTACCTCCTTCTTTCCACCACATACAAACACAAGACAGTCTACAACTTTTTAGTGTCAGGGAAAAAGGTAAAAATTCAAACTTCATCTCAATAAAAATATAAAAAGGTAAGCTTTTGCTATCCTGAGAAACTCCAAACCTCTTCTGAGTATTTTCATGTTGAACACACGATGGAATCAACCTGTGAGCCTGTGTGTGTCATGCATCTGTTCAACATGTGTGTTAGCTTGTTAGCTCAACATGCTAAAGTCATGCCTCTGTCACCCCTGTTGAATTATTAAATGGAGGGAGCAGCAGTGTCATGAGAAAGTGGTACTTAGAGGGCTGGAAATGCTTTGTTCAAACTAATATTTAAGAATAAGTCGATGAAACAATCATTTTTTCTGCACCTCAATAACCCCTGTGGAACATAAATAGCTTTTAATTGATTAACTGGAATCCCTAAAGTTTGATACTCATGACATCACTGTCCATCCTCCTTCTCTATAACTCCTATCAGGTATCAGGTATCATTATGACCCTGAACACCCACCTATTGGTGCTCTTCTTCAGGCTCTCAATGTCCAGCTTGCGGAAAAGGAAGCCCTCGTGGTGTGCCGTATGTGTCGGCGGTTGGGGGACGATCGGGCTGCTCTGGGCTGGTGCAGATCTGGACCGCCGCGTCGTTTCCCCGGGCTCTTTGGGTCGTGGCCGACGTCGTGGTTTGGGTCTGTCCCGAGCTCGAGGCCGGTCGGGACGGGAAGACTTTTCTGGTAACCCATTAGGCAGTCGGGGCACCTCACCACGGGCCTAAGGGTCGGGAGAGGCGATGAATTTGATTTATGGCTCAAAAGTGAAAAACTTTATTACCTATCAAAGTTTTCTCTTTTTAGGAAGTTTGGTCAAAACTTAGAATTAACCCCTAAATACCCCCAAATATCACACTTTTTATTTATAAAGACTAAACCCAGACCTGCGCTGCTTCTCTTTCTTGTAGCTGCTCTACGATCTCTGCCATGGTGGACCTCTTGTCTCTGTGGAAAAATATCTACTGTTCACATCACAATTGATTCAACTCAAAAAACTGACTACAATAACATTCACTTCTTTTGTGCATAAATATCCACATCCAGATTAAAATGCACTGCAGTACTCTCAAAGTCTCACCCTCCTGCTGAGCGTCTGTCTGATTGCTCCTTCCCTGTGTCATGCTCACTGGATTCCTGCCTCTCCAGCCGGTGTCTGTCCCTCTCTCTCCGCCGGCCCTCGTGGCCCCCGTGACCTTCCTGTTCGCTGGAAGTTTGCCTCTCCAACGTCCGTCTCTCCCGCCTCTCAGCATGTTCCCTCCACACCTCTTGAGGAAGCTCATCCCTGCGCGCCTGGATTAGCTGCTCGCTGGACAGCTGTCGTTCTATCCTGTGGTGATAAGTGTGTGTCTGGCCCTGAGGCTCAGCGTGGCCCAAAGGGTCAGTCCTGGATCCTCGAGGCCCTCTGGTGGGCTCGCTGTGCAGACGCTCCCGGCTCGGCTCCTGAAGCACCACCTCGGCCATCACTGCTACCTCTGCTCTCTCTGTCCCCATCATCATATCTCTCTCCCTCCCCCGCTCTCTTGCCTTCTCCAGCCGGCTGGCCACAATCAGAGGCGTCACAGCATCATCTAAGTGTTTGATTTTGGCTTGCCGGAGATACGGGGAGGATTTTGCCTCAATTTCCCTCGCCGCTTGTGCCGGATGCAGGTGACTTATCGCCTTTGCTGTCTGTTCCCTTGCTGTGCTGGCACTTTCTCGTGCCTGGTTGGCTGACACTAGCATCGCCGCCGTGGCTATAGATGCAATCGAGGATGCAGCCGGGCGGCCTAGACCTGCAGCCACACCCACTACGCCTCCATCCCGGACATCCAGAGTGTTTCGGTAGCTGGAGCCGTTCATCACAGGGGTGTAGTTGGCGACTGTTGATCCCAGGCGCCGAGCCGCAGATGACGGAGAAGGTGTCGGGGTGGCCGGCGAGGGAGATGGAGGAGAGCTGGCTTCGTTCTGTTCATATATAGTCTGCCTCATGACGGGGGAGATTGGGAGGCGGGGGAGAGTGGATGGACTATGTGAGGCATCTTGGGGATCCAGGAAGACTTTACGACCCAGGAGGGGAGTTGGGGGCAGTTTACTTTGCTCTGCTTTTAGCTTTTCTACCTGCAGAAAGAAAACAGAACCAGAGATGAAATTACCAAGTCTTCATCAACAATTTGAGCATGTTTGGAACGTGCTACTGATTTTGTCTAAACTGAGGACATATTTGCACAGTGAGGATGATGATAATACCGTGGTGAGCCGCCGCAGTGAGCTGAATCGCTCTTCCCAGGTGGCAGCTGCTTTGCGGAAGGCTTCATGTCGACGAATCAGCTGTTCCACCTCATCTACGCTCCCTCCAAGCTCGTTGCTGTTGATAAACGGCTCCTGAGCAGTCAGCCATGCCTCTGCCACCACCGCCTCCTGGGCAAACTGGTGAACCTCCAACACTGCAAACAGGACAAATAAGAACATTAAAAAAAGAGAGAAAGCATCTTAATTTACTTCTAAATGCCAAATTCCTGCACATCCCTGTCTTTTTTACTTTTTAAGCCATTGCATCCACTCACATTGCTGCAGGACTTCCCAGTGCTTGTCCCACTTCTCAGACAGCTCACGCTCCTTAGCGATCACTTTGTCCAGCTTCTCTTTGATCTGAGAATAAAGATATCACAATTACATCATGGGTCTGTTTAGCTCTAGGGATGCTCAGAAAAAATCGAAATATTATAGGGAATCGATTCCTTCTCAAACATAAAATATAAAACCTTATGTTTCTTAACATGGATCTCTAAAGTTTTCTGTCATGCATATACTGTCACATCGGTGAACGCTTGTATTAAACATGGCCGTCGCAGTGAGATCAGTGTAATCATTAAGAGGAAAAAGCTCAGGCTTCATTTTGTTTTCCACACTTAGTTTCATTGTATAGCAGGCACATCCTTGCTGGTCAAACCTTCTGTTTGCAAGAGGCAGCCAATTAGAACAATTTTTCCTTAAAGGGGGAGGAGCTATAACAGAGATACAGGATGAATTGTGAAGCTGCACCAAGCCCCAGCACGAAAAACAAGGGTGATTTTAGTGAATCATGTAAAGCCCCTCTAGTAGAGCCTAAAACTAGCAATATGACTCTGCAGAGGAGGCTAACCGACTCATGAGCCCACTCAACCAGAGTCTTCAAAGTTATAAACAAACTGAGGTTTAGATATCCGTGTTTAAATTGGACTTAAAGTGACAGTCTTTATCATGTTTACTCATCTCACCTCTTCAGCTGCAGGGTTTCTAGCCGCCAGCAGGGTTTTTCCCATTTCAATACACTCCAGGATGCTCTGACTGCGAGCCTCTACTTCACTCTTAAGACTCTGGTGATAGTTCATCAGCACCTCTACTGAGGACACGTCCCTGCAGGAACCACACAGAATCTGAACTCACTGAAGACTTTCACTATGCCCACGAATGCTGACTATCACATGTTATTATAATGAACCATAAAAAGCAAAATGATATTTCATATGTACATTTTTTAAAAGAAAATAAATGATCAGAGTTTGATCTTAAACAGTGCATGTGGTGAACAGATATTGAGGCTGCTATGCAGGATGCCATTTGCATATGTAGAAGGTATTGTAGATACCTGGGCTTCTCTCCTGTCCCTATCTGACAGATGATCGAGTCCATCCACATGATCTGATCTCGGACCATGCCGAAGAACCTCAGCTTGTCCGTCTCTGTGGTGATCTGCACCCGACACTCTTCGCAGGATGTTAGCAGCTCTTTCCAGCACTGCATCACTTCGTGCTCACGGCACGCGATGGCTTCGGCCTTCTCGCCAGCGTACACCGTCCTCAGCTGGGCTGCGCTCTCTTGCAGCTGACGCACCTGGCAGAGCGTGAAGGCAAGCTTTAGTAAACAGCTCAACTGAACAGGGAAGAAACAGAATTGAAAAAAGGAAAGAGAGAGTTTGTTTTCCGAGTGACGCACAAAACACAGCTGCCAAGACAGCTGTGTTTCGTCAGGGCCAAGTGGTACAGGCTCTGTCACCTGAGTAGGCACAGAACATCTGTGCTTTTGCATCGTTCTTGAGTAAAATGTAGCACTGTTCCTGTTGCCCAGGTGCACGACAGAGACTAGATCAAGCAAAATTAAATGCAGAGTAAGAAGATGGTGTTGTCATGAAAATGGCAGACACAGACTCACAAAGAACCAAAAACTTTACTATCCAATAAAATAGATTTTATGTGAATTTGATTTAATTTAAACAAATTCACATAATTTAGTTCAGTTCAGTGTTTTTTATTGGTTATAAAAATGTATTAAAGTCTATAATTTCTGGATTCAGTTTCTGATATACTGATATTCTTTACTTTTTAAATCCACATGGGGGGGCACCTCACCAATTAGGATTACTCAGTTAGCCAGGTAACTTCTAAAATAGCATGCAAAAAATGATTTACACTTTGGTAATCAATATTAACATTCAATGCTAATGATTAATTTTTTTTTTTTTTCAAATTCCAGATGTTATTCCTTTCACATTTAAACTGTTTGCAGTCAGTAGCACAAACTGGCTGTTAGCTACTGTCATGGGCTGCTGGGGCAGACCATGTGGAGAGAGTAGAGGACCCAATTGCAGACAGAGGCGAGGAGACAAAAACTGGACATAGCGAAAAGCAAGCCTTTATTTAGGGCTGAAAACTCACGAAAATACAACAAGGCTAAAGTGAGGAAAAACCTGAATATAACCTGGGAAACTATGACTCTCACTGTGACTTTATACTATGACGAGACAAGTCATAGAGACAACTATGACTTGACTGGGAAACTGTGACAACGGGTAGGAAGGTAACACAGACGATGCGACAATGAACAAAGGGAGACAGAGGACTTTAATACACACATGAGGTGATCAGGGGAAGAGGAGACACATGAGGACACAGTTGACTAGAATGAGACATAATGACAAAGGGGAGAGTAAAACTAAACGTAAAGAACCAAGAACACAAGACTCTTTCAAAATAAAACAGGAAACGTGGACATGACATGAGCAACATGAAAACACACAGACAGAAAATACATGACACAGAAAACTGGGACAGACTCATAACTAAGGCGACATAAAAGGACCTAAACTATACTGCAACTCAAGACAATAACAAAGCTAAGACTTAACATAATTTCAGAATTTCATGAACAGAGCACAATGTAAACATAAGAAAACAATACAAAAATAAGACAAAACGTTGGTTCAGAGACCCAGCCCCTGACAGCTACTCCCCATATTGTATCTGTTATGGAATTACAAATAAAAAATCACTAAATAAGTATCTATAAAGATTCCTGCAGACCAAATATAGATAATATCAATCTTGTTCCTTTAATTCTCCTTTAATTTTTCCTTAAATGAAGATTAGAGGAGGTTCTGTTGATCGATGTGCAGCTGTACCTGTGTGACAAGCAGCTGAATGTCCTGCTCGAAGGTGTGCAGGAGTCTCTGCAGGGTGCTGGTGTTGGAAGTGCTGCCCTGCCGAGCCCGCACCTCTGGCAACCTTCGATGTTTGTCATCAATCTGGGCTAAAACCTGAAAAAAGGCAGTGGAGAAATTTTGCCTGTTTGTAGGGAAAAATAGGATAAATATAGAGAATAAATGTGGTGCAGCTTTGGGGAAAGTGTAACCAGAGACTTTATGTACCTACCATGACACCACCAACTGGTTTTAGATTCATCAGAGTCAGAAATCACAACATTTGGATGAGTGTGGCATGCTGAGAAATGCTAAAATTCTGCACACATAACACCTTTTGCAAGGTTGAAACAGTGATTATGCTGCTTAAATAAAAGGGCAGAAATGCTCTATCGGCATCTAATTTACATTTTTCCTATTTTCTTAGATTTTTCAAGCTGTTCTCATCATGAAGGCCACTGTACACTGTGGAGACCCGACATAAAAGAAGATAAAAGTGTGAAATTAAATTAAATGGATCTGCTCTTTATCATATCCTGCATTATATTTGTGTGTATGTGTCTCCTTTCGTTTAATTTGTAGCCCATCTCGGCTTTGCTCCTCTTACCTCTCTGCAGTCGAAGAAGAACTTGTGCAGCTGGTGTGAAGCAGCGAGCATCTGACCGCGGGTCTCCATGAGCTCCAGCAGGTCGGCCCAGGCTTCGTTCACTCCGTCCTTCCATTCGGCGATGGTGGCTGCTTCTGAGTGGCCGTAGTCGATGAGCTCATCCACCATCTGATTGACGGCTGTCACTCGCTCCTGGCCAACGCTGCCCGTCTCTGACGCAAACTCTGTAAACTTCTCCTGTAGGACCTGGAAGTGTGGCAGGTTCTTTGTTGTTATTCACCAAACAGTCGTTATTCTTTGTATGTTTTATTTACTGCTGCTAATAGATCTGCTAATTTTAATGTATTCATTCATTCAGTATTCATTCAAGTCCTATTAAAGAACATAATTTGACATTACAATCAAATGAAACCCCTTTTGAGATTTTACTTGTAATATTTAAATTTCAGGTAATAAAATCTGTTACCTGAATCTATTATTCATGTGCAGACGCCATCTGTCGACACACTTACTGTGACATGCTCATAGTCTTGACCCAGTTCAGGCGAGCTGGCGACCACCTCCCTCTGAGCGATCCACTGCTCCAACTCATCCACCTCCCTGTTGAGCTGGTACAGCCAGTACTGCTGCTCCAGACGGCTCTTCCTCTCCTCCACCAGGTCCTTCAGAGACACGTACAGACGGTCTATCTGTGACTGACGCTTGCTGATCTGTTCGCTGTGGAAGAGAGGAGGAAGAGTGTAAGGTAAGGCACAAAAAAAAAAAGCTGGGAGGAGTGTAGCAGCCGTCTGCAGGTAGAAGTAACTGCTTCTACTTTCAGGATTAGGATTTAAACTTTCTTTTCGGATTATTTATGGATCAGGATCACGCCATCAGTTAGTTCTTCCCCACTCTCCTCTTTTTCTTTCCCCATGTGGTTTTATTCCATTACTGCAAGTCATTAACTTCGTCTACTTTGTGCTGATTGTGCTCTCTCTTTTCTCTGCTTTCCTCTCACACCTCCACACGGTGGCAGCAGACGACTGCCCCCGAGCCCGAGCCTCCTCCTTCCTGTTAAAACAGAGATCTTTCTCCCCGTCATCAGAGATGATCGTTTTAAGGTTGGCTTTCTTTCTTAGGTTTCTTTACCTCATAACACAAAGCTCTTGTTGTGAAATACTGCTATAAAAATACAACTGAAGTGAATGATGAAAAACCTTTTATAATCCAGAGATTCGGTGCTTTTCTATATTTAAGATGTTGTGACAAAAATCTCTGTCAGATTTTGTGCATGTGTTTAACTGCTCACCAGTCTGGATGTCCCATCTCCAGCAGCTGCCGGCACTGCTGTGAAAGCAGGCCGATGGTCTCAGCGTAGTCTTCGATGGTCTGTTCTAGGACCAAATGCTTCTTCAGCAGCTGCAGCGTGCTCTGCTCATCCTGGCGGGAGGAGGAAGCAACACACGAGAAATGACACTTTAATTGCAGTATACACACACAGAATAAAACTGCATGTAAAAAATCCTGCTCACATTAGGGTCCAACAAACACAGTATCACATATTCATATGACAATCGCATATTCTGCAGAGAACTGTGTGTGTAAGACGGCTCCTGTGATTTTAAAGAGGTTGGTTTTTTTTTACTTCAATGATAAATATTTCAGACAAATAATTTCACCTTTCCCTTCTCCTCATTCATCATGTGCAACTCCTGCTCACTCAGCCAGGCCTCGACCTCGGCTGTATCAAAGTAGTACTGCTGGGCCTGGTACATGGCGTCCAGGACCAGCTGCCTCCTCTCAGTCTCGGCCCAAAGCAGAGCCCACAGCTGGGCCAGCTGGTCGTGACCTGCCCTGATGCAGTCTGCCTCAGGGCTGCGTATGGAGCCAATGATCCCCGCCCTCTCCAGAACATCTTCAATTCTGCTCCTGTGGCTCTGCAGCTCCCTCTGAAGACTCTACAGCACAGGCAGAAAGAGCTATTTAGATGTTGAGAGTGTAAACAGATGGATTAGAACTCGGAGGCTGGACATTATCTTTATCACAAGTCACCAGTTATTTAGTGACTTGAGATCTGAGTTTAAAGCTTTAGGGTGCAGGGGGTCTATTTTGAAGAGGAACGGGACCTCTGTTAAGGTTTCAGGCTAGGGCTGCAGTTTAATTAGCAGCTATTCAGGTTTTCTTACCTGGTTCTTCTTCATAAGCTGCTGGACAGCCTGCAGACTAGAGCCGTGCTCCTGAGACATGGCCATCGGGAGGCGTTCCTGGACCCACAACTTCAACCGCAATGGTATGACGAAAAGAAATGAATATTTGTACATGTATGAATATGTGAACATGCATGTCCACACCTCATGTACAGATTAAAGAGAAGCCTGGTATATTTCACCTCAATTACAAATAGATAAAAAAGTAACAATAACAAAATTACAACATGCAATAACACGACTCCTGTGTTTTGTGTAGTGAGTGTGAATCTGGTTGTGTTGTCAGCTCACAATCTCATCCTCCAGGTCTCGCCCAACTTGATGAACTTCCTTGGACGCCAGCAGGATGCGTCGCCTCTCCTTCAGCGGCTCGATCAAACGCACCATCCTGGCCTCCACGGCGGCCTGTCGCTCTGCAACCGTCTCCTTGACCTGCGTCTGCTGCGGGATGGAGGACGCCTGCACCTGAAGCTGCCCTACCTCCTTATACCATTCCTCCATCTGGGTCTCCAGGGTCTGAGGAGGAGGAAGAGGAGAGGGTGAGTGTAGTTACCGGGCAGAAGAATGTAACTGAGGCAGGAGAGAGGAGACAAGAGAAACTGGATGAAAGAAGATAAAAATGACATGAGTGAGATGAAAAGAGTGTGGCAGAAAACAGAAAGTTTACATGATTTTAGTTTTTTTCACTTTAATGTAGTTGTTAAATACCAATTTTATTTAACTTTTTAACTTACCATGTCAAAGTTTATAAAACATCTTTTTAAAAACTGTAATAAATTTAGTAGATTTATATGTATTAAGCAACAGATGGATAAGATGAGACTGAGGATAACCCAAAACAGCACAAGAACAGGTGGTTAACAGACATGAAGTGTAGTGAAGGTTACTGTACCCCTTGCCAGGATGGATGCTGGGTAGTGGAGCTATGATGATGTGGTAAAGCAGTGCTAATGGCGGCCTGTTAAAGGAAGCTGTAAGCGGCATGCTGTGGGAGAGGAGAGTGAGAGATGTCTGGTGAAATGATGAAGCAATGAACGGATGAATCTGTGCGTCAGCCCGGGTCGAACCTGCTGTATAAACGAGTTCCCACCTTGCCCAAACCACCACAGCTGGAGTTACATCCCAAGATCACACATTTACTGGCAGGTGTAATGCAAGTGTGCACAAATCTGGATTCTTTTATTGAGGTGACAGACCAAAAAAAGAAAGAAATGCATATTCATCAAACTAGTAACCCAGCTGTTTAAGAAGCTCAGGCTCCAGACTTTCCTAGAGGCTCAGTTTTCTTTCACTCTTGGTTTTGTATGAGAGGGAATATCTCTAATATGGTTAACAGGTTGCTGCACCCATTTGCAGTTCCTATCCTAAAGGGAGGGGAATGGAGCTACAACAGTTTTTCTTCAGTGAGTAGATGAACAGAGGCACTTCACCCAGGCCCAGTGTAAGATAAAGAAGGACACATGCAAAGCTTTATCCTTGATCTGATGAATGTTCACCAATTTGTTCTTTATGCAAACTGTCATGCATGCAACAGGCATTTTTTTTACTAGATCTATCGACGAGTCCACAAATGCAAATAAAAAATGAGTCCAGTGCTGTAACAGAGACCCGTAAACTGTCTGACTTGCACAAATCTATTTATTTGCAATGCTTTTGCGATGTTCCAAATATCGCCTGGGCCCTGGTTCATTGACCAAGCGTTTTGGGTTCTTGGGTTTCGTTTATTATTAATGATCCTCGTGGTGACTCTTAGGTTGTTTATTTTTTGCGTACAGCTTTACCTTGTGTTCCACAGGTCGGGTTGTCTATGGGTTATCATGCATGTGCTCGACCTGTTTTATTTTGGTAGTCTCATGTCTCTTGTTCCCAGTATTAAGCTCTAATAAACACTGATTATGATAGTGTGTCTCCACTCCACACAGGCATCTCCACTCTGGCCAAATCGCCCTTCAGTGTATTGTATTGTATTCTATGTACTGTATTATGTACTGTGTACTGTTTTAGTCTCCTCTTGTGCTTTGTCGAGTGGTCCCTCATTGCTGGACCTTTGTTCCGTGTTCCTGAAATTCTAATGTTTTCTGGAGATTTATTCCCTGCTATTTATTTTGGATTCTTCTGGACTTTAGCTTTTGCACCATCAGCATTAAAAGCTGATGGTTTGAGGCTAGTTCCTCTGTCCCGCAACTCAGTTCTCACACAGCGACACATGACCAGAGTAATTTCACTTTCTTCATGGTAAACCACGTGTGGACGTCTGCTGCAACACTGGATCTGTTTGCCTTTCTGACTTGCCTTAAGAAAAAGATGTGCTACACTTTTCTTCAAATTAAAAAAAAGGAATATTTAAAAATACCTGGAGCAAACAGCTACAGTGATACTAGTACTAATAAACGTAACAGGGGTCAACTGAACATTGAAACTTACTAAAGTTAGAGTATATTGTGCTTACAAATAAATAAGCACTAGCTGCATCCACTCACAGATGCCATGTTTAAGAATAAGCACAGATTACTATTTTTACTCAATAAAACATCACAGTTTTCCCACTACAGAGGGCTTATCTCTCACTCTGACAGAATTATACATGAACCAGATGTCTAGTGTTTAAAATTAAGATAAATGAAGATTAATTACTAACTTAATGCTAGTGTGTGCCATAAATAAATTATAACAAAATAACCAAATACGTGACAAACACAGATTGAGTCCAATAAGTCACAAACAATCAGCCTTTAACCAGGCAGAACAATCAGCATGATACTGGCAACTATATGTGAAAATATTAGAAACTTGTCACCGTCTGTATTTGTAAAATGATCTTGGGATGAGACTTGTGTTAAAGCTCACCTGGTTTGCACGAACACTGACGGCTTACGTTGTGTCCAAAAACCATCAACGCAAATTAAAAATGTATGCTGGCGCAAACTTATGAGAAGCTGACTTTGCTGAAATGAGATGGAAAGCAAACAGAAAGCTGTGCAGGCGCAGCGAGAAATGTTGCTGTTAGTCATTTTCAAACATGAGGTTTTGTTTGAATATTAATGAGCTGAGGTCGTCTCTGTGTAGCGACAATAACGTAAACAGTGATTCACTCTGAGATGGTTCAACATGCAAGGAAGGAAAGATGCAGAATTACGTTAACAGTTTAGGGCAAAACTGGGCTAAAACTACGGAAAAACTAAGAAAAACAAACAAACTCCCCCAAAAATCCACCCAAAAATACAGTTATATAAGGATAAACCTCAGTTAATTTACCAGATGTGCTTTTCTGTTCATTTACAGTTAAATATTTATTATTATCAGGTTAAAATTCAATAAAAGTCTAAACTCTGGAAACCAAGAACTCACTACCTGACAGATGAAACAGAAAAAGCATCTTTGTACAAAGAAATCATAACTTAAGCCACTTTAGAGGTTAGAGGAACGCATCTGTGGGTGAAATGGCTGCAGCAATGTGCCAAAAACCACTCGAATGTTACGTACCTGCAGTTTTTTGAGCTGCTTGTTGACGGTGGTGAGGTCCTGTCCCTGGTCGACGTGGGCCAGTTGACCCTCGAGCTGGCCCAGTCTCTGGTCGAGGCTTTCGTAACTCTGCACCAGCAGGTCGGCCTTGTTGGCTTCAAAAAGCTGGCGGGCTTTTGCCTGAGTGGTGCTCTCCAGATCCTGCCAGCACTCCCTGATCTCCTCCAGCTTCCTCCGCACCACCGGGCTGAGCTCTGGCTTCTCCTGGATCAGTTGCTGGCCCTCCTGGATGGACAGGAAATAGGGGGAACACAGAGGGAGACGGGGGAAAAAATTAAGACCTTTTATGTCTTAATGCGAAAGGATTATTCATTAACATACCGAAAATGTATAATTAGCCCAGAGTACACGTAGACCGGAGGCAAATGTGCAAATAGAACATTTACTATTTGCCTACAAAAGGCAATTAAGCTACAAAATGACACTTCATAATCACAAAGGCATTAAAAACACACAACCTATTATGATAATAAGGCCATTATGTAGTTTAATTAACACATCAATCAGCGTATCGACATCTCTAAATAGCACCTGGGGAGTACCAACATAAACGTAAAATCTCTGAGAATATATCGCTTTCATGCAGATCACTTTTTCTGCACCGCTATGCAAATTTTATTTAAGCAAAAATCTAAAATGTTTATGGAGATTGCACTCATAAATCTAAATCTAAAATTTAATGTCAAGTGGACATTAAAAAAGCTTTATGAAAGTGGGGTAGATTTCTCTATTTGTTATAAAAATAATTACTTCACAATAAAAGCGTGGTTGAAAATCTGTGCAGTGTAGGATATCAAGGTTGTACATAAATAAATGAAACTATGAACCTAAAACATTGAAAATGAGACACTCATTAGTATACCAATTTAGTATTCAACCACCAGAAAATTCAATAGTAACAATTTTAAATATTTTTAATGGAAATATCACACTTTTTAGCGTCTTAACTCTTAATTTCATACATTTCTAGCTGTTTCTGGGTTTTATAAGTCATTTTTGGAAGCTTTGGACAGACATTCAGAGACTGCACAATAAATTGAGAAAATGCTAGTAAACAACAAAATAATAATCATAATCATTACATGGAGATGTGACGTAATAACATGTAAAAATAATATATAAAATACAAAACATATAAAAAATGAAGCAGGTATAAATTTATAAATGTGTTTCATCGCATTTACAAGTCTTCCTGTGTTTGTATATTGATTCTGTGGAAATGTTGTAGGACGTGTGTGTGTGTGTGTGTGTGTGTGTGTGTGTGTGTGTGTGTGTGTGTGTGTGTGTGTGTGTGTGTATAAAGAGATTAAACCTCCTCCTACTAAAATACCTCATAAATTACCCCACACGTCCCTTCCCCCATCTCTCTCGCCTTTTCATATTTCTGCCCCCTTTTGTACCTCATCCCATTCAGAACCATTACACACACACACACACACACACACACACACACACACTCTGTATGAATATCAAATAGATGGGGGAGGGATTTCACCGAGGAGGAGGCGAAATGAAAAAAGTCTGGGAGCAGGTGAACATAAGGTGCTGGTTTGTGTGTTTATTAGAAAGAAAGGGACCTAAAAACATCCCCCAATATGAACAAAGAACAAAAGATTTCCTATAAACAAACATAGAAAATTATTAAAAATCTAAGCAATTAACTGTGGGCCAAACTTCCAAAGTCCATTTTAGGAACACAGACTCCAAATTATTTGATATACGCTGGAATTAAAATTCCAGCTTAACTTTGAAAAACAACAAACTGCCACGCTCGTAGCTTGCCAACTTGTCTTTATCAAAAAAATAATAATAATACTTGGTAATGTGTAGCACTGTGGATGATGGTGCTTTTCTTTGCATCTCAGTTTCTTGGTCAAAAGTTACGGACTGAAGCCTGCTACAAAAACTCCTCTGACCGCTACAGATAATCTCCCTCTTTATAACAACGTAATAACAAATATACAGGGGATGAATACTTTTATAACTTATTCATTTGGATCCTTTTAGTTACATTAAAGATTACGCTTTATCTGACTAAAACTATGGATTGCTGTGTGACACAGACCATCCACAAAGCTCTTGCTTTAGTCACTAATTAGCTGATATGTGCATCTGTGTGTTGGTCCACTTCAGTGTATGGATGCAGCTTGCTAACATTAGCAGATAACTTTGATGAAGAATATATGGTAAATTCTGTATAAAAAATTAACATGGCAGTGGCTAAATTGCTAATGTTGAAGCTTCAAAATGCACAGTCCAAAACCAAAAGTTGACATCAAAATGTGTCTATCCTCAGATCATATCTCAAGTCCTTTCAGGTTCTTCTGAGGACCACAAACGTGGGTGAAAACTGCACCTGTTGGAGGCGCTAGGCAAAATATGAGACAACCATAGCCTGTAAGGTTCATGTCCAGTTTGAATTAAAAGAATAAGTAAAAAGGGTTAATCGTAAAGATGTGAAAATGTGCAAAACTTTATTTTAGATTTGATTTTACTGTGCAACAGAAACTGAAAGGACGGACATTTTTAAAAAATATTTTTTTGAGTTGTCTGACCTATTTTTCTGAAGAAAAGGCTACATTTTCCACCATTTGGTTCTTGGTGGGTGGTACTTTTCAGACTGCCTCGAATTTTCACCAGGATGCTAAAGTATCCTTGAGCAGTGACTCATCATCCACAGAGGACAACATCCTGTCTCACTCACTCGAGTTATCATAAAATCTGCAGACATACAGAGCTGCATCATGACTGGAAACTGGAGCCCAGTGATGAGATAAGACAGATTCCGGTCCAGACACCGAGATAAGCGGTGCAGTTACGGGAACCTCTAGGCAACACCGAGGTGTAAATGTGAGTGAGAGTCTTAAACTAGTAGGTCATAAAAAGATCACTCACTAAAGGTCAGCCAAAACCAACAATCTACCTAAAAATAAATTTTGATGAGGTACCAGTACAATGCTAGGTTTAATATTTGAAAGTAAAATGTATTGATAAGCCTGGATTTATGAAAAATAATCAGATTTATCTCAATGTTCTACTATTTACTGTTTGTTTGTGCAGCTGTCCATTAAAATAGAATAGTATATTTTAGATCATGCTTAGAAATAACTGCCCAAAGAAGTGCCCAGTGTTTCACAATGGTTGCTGAGTGGTCAGACTTCCTTCTAGAACTAAGGAGGATGGAAGACAGTATACTGTAGTGCATATGGTACTCTATATCTGCCGTATACACACCATATCTGCAACTGCTAATTTAATTGCCACTATCTGGGTTCAAATGGAGAGGTGAGAAGAAAAAGAAGCAAATATCTTCACACAATCCTGCACTGTTTTTACATCAACACACACAAACACAAAGAAGGAGAAGTGGAATTATAAGCAGACAGACCACTTTCCGATCCTTTCCACTGCTAGTGCGTTACGTCAGCGTTCATTCTTGTGTGGTGTCCCTCCGGCTGCTGGTGCGTGCCATCCTCTGCGGTGAGTGGGAGGGTTTGTGTGGGCTCGAGCAGCTTCACCCACTAGCTCAGAGCTGCTACTCCACACTACTCATACTGTGTAAACTGAGTCTGCAGTTCAGAGAGGAGCACAGTATTCCACAGCGCATACAGACAGCATCTGCAGACATCCCACGGCAAGCGGGGAAATCTGTGTGAGCCCCACCCCGTACACTGAGCTTAGAGTACCTTTACCAGATGGGTCAACTCACTGTAGAAATACTCAGCCTGTGAAATCAGTTGTATAATGTCTTGTCATTAGATCAGATTACAGATGCCAACAGGAAATAAAGCATTAACCTTTTTTGGAGATTAGGACTTCACGTTAGGATACTGTTGCACTGATGCTAACTGTTACTTTGGCTTCTCCCTTTAAGTGAACACCCTTGCTATCAAAAATAATAATTTATTTCAGTGATTAAAATCACATAAGTAAATAAAATTATAAAATAGTTTTTTTTTAGGAAATATTCCATTACTGAAGGCCGATTAAAATGCCTCAGTCACAGTTAGAGTTAAATCATCTGTTACACAGCAGCTGCCTTCAGTCTGAGTCAGAACTGTCAGGATATTTTTACTCTGAAAGGACTAAAGTCAGAAATATGTTGCTTATCGTTTTTTTCTTCTTCAGTATTTGCAGTAGTGATTATGGTGTGTCAGTGTTTAGCATAGAGAGTGCAATCTCCATAAACATTATTAACAAATATAACATGCCAGCAGGGAGCGTGACAATGAATTATTTAACGTGGGACATTATTATTGTGCCGTGGGGCTTCAGACTCAAATACACAGTGGTACTGCTCCATGTGGGAGGGCCAGTTCAGCAGTGACCAAAGCTGCCCATGTACTGGAAGCTGACACACAATGTTCATACATAACTCCCCTCCACAGCCCACAGTGTGAACATAAAAAGTGGAGATAATTAGGCACTAATATAAAATACAATGACACTATCGGTTGGTTTTCCTCCTGTACTGTTCAGTTCTTTCAGGTCACCACCTACCTCTGCTCTATCTCTTACAAAAAGGCTGAGAAAGGTGTTTAAATGGACATATTTCACTTCTCTTTCATGTCTACTCATCCATAATCTTAACTGCTTTTAAAGCTTAGGGTTGCAGGGCAGCTGGAGACCAACCCAGCTTACATCATATATAGTATATAACATTACAAATGTTGATACTAATATTATACATACGGTTTCAGATAATGAGGGTAATGTATATACAAGTAATCCAGTCAAAGCCAAAAGCTCACTCTTCAGACTGCTCAAAAGAATTTTTTTCTACTTTTAAAAAGACAGGGGCTCCATAAGTTCCACATATATGATAAAAATAATTATTTTAAACTACAAGTCACTTTAAAAAGGAAAAATATCGCTTTAAATCTCCTCTTCTTTAACCTCCTAGGAACTGGATGTCCACATGTGGACATCACATTTTGGGTTGTCTAGACCAAAATACTAAATTCTGCTCTACAGGGGCCTGATGTCCACTTACGAGGACATTATACTGTCACTATTCTATTGAAATTTGAAGCGAATGTTCTCATATGTGGATCTCATTTTTCTCAGAAACAAAAATCAGGTAAAAAGAAAAAATCACGTAATTCTTTGTTTTTACATTTATCAAAATGCATGCCATGAAAGAGTTCAGGTCTTAGGAGGTTAAAGTACTGATGATGAAAAGCACCATGTTGATGTGATTAAAGATTATTTAAATACTAAGACCCAGAAGGATGTGAGAGAATATGTAAAGTGAAGAAGAACAGGAA
This sequence comes from Pelmatolapia mariae, assembly GCF_036321145.2. Classification (NCBI taxonomy): domain Eukaryota; kingdom Metazoa; phylum Chordata; class Actinopteri; order Cichliformes; family Cichlidae; genus Pelmatolapia; species Pelmatolapia mariae. The sequence goes on along the minus strand of NC_086239.1, from coordinate 35,082,365 downwards.
GTACAGTCGTGCAGGACAGACAGGGAGAGGACTCCTGATGGAGCACTGATGCTAACAGCAACAGATCGTCCTCATTCTGCTGTCTGGTGTGTGCTTCACAGCAGACATCTGCTCCCGAGCTTCCCCTCTGCCACTCTGTTGGTCAGTGGGTCTGTCACGCTTAGGCCACTGAAGCTACCGTGTCAATATTTACATGTAAAAAAATCCGCTCGTCCAGCCAAACGGAACTGCTCGCTTCAATCCAGGTTAAAGCTTTCAGATTAACACGCAAATAAAATGTGGCCTTTTTTTGGCATTAAAATAATGTGCTGCTTATGGGGGTCAACTCTGACATAAGGTAAGAAACCAAACACAGGGTACAATGAATTCTAAAGACTGAAAACATATTTATAATATTTGCTACGTGTCCACAGTCTTCAAAGAGATACAACTACAAATCGACATTAGTTCTTCAAAAGAAATGTTCAATGGCAGCGACCCGGGGTGATGGAAAGAATCTGATGGCTGGTATATATAATATGAAACTGAGGAACTGGTCATGTGATTTTTTGACACCTTGCACTTAAATGGAGACTGAAAGAATGAACAAATAGAAGAGACCTGCGTGACCGTCGCAGGGTTTCTGTAGGGTTACACACTATGCAGAGGGTAGATTTTTCTCCAAACTGTAATTGCAGACTCATTTATTCATATCAACACATGATTCCACTACTCATGCTGTTGCTCATAAGAAAAGCTGATGATAAAGGCAGCCTGCTCTGGGGTACTACATGTACTCACTCACACACGCACAAATGTCCACATACCATCCAGAAAATGCACAAATACAGAGAAAGAGGACGGCTGTTCTTCCATCTACCTTAAAAATGCCCCCATTTGTTCCTCTGTGCTGCTGTAAAAGCATCACTTTGACTGTAGGAAAAGAAGGACTTCATCCATCTGCTGAGTGACCTGTTGGCTCGAGAGCATTAGAAAGCCAAAAGTGCTCCAGGATTGGGCAGGCACTTAAATTGTATGAACCTAATAAGACTTTACTCAGACTTTACTTGGGTTAGCTACCTGTGTTTCTTACATCCTGTATTTTGGTACAAATGTTAGCATTTTAGGTTTATCTTTGCAAACATCCACTTCATAAACAGGAGACGAGAGGAATTAGTAGAAGGCTGTTTCAAACCGTTTTGCCTGATGAAAGTCTAACACAGAAACATTGAAAATAAATGCATTTTTTCCCATTTCAGTTACACAGCATGCAGGACTGTGTTTGCTATGTTTGCTCTCACTTAAAAATTAGCTAGCTTCAATCCTTCCTGTCTGCTGTTTTGGAGGTCTTGGAAGTCATTCAGCTACCTCTCCACAAGGTCTTTGTCTTGTGGTCGGGTGGACTCCTGCTCCACCATGGAGGTCTACAGCAGCTGACAGGAGCCCTTATTCTGCTCTAGAGATGTGATGTGAGCTGGAGGGCTGCTCCAACCACAGAGAATATGTTCATGTGCTGCTGCAGAGGCTGCAGAGGCTGCAGAGCAGAATGACGACTGTCTCTTGTTACTTATTGCTTATAGTATAAACATAAAGTAAGAGTAAGTCATTCAAGAAAACACCTTTGGCATGCACACAAAGATTCAGAGCCACAATAATAGGATTTTAATCTGAAAATGGAAATAATTCTTATACACTACTGCTTTCAGACATTTCATATTTGAAAACTTAATTGGACGGTTTTGCAGATTTAGGTTTACACCATCTGCTAGCTGACACAGAGCTGTCTTTGAAGGCTAGGAATATCACGGTTGCAGTGCAGACAGTGCAGACAGACAGACCCTATGGCTTAGGAGCTCTGTAATGAGCACATATATAGAAAGACATCTACAACAGCTTCCCTGCAGAAATAAATAAAAAGAAGCTCCACATAGTGATTGTAGGGTCAACATCATCTATCCAGCTGGGCTCTATAATATGAAAACAACTATCTTATGCTATCTTTCAGGTCTAGCACCTTCCTCAGCATTATTCTCTGTCTTCAGTTCAGTTCTGCATGCTTTAATGGGAGCAGCATTGTCTGAACAGTGCATTTAAATATAACTGGAATTGATTGGGCGGAATAAAAATATATACTGTCAGATGTCCATCTCAGCTTAACATCTTGCTCTGAGTGCGAGGGCCTCATTGATGTTTTGCTGCACTTACCTACACACCTGCCTACACACACACAAACCTGCCCATACTCCCTCATTCACGCACACATTCTCTTATATACTGCAGTGCCAGCATAAACCACAGGTCAGCGCTTAATGCAAACTGTATACTGTATGCAACTCTATATAGTATACAGTTTGCACTTGCATACAGTTATAGGGAAAGTAAAAAGGTGCATCAATGGCCAGACAAAGTTGTATTTTTTGCACAGCTGGTAATTTGTTTATAAAAACTTTTATGAAGCTGTACCGTACAAGCCACACTGATTGTTTTATTCTATGAATTTAAAGTATTCAAATCTAACGGGCAATTTTTAATCAATAACATGACTATCGTTACTTCCCCACACCCCCTGGGGAACATAACATAGTATGTCTTTGGACAGTTTGCACAGGCACCAGGAAGGTTCAAACCTAAAAACCTCCTGATATAACTGTCAGGGTTATATAACTGTGTCGAAGGGAAAGACTTGGACCGAAATACGGGACTTTAAGGACTTTCACCTTTAATGCTGAACTCATCCCAGACATACAAAAACACCAATGGTAGCTGAGTGGGAGAATTCAATCCAAGAACTAGGAAACTCCAGTGAAACATGGAAGGAGGAATCACACAGGTCAATCGATATCTATACACACAAGCCAGGTAACGATGGGAGAGGAAACAGGTGGGAAGACTGCTGAAACTAATTGGAAAAATGAGACACAGGAAGTGAAATCTAACGCAAATCACAGAACAGGGGTCAGTCACCCGCATCCAGCCCAGAGAAACTGCAGCCTATTCAGCCCGCCTTAACTAGAGGGCAAAACAATATAAATGGACAACATTTCCATTCTTCTGTTCTTGTATTCTTTTAGTCTTTTAGTGCTCATTCTGAGTGCTTAGACCAGTTCGGTCTAAGCTTTCGATACACTGCGTGTCATTATCCACTTTTCTAAAGAACTTCTAACATCAACACGACAGTGAAAACACAGAAGAAAACATGACTCCAAAAGAGCACGCAAGCGTATCAAAAGTGGTTTCTCAATCCTGTAGCCACAATTAAACTTGACTCATAGAGAGAAGTGCACAACACATAAAACAAATCCTGTTTTGTTTTGTTTTTTCAGACCCTAAATACCACAACCATCATCATTAGGGCTGGGTATCGTCACTGATTTCTAGAATCGATTCAATTCCGATTCACAAGGTCCCGAATCGATTCGATCCACGATTCGATTTAATTCGATTCGATTCAATTCGATTTGAATCTGGGAAATTTTGACAGTCAGAAATATTATAATTCAGATCAGTACATTTACATATTTTTGTATCTATAAAAAGGAAGATGACACACACAAGACTTTATCAAAGGTGTGAGCATCACAGCAGATGCCTTTGTGTCAAAGTAGCTGAAGATAAAACACAGAAAAACATGAAGGTGGTTTTCCTGGCCTGGGATTTTATAAAAATATTCTGCAGTACATCAAAAACGAAAGAAAACCATTAATCAACATATGAACGTTACCTCTGACGTTACAGCGGTTTTATTAGAGACACGGCTAAGCGTTTTGCATTTTGCATAATTTTAAAAAGTTTAAATTGGTTCAGTATTGAACGGCAGAAATTAGGTTTTCTTTTCGGAAGAATGTAAAAGGGAAAAAAAACAGCGTCCGACAGCGCTGTAAACAACGGCAGACTTGAGAGAGAGAGCGAGAGAGAGAGAGAGAGAGAGCTGTGCATGACGTGTGATTTTATCGTGGTGAAAGCAAAACAGTAAAAGTCAGAGTGAATTCATGACGATGTTTATGTGAAGCGTAGTTTGGATCTTCTTTTGCCGCTGGTTCAGTCAATATTGTTTGGAGAGAGATAAAACTAACAGCTTTAGAATCAGCGCAAAAAGGGCGTGAACACAAAGCGCGGACCCGCCGAAACATCAGAATCAGCGAGCTGTCGGCTTTCAGCCCCGACAGTGTCAGTGCCATCAGGTGAGAAAGGCGACATCTCACTGATTCTGATCCGCGGGTCGCGCTGTTTGTTTAAGTCTTTGTGCAGAATCCGTGTTCTGCTCTCATTTACTGTCTTAGCTGTTTGGTGGTTGTTGAAATTTTGTGAGAATTCACCAGAGATTCTGGCATTTCGGGCAAAATAAATTTATATTAAAAAATCGATTCAGGATTTTAATGAATCGATTTTACGTTATCCAAGCCAGAATCGATTTTAATCGATAAATCGATTATAAAAACCCACCCCTAATCATCATATATAAAATGTTTCTCAAGCTTTGGTGGTGAGTAGGCACATTAAGTAAAAAGCCTTTGTTATCATACTTAACAGGAGATTATAGATTTTCCTGATATTTCTGTTTTATGCTTCAAACAGTGGATGCATCATGACCGGCATCACAGTGACTCAGTGGTTATCACTGTGTAGAGCCCTTCTCTGTGGAGTTTGCATATTCTCCCTGTGCTTGTGAAGCTTTGCTCCAGTTTTGGATCATAGTTCTCCCAGATCCCACCCTGTACCCCCCATTTATCATTATTACTATTCATAGTCATTAATTTCTTTATTATTATTACTATTATTATTATCACTACTATCAGTAGTAGTAGCACTAGTGGTGGTAGTATTATAATTACTGATGATATTGGTATTATTATATTGTTGTAATTGTTTGAATTATATGTCTTAAATATCCACATAATGCACATTCACATACATACACATACAACTCAGACAAAATTTTAATTAAATATGCAATTATGTACAAATGTTTTGTTGCTGTTGTTATTAGTTTTGAGATTTTCAGCGTACATTTTGTCCTGTCATCTATTCCACAGTTTAAAAAAAAACTTTATCACTGTACAGTTAAGAATGAGATTCAATATGCAACTTTTCTATACAATGAAATAAAAAGTGATATAAATGAAATGATAGAAGAGAATAAAAATATGCACTCTAAGAGAAAAACTGGGTACAGTGTGCATATAGTGCAAAAACGTTACTAAAATTGTTCAGGTTATGCAATATTACAGCTGTAGAGCAAGTCTGAAGTGTAGTTAAAACCAGACTTAGTTATTTCTCCAACCATATAAAAACAATGCTTTCTGTGTCGAGTTTTGCTTCATGGTCTAACGTATTTTTTTACATTTTGATCTTCCTTCAAAGGCCAAAGCTGAAACTGTGGGTGAGATATAACACAGGCTACTATTTGACTTTTCTTTGTTTTCTGGTATTTGCAATCTATTGCAATGGTGGATGATTAGTGATTTTTTATTTCTATTGTACGCTTGGTACATTCACCACAAACCAATCAGCTCCAGTCAGCCGTAATATAACGTAGAGAGTGTGTGAAACTTGGTTCCAGCAGCAGACGCTGAGATTGCCATTCTTAACGAGTTAATGAGGCCAATTAACTGTCAAGGATAATAAGTGACGAGGACAGGATTCAAAAGCCCAGTGGGTTTTGGGCGAGCAACTGGGTGGGTTAAGAGGGTATTTTCACTGTGCATTCACACATCCCCCCACACGCTCACGCACACACTGATAAGCACAATCTGCTGCAACTGAACCAAATCTCCACTAACAGCGAGCAGCCTCTGTTTTGGATCCATCACAGTGAAGCTACATCACAGACATTACGGAATGACTCGGCAGCTCTTTACAAACAGTACATCCTCTTAAAGCGCGCAGATGGCAGTTACATCGATTCTGACCCTGTAAATAGAAAGTCTCAGGTTTTATTTGCAGTCGGAAAGAAGAAACCCGCACTAGTAGCTCAACAAAACCATATTATTACATCTGTGCTCTTTGTTTCTGTTTAGTACACCCCTTTTGTCTTCAAGCTTTGACTTTTAATTGTCACTCAGGCCATCCATCCACAAACTTCACTACAGAGATTATAAGCCACACATATTTAGATTTGTTTATCCGGCCTGTCATCAGGAAGCCCAGTCATCCTGCAGCTACAGTACGGCTATTGATTAGACACTACATTATACATTCAGAACACTGCAAACCTCAGCTTATTAGATTTGGACCTCTATACTACACTACATTAACATCTATTGCAGAAAGCTAAATGCCAGTACACCAAGACCTTTGTGTCTTACACTGAGACTGAGCGAGAGGGAGCTTTACATATGGCTATAATGGCTCCTCCATCTCAGTCGTCTCAGATTTTCTGACATTGACAGAAAGATGGAGGAAGAGGAGACGCAAGAATGGAGTCAATGTGATTAAGAATTAGGACGTCTTTCTCTCTCCTGAGTCATTTTGAGGAGATGGCACCTGTCAAATGTTTAGAAATGAGAAAAGATGATTGTTTAAATGCAAATGTCTGGCATCTGATTACTGATGCTTCAACACTGATTATGGACATACCGAGGAGTCATGGCAACAAACAATATATTTTGGCAAAAGTATAACCAAAGAAGACAACAAATGCATTTTCTCTTCAGAAGAAGTCATATTTTAAGTTTATATTTGGGCACTCTGGCAAAAGACAGACTCTAACTAATACTTGGAAAGTCAGATTTTGTCCATTTTTGCTAAATAAACTTTAAATCTCACCAGCCAGATTATACCTGTCGGACTGAAAAGCAGCTGTCCAAGAGCACTTCTATCCTCCCTTTGTTTATTATTGAAAGTTAAATCAGAGTATAAATGATATAACCAGAATAAAATCAAATTCACTTGTGACAGATAGTTCGGTGTCATTTTAAGATATCACTACTGTTAAACAGCTAACAATAATAACCACAACTGTAGAAATGTATACAACAGTGAGCTGTGGCATTAAAACTACACACAGGTGGAGTAAATAACACTGATCTGTCAAGTTCCTGATCTATGTTTTTGGTTTTATTATCTTTCTCTCTCATGTTTCTTGTATTCATGTCCTTCTGGTGTGTCTTCCATGTTTCCTCGTCCAGTTTTATTTTGTGATTTTTCCCTCCCTTGCATGACTCGTGTGGCTTGACTTCCTTTCTTTGTCGTCCCGCCTCTTATTCTTGTTCCACCTGTGTCAGGTTTCCCACTTTTAAACCTTTATCAGTTTGTGTGTCTAATCAGCTTCGTGTATATTTGTAGTCCCGTCGTTCTCCCTGTCACATTGTTGCTGTGTGTTACTTGTACTTCTGTTTTCTGGGTTTCTGTTTTGGGATCTCCTAATAACAGCAGAGGTGCAGGTGGGTCCTTTTTACTGTCCGCTCTGATCACATCACTAATCCATAATCTGATTCTTATCAGACGGGTGTTGTGACTTACTTTACACGGGATGAATTTGTTTCCTCACTCTCTGCTCTTCATCTCTTATCAAACGCTTTAAAAGGATTTAAGCATCCTAAATGATGGTGGACCTCAATCGATTTTCCAGGTCACATAGCCGCAAAGGCAGACACGAGGAAGCAGAATTAGCAGAACGTAAAGCACCAAGATTGAGAGAGAAGAGGAGGGATGGAGGGATGACCTTCACACATGAGCTCTACGAGGAGAGGAGGGAAGATGGGGAGAAGTAAGAGGGGACTGGGCAGCTGTTGCTTGGCAACCGTCGCCAGTACAGGAAAGAGGGGACACATTGCTCCAGTTGCTGCTGGCGGCTTGACGTCACAGCAAGCTGACGAGGCACACAAAGTGCTTCGTGATGATCTGCTGGGTTATCCCACGTCACCCAGTCGCACATCCAAACTGAGGGAAGATCGATACTTTAGTCTTCATCGTGCTCTTTTCTCACACACAGTCAAGTCCTGATTTTTACAAATATATAATCGCACGGTTTAGTGGTTAAAAACTCTTCTAAACTGAAATGCATTGTGGGTGTGTTGCTAAAAGACACACAGTTAGAGCTGAGTAAACATAGTTTGACTCATAGAGTTTATTTTTAAAAGTCTTTTCGGAGCCTTTTTAGGCCTAGATTTACTGTCTAAGTGCAGCAAATTAGCAAAAAAGAAAAAAATAGGGAGAGCTACTAACAATAAGTTAATTTATAAACACAGACTCAGCCAGTTCATTTCACTAATGACCAATGCAATCTATCAACAGTACAAATGATCAATTCAGACTTGATGAAGGAGCATCTAATCAGCCAACCAAATGATTACAGTGTGAATCCATGTTTAAACTGCGTGGACACTCAGATCAAGCCAGCTGATGGAAAATCAATATATTTATATTTTAAGGGCAAACGGCTCACTTTCAGGGAGCTGTCTGAGGTCTGAGCACGTCCTGATAACATCTCCCCCTGAAATATCAAATAAATCAAAATTCCGGGTTCTCCCATAAAAGGTCTTGATCAGACTGCATCTTATCTTAAGGACCTCGCAGTACTGTATCACCCCAGCAGAGTAGTTTGCTCTCAGATGCTAGTTTAATTGTGGTTCACGTAATATTTAAAAGTAGAATGGGAGGCAGCGCCTTCACCTTTCACCCTCTCGACTTTTAAGATTAGGCTTCAAACTTTCCTTTTCGATAAAGCATATAGTTACTGCTGGATCGGGTGACCCTGGATCCTGGGGGATTCCCATGATGCACATTTTTTCTCTGGCTCTCTTCCACAGCATGCCCCCCTCCCCTCACCCCTCACTGTCAGGCCCTGCCTGAGCCTGGTCTTGCCGGAGGTTTCTTCCTGTTCAAAGGGAGTTTGTTCTTCCCACTGTCACCAAATGCTTGCTCAGGGGTCATTTGATTGTTAGGATTTTCTCTGTAATATTGTAGTGTCTTCAACTTTAAATAAAATGTTCCTTGAGGTGACTATTGTTGTAATTTGGTGCTATATAAATGTATTTTTTTATTTGTTATTTGTATGTTTATTTTGAACATCCATCCATTTTCTTCCGCTTATCCGGGGCCGGGTCGCGGGGGCAGCAGCCCAAGCAGAGAAGCCCAGACCTCCCTCTCCCCAGCCACCTCCTCCAGCTTATCCGGGGGAACACCAAGGTGTTCCCAGGCCAGCCGAGAGATATAATCTCTCCAGCGTGTCCTGGGTCTGCCCCGGTGGGACATGCCCGGAAGACCTCGCCCATCCTTGTCAGATGCCCGAACCACCTCAACTGGCTCCTTTCGATGTGGAGGAGCTGCGGCTCTACTCTGAACCCCTCCCTATCTCTAAGGGAGAGGCCAGCCACCCTTCAGAGGAAGCCCATTTCCGCCGCTTGTATTCGCGATCTCGTTCTTTCGGTCACTACCCACAGCTCGTGTCCCTGACCTGGAGTGGGCACTCCACCACCATATTTGAACATGTTAAAATATAATAACAACAACAACAACAACTGAGAAAAAAAGAGACCAACAGAGAAAAAATAAATAAACAAATAAACAAAATGAATTCAACTGAATTGAATAGTGCTTCTATTACAAGCACAAATTCATGCAGTACCTAAAAAGGCCAGCCACACTATCAGCTGTGTTCTTTCAGTCAGAAAACTGGCACTGTGCTTCTTTGGTGCATCCCAGCTGAAGCTTTTAAATGCTAAAAGAGGTTCTTGCACCATCACAGAACATGTGTCACGGTATGCTTTGACCCTGATGGTAGCAGTAGGAATAAAAAAGGAAAAAGAGCTGGAAACTTGGCTTTAACCTGCTTTATAGAGGCATGTCAATTTGAAACACGTGATCTAGAACTACCAAAGACTCTCTGCGGCATTTAAGGTGCACAGGTCAGATAACACGTTTTGGGCAGCATTTCAATTCCATGTTAACTGTGCCAACTGAAATACAGACACACACGGCTCCACAGATGGAAGCAACTTAAAAAAAAGACACTGTACTTCAGTTCTCTATGACAAAAAAGGGGTGCATACCCTGTGCAAAAATAAGCTGCAGAGTCTCAGAGGACCCCCACAGAGAGACACAATGAGGACACAACCTACAGACTGTTTGGACAGGAAGTACTACAACGAGCAGGAGCACGAACAGCTTCACGGCATTATGGTTTGTCTTTCCCAAGCTTTCAGCGTATCCTTCTATGCATCTACTTCTTTGTCTGTTTTAAATAGTTTTAAAAATTTCTTGCAAATGTTATTATTCTCTAGACCTTTTTGTACAAAGAGAGAATAAAACCTTTCTGGGGGGCTATTTTGCATTGCTTTGACGGTAACTGAGCTGAGGGTATAAAGTGAAGGTGATGACATACAACAGCAGTAACAAACTGTACCAGTTAGATGGCATGACCGATAAAGATTAGCCCGGGATGACAATATTTCTAACACTGGTCAGGAGTGAGTACAAATCCTTATCAGCACTGCCATAAAAAAAACAAAAAAACAAAGCCAAATACTGAATATTATCTTAAAAAAATGCAAGTTGCTAAGCAACAGCCACAGAGAAGTCTTGTGGGGTGAACATGGCTGCCACATATGACTTCAGAAGCTAAACCCTGTCTATCTGCCAACAGCTAGACATCCTGGTGTGACTACAGTCTGCTCCTGAAGAGCAAGACTTGGGATACTAGTGCTGATCACGTTGGCATTACGCATCACCATCTGACCTAACCTAAAATTTCTGACATGTAAACACCTCTTTGAAGAAGCAAACAAGTGACGATGAGCCAATGAAATGTTTCACATAGCAAAATTTAAGAAGTACAGAAACACAGCAAACCAGCAAATGTCTACACTCTGTTCACTGCAGTGTTTTGCAAGCACTTCTTATATATAGGTCACACATTTCAACAGCGCTGTGTTTCAAAACACTTCAGGTAAACTACTCTTACATGCTAGCACTGGATTAAAGATGGGTTAAAAACAAAAAGCAGGAACACATCCTGGCTGTTAATGGCAAAAATACAGAAAAGAATTCATTTATATTATTATATTATATTTTTTCCAGTATGCTCAAAGTTGAATTCATTATATTTCTATTTCTATTTTACACTCTTAACTGTCCCGCTAATGAGAAACTGCCAGATTAACCATTGGACATGCTGGAAAGGACTGGAGAGGAGAAGAAAGAGGCTCATCCTGCAGTGTGAACAGGCTTCACAGATGTCTCGCCACACTTTTAATTTAGTTGCATGCTGTCCTGTTGGTCCTGTTTTAGCATATATTATCTTTTTTTTAGTATATCTATCATTTGGATAGAGAAAATCTAATTTGTAAAATTCAAAGAGAGGAGATGCTGTGAGATTTTGTAGCTCTTTACGTTGTTTTGTGTCTCCCTGTGTTGTGTATTATTTGTCCTTACATGTCACTTTTGTGCGTATTTTTAAATCTGCAAAAATAAAACCAAACATGTAGGCTGTTATTGTTCATTACTGACAGCCGAACTACATATTTTCCTCTGAAGATGAAAGCAAAGAAATGCACTTAGCATTATTCCGATACTTCAGCTTGTGGGCGTTAAAACTGCAGTGGACGCTTTTATACATCAAAGTGGCAGCATATGTGGTGTGTCTTAACAACAGCAACATAAGCTACTTTTAAATTGTTTTCCAGTGTAATCACAGTGTATTTTTTGTCTAGTCATTATTTACACTGATTATTTATCCCAGATTGCGTTACAAACACTAACAAAAATACGCTCCATTATTTTTTTCTTCGAGGACTTCGCTTTAATATGTGATATGCACTCTAAAAGGTGAGTGACTGGGGCAGAAACATGTCTCAATTCACCACTTTTGCTTATTATCAAACAATTCAGAAACTCTGTTTCTCGTTTGTCTCTTCATCATCTTCTTCTCCATCTGTAAGGATTCTGCAGTAACCTAAATCTATCCTCAGAGCACATGTTCCCTAAATGCATGTGACCCCGAAATGTGCAACGGAAAGAGCTCTGTGGTCAGAACATGCAGTGCTGCACCCTCAACAGTGAACCAGCCCGTGTTATGATATGTTAGGACTCTGCAACCTGGCTCATGTGTATTGGCATATACCAACCTCACAGTGCCCACTGTAGGAGAAGAAAGTGATCAGACATAATGAGCAGCTTAAAGGACAGAAATATGTGCAGCTGCCTACGTTTACAGCCATGATTCGCTATCTTACATCGAGCTGATTGGACGAGGACACAGACATAATGTAAAACATGAAAGTCACACGACAGCAACAGCATTTTGTTTTTGAACGGTGACCTTTATGGTTGTGCAAATAATATTCATCCCTAACACTGCGTAAATGCTTTGAGGCTGCCTATTGGTTGCTTCTGGACATTCCAGGGCCTGGTTGCCTAGGTAACAATATAATGTATTTACAACTAGGTCATATGTCAATCCATGGTATTCTGTCCTTTCATTGGTGGTCGCTTTAAGTGCTCGCCTGAAAATGTATAAAAGTTTATCTCCGGCCCTTCCCACTTCATGTCGCTGGTGTTATTTCACCCGCAATCGGCAACTGTTATTTTTATTTTCAGTAATTTTGACAGTCAGTTACTTTTATTAGAGCCCAAAGTTCCATCCATCCATCTACTTTTGCTTATCCACTTTAGGGTCACAGGGGAGCTGGATCCTATCCCAGCTGTCACAGGATGAGATTTGGGTAGATCCTGAAATCCTACTCACTATTCAGTAAGATAAGGCAGAGCTACAATTTCTCATATTTCATCAGCTGGAAATATCAAATAATTTGCATTTTTGTTGGACAGTTATAAGACTAGTTGCCACTTAACTCTCTTTAAACAGATACTTAATCATTTCTGTTCTCGTCACAACATATCAAGAGTTTATGCTTTACAGTACAGTATGTGCACAAATATGAGTGTTGTGCCTTGATTCAGTTCCCTCTGCTTCCTGCAGGGGCGTTCACGTTTAGCCACTGCAGAGGATTGAGCCACTATGCCATGGTCAGTGGTGCCCCTTCATTGTAATATGCTATGACTGAACCACAATACACTCTGCATAGCCTTTTTCAGGTTTCAGTTATCAGCATAAGAGCTCAGACTGATGATAATAAATGTAGTGTCAATGTTGTCGCTCCACTAGAAATACTGTATCTCTCTGTCTTTCCTCAGAGCAGATGCACTGCCAGGATTTGTTTATACCATACAGTCCATCAGCTATAACTGCAGCCTGCTTACTAAACAGTTGCATGTTTCATTTTCTACAACAGCCCATATGGGTCCATCGATGTCCATGTGTCCTGTCAAATTTCTTTTGGCTGTCATTCTGCAGGGCCATCACATACAATATCTAATTTTCTACTGGCAAGCGCCGAACGCAACCATATACTTGCCCTGATGGTGTTAATAAGCCTCGGTAGATCAGAAGAGTATCAACTTCATGGCAATATCGACCATAAGTGGATTAAAATGATAATTTCCGGGCACAACACCCAGAAATTAGCATTTTGAATGAGTGATTTCTTTGTCTCCAAGTCAGTGTTTTTTTTACATAGTGTTTAAACACAGCGGCTCAGCGGTTAGCACCGCTGCCCGACAGTGAGCAGATCCTTGTTCCAGACCAGGTAGAGCTCTTCTGTGTGGCATTTGCATTTCTTCATTTAATCTTCAAAAGTATGGGGAAAAATATGCGTCAGAGATGGTTTTGCCTTGGCATTTAATAACACACTAGGTTAACGCTGACCAAAGATATTCCTTATTTCAAGGGTTTCACTTTCTGATTAAATAAAGGTTAAAATAAGAAAAAAAGTCTGTGGTCAACATAAGCTGTAAAAACGAAAGTGTCATAACAAAGAAAAGTGTCCACTGCTGGACTATTGTGGCACTTTGCAAACCAACTTTTCAACTATTCAGCACTCATCGTATGCAGAGGGTCATCATCTCTGGGCGACCCTGTTGACTTTTTGAGGGATTGCATGGAGCATGTCCCCGTAGCCTCTGTGTTTATTGAGTTCTCACAAGCCCAATGCAAGCAGGCACCAATGCAGAACCACAAATTCTGCATGAATATCATAAACATATATTTTACACAGAAGATAATCTCTCTGGCTTTTTATCAGAGATGACCAGAGAGATTCTACGTTGGCCGATAAACAAAAAAAGTCATCTCAGTTACTCATATTATTTTTAATTTATCAAGTTTATTGGCAAACATAATAAAAACAAAAAACATAAGAACAACATAGTGCGATTAAACTGAAAGCTTTCTGTGGTATTACAGCATATTACAGCATATTCCAGGATAAACATATGTCTTGAAGTATCACCTTCTTTACTCCTCACAGAAGCACACGAAGGAGCCACAAGGAGCCACTAAACACAGTGATGCAATAGCGACTGCTGAATGATGCATGGACTACAGCTCTACTGACCAGTGCATCCAGATTTATGTCACTGCAGGCAATCAGAGCCCTTAACACAACCGCTCAAAGTCAAACATGTGCAACCTTGACATGCAGCCTGGGAAACACTGGCTAACCCAATTACATCCACAGCTTTAGACGAGAGGCTGATGTGCTGTATAAATCTCCTTAATACGAAACAGATCGTATCAGGACAGCGAGCAGCACAGAGGGCTGCGGCGCTCCCCTGCCTATTTAAAAACCCCTCTGTAATACTTTCTGCCCTTGCCACAGGCTTCGTTATGCTTTGATTAAGTAAGTTTTGTACTTGAGTGTTTAATACAAGGACTAATGCATGAATCAGTTTACAACAAATATGGCATTGGGGGTCATTTTTAATCTTCAAAATGATTCTAATGCATCTGAACCTTCTGCAAAATCCTTTAACAGGTATTTTTAAAACAGAGATATATCACCAGCTAATACAAGACACACACACACACACACACACACACACACACACACACACACACACACACACACACACACACACACACACACACACACACATACACACTCACATATAAAGCCAAAATGATTCAGTGAACAGTAAAACACATCTTTTCTTTTGTTCCCATATGTACAGCAGCCTTCATCTTTTGTTCCTAAAAGCTTTTTAAACCGGAGGCTCATTGGTAAAATTGCAAAGAGGCCTAGTTTTCACTTTCCAGAGCAACAAGCTACGTGACAGCAAACAAAACAAGAGCAATTTCCTGGGAATTAGTTTATTATGTCAACCACATTTCTATTATTTACTCATAATCTGAACCATTCTTTTGTTACGTTGGTATATAATTCTACTAAAAATGCCATTTTTATCAAATGTGCATGTTGTGTCTGTTCCTGTGTTTAACTTAATCTGACCTACACTGTAAGAAAAAGTCCTAATATAAAAGTATTTTACTGTGTATTTTACAGTTTTGTTCTGTTCTTCTAGAATATCATTAAATTTACATAAATAGACTGTGATTTCACATTTCAAATGTAAATTAACGTAAAATCACTGTAATGTGATAAAATATAATTTCCTTGTTTTTTAAATGTATGTGTCTGTACATATGCATATTTAGATTGTTAAAATACATTCACAAATGTATCATGATTTCACAAATATTTGTCCGTTATTTGAAAGATTGAACTGTTAAATTCAAATGTAATGCTATGGAAAAATATATGAAATGATTCTTTTAAACTTTTTTAACATCAAATAGTTATTACTATTATTGCTATTTAGGGCGATTGTGGCTCAAGAGTTGGGTGTTCGCCTTGTAATCAGAAGGTTGCCGGTTCGAGCCCCGGCTCGGACACTCTCGGTCGTTGTGTCCTTGGTCAAGACACTTCACCTACCGCCTGGCCAGAGGGGCCGATGGTGCGATATGGCATCCTCGCCTCTGTCCCAGGGCATGCAATCCGATATTATTTAAACCAACTGTTAACTGTATATTTCTGTACATTTAAGTATTATTATTCATATTGCCACATTCATTGACCTTGTTTATAGGTAATTTCATTGTTTAATCACATTAAAATGCTCCTAATTTAATGTTTAAAAGCACTTGAAAAAGACAAAATCCCATGTAAAATTAGGGCAACAAACTGTATTGTCATTACTGAAAATAACCGTATTTTTATGAGAAAGTTATTTTCTGTTATTTTATGGTATTATTTTGGCGCCCCAGCTGCCGGAATATTACTGTTTTTCTAGGATTTTTTTTTTAACAGTGTATGTACAACAAGCCTGAATTTGGAAACCATCGTTTACATTTCAAAATCAAGATGGAGAGGGAATTTCAGGAGCACTTCATGACAGTTAATTCCTGAATAATTTTCCAAATAAAAATACACACAAAAGATGCCATATTCTATAGTATAAACAACAGGAAACCATTGATGCCTAAAGAAATTTTAGAAACACAACGGTGTTGCACTGAGAGCATTTGTTCTGCTCTGATGACGGCACGCATCGATGAACGAAAAACGATCCAATCTATTCAACTTTCTCACAATTTGCAACTTCCTGTCTCCATTATTGTGTAGGTAAGTCATGCTGACTAGAGATTTGACCGTTCTGTCCACCTGCACAGAGATTAGCTGCTCAAACACTTCCTGAGTAAGGTTTTGCATGTATGGGTAGATGGCTTTCATACACGACACTTGGATAGTATTACGACAATTATGGATACATGTATTGCCATTATTCATATTAAAGTCACACAAATTGTGAGAGAGTCACAAGAGAAACAGCAAAAGTGCCCCAGGAGATGTTGCTAAGATATTAGAGGAACCCAAGAAGGTGTTGTTACATCACTACATCAGTAGGTCAAAGTCCACATGAAATACTCCAAAACGATATCTTTTGTCATTTACTCACTCTGTGTCTATCTTGACATTGGTCAAAGTCAGACTCTATACCATAATATTTGCAGTAAATTTCAGAGTTGCACTATAAAAAAATTTTTGAATGGCCAAAAAAACAAAACAAAAACAGAACGACACTGTAAAAGGAAATGTGCCTGCGAGGCTACATCACTGGGACGGCCAGCTGCACTTACCTTTTCAATCTTGTCCAGCCATTCCTTATTCTGGGCCAACTCGGCCATAAAAGCCTGGTGCTTCAGCCATTTCTTATGAAGCTTCTGGGTCTCGTCTCGACTGCTGTCCCTCGCCATTAGCATCTTCTCACACACCCAATCCCCCAGCTGGGTGAGAGACACAGATACAGAAGGAGGTGTCAGTACTGGACAGTTACAGTAAATAACTGAGGAGCTGATGCTGCACAGAGGAATTCCTCACTTTAAAAGACGTGACCAGACCAACGCATTCATCAGTAGGTACATATATTATTCTAATTCGTGCATATATGATTCCATTAATTTGTTATGCAGAAAAACTGAATTATAAATAAAATGTACTGTAACTAAACAAGGTCAAACACACACACATTAAAATTTAATGATGCACAGCAAGCACATGTAAGCAGACACACGTGTACCAACAAGCATGGCGGCAGGGATCTACATGTGCACAACCCCTCACAGACAGTCTCCTCAGCTTCAACACACCCACGCAGAAATCACCCCCCTACACACGCACACCCCCGCTCTCCATCAAAGAGTAAAATGTGTACATTTTCCACATGGGGACCATCTACGAGAGGCAAACGGTGAAAAAAAGAGCCTCACGCCTGCGCTGAGAGCATCACCAAAATATTCAGGTCAGCATCAGCTCCCTCGTCTCTGCCTCATCAACATTCTCATTCCTGCGTGTCATATTTCCACCTGCACCGCCAGCCCTGCACCTAAACCAGATATGCAAATAGAATAACCCGTTTACCGGCAGTGTTTAAGATGAACAGCCCACGGGGTTGTGGCAGCTGCAGGCAGCCGCTGGTATCCGCATCCTCGCTCGTCTGCTGTCACACACATGCAAAGATGCTCTTCACCGCAGAGCCAGAAAGAAAAAAAAGAAAAGAGAGGACGGAAAGAGAAGAGGGGCGCCTTCTGCAGAGCCAAATACCCTGGGCAGTGATGCAAAGGTGAAGGGAAAACGCCAGGCAGGAGGGTAAATAACAACAATCCTGGAGAGAAGAGACAGACTGGAGACTTCAAACTGAGGCTGCGCTACCCTCTCTTCCCTCTCGCTCTGTCTCTCTCTTGCACTCAAACAGGAGAGAGAGGAGGGGAGGGGGCGGAACAGTGATGAGGGAAAGAGTGAGGATGACTGAGAGAAGAAGAAAAAGAACCCCTCCTTCCCAAAACAATAAAATGGCAGGCAGCCGAGCCAGTACGCGGGCGCCCCTCCCCTTTCCTCACACCTTCAGCGAGCGGGCAGCTGAGTGAGCGAGTGAGCCAATGGGCTGGTTGGCTGGTTGGAGGAGAGATGAAGTGTATAAGGAGAGGAGAGGGAGGAGCTAAAGCCCGGGATTGGAATTTTTTGGGGGGCAGGGGGATGCGAGCAAAGCCTCCGGGCTCACCGGTCACGGCTAATGATGCCGAGCTGGGGAAGGCGGAGGGGCGGGTGTGCACGAAGATGGATGAATGAGAGGGGCTCAAAGGAGAAGAAGAGATTCTTTTTCCTGCTTTAACTGATTGAAGCCTGTCAGTGTGCATTAACAGCTGAGCTCACGACTCTTCTACAGCTGCTTTTGTTTCATCTTCTCCTCCCTCTCCATGTACATCACCTTCTTCTATCATCCCTCTCTTCCTCTCTGCAGCAGTCCCAGGCAGCTGCACTCTCTGTCTCCAGCTTGCCTGACACTGCTGCAGTGGTAAAGCACAGAGAACAGCGAGAGAGAAACAGCAAAGGGACACTAAAAAGAAGGGGGCTGAGGTAGGGAACGACTGAATGCTATATTTATATTTTTGACGGCTCTACTGCTCCCCTTTCCTTAAACAGGCCACGGTCGGATTTCAGTGCACTTTCCCTCAATCTGTCACCTCATCCTTCACCTATCATCCCACAGAACAGACAGGTAACAGGCCTCACATATTTGCACACATACATGAATTTGCAGACAGATGTGTGTGTGCCACTTACTTGCAAAGGTCATGGGTGCACACACACACACAGACAGACACACACACATACTGTAACTATAGCGGTCATGGAGGGTCACAGGCTGATGCCTCTAGAGAGTGTAAATGAAATGAATGAGCAAGGAGGAGGAGACTTTTTAGGTCTGCATTGGGGGAAGGATGAATGAGAACATCTGACGTAAAAAGCAAAGAGAGGGACAGGGTGGGGCGTAATGGAAGAAAGAAGAAGGTCAAAGGAAGACTCAGAGTTAGAGTCATCGTCATGCCATCAGGCTTCGTTACTACTTCATCACTGTCTCCCAATTTTTCATTAATAGACATAAAAAAAAATGTACATCGGGAAAGCCACCCTGGAAAACCCACACTTTGGATGGATGGATGGATGGATGGATGGATGGATGGATGGATGGATGGATAGATAGATAGATAGATAGATAGATAGATAGATAGATAGATAGATAGATAGATAGATAGATAGATAGATAGATAGATAGATAGATAGATGTTCTTAGGTTTTAAAGCAATGGACTTAAGAAGAATGTTTGAATAAAGACTAAAATTACATTTCTATATGTCACACCTTTTCACAAAACACAGGTGTAGCTATGCTGATGTGTGGTAGTGTGAAGAACCAAAGATTTCACCCTAGGCTCGAGGTATCACTGTTTCTTTTTTCACCCGCAGATGCTAAATGAAAGGTTATCAGCAGGATGAGCAAAACCTGAGGCCCTTTGAAACTTTCCCAATCTCGCAGTCGGTCTCTCTAATGTGATGCCAGTGTCAATGCTGAGGACAGATTTAGAACCAGTTCCACAAATTTTCATCAACAAACAACGTATTGTGATGTCAACAAGGTGTCACCACAAATTTACTGGAGCTGATGTTGGAACCATGTGACCATAGAAGTGTTTATAGGAGGGATTAATGCTAGAAGCTCTCTACTGACTGGCCAATGCCGCTCAAAGATTCTGTCTGCCGTGATCTTCTTCCTTCTAAAGTTAATCCAGCTTCTGCTAGTAATCCTATGTATTTCTTAAACTTGTAAAAATATAGTGTTTCTCATTAGACACCAATGCAGATCTGACTGCCCTGTCACTGCGTCAGCATAAACAGTGCTTTTGACACTCAGAGGTGTGATTCCTTTTCTGGGCTTGGCTACAGCTGTTGATGTCTTTTTTTTGCGCTGTCGCACATCCTAATGTGCCGATTCCTACATGTAATTACAAAATGCATTGCTTTGTTCAGGTTTGTTGCAAAATAAATCCCATTTTGTTGACAGAAGTTGTGATGGCAGAAGACAACAGTGTCATTAAATGAAAAGACCCAATGAGTTCAGGGCTAATGCTAGTTCACTGCAGATATTCTATGAAAGAAACCACAAAAGGCTCAAGATATCAGGAATATCAAACTCAGTACTTTTCCTCCTCAGGATGCAAAAAGTCGTCCAATCTAAAAGCCTATCTGACAAAGCAAAAGCACTGGCAGGCTTGAGGGCATTTACAGAGTAACTTAGCATGTGCTACATCTATCTTTATAGATACCCACTATATTTAGCCTGTCAGCCTCTGGGCATACACCTGCTCTTTACTGAGAACAGTTCAGGAAGGGAATCCAGGTGAAAAGCCACTGCATGATCTGTAACTCAGTGTACTTCTTTAGTCCCCTTTTGTCCTGAAGACATTGTTGGACTGTGGAAAAAGTCGAAGAGACAGGCTGATGGGAAACTTTAAAGATGCAAGAGGAGGAAAATCAGTTTCATTCTTTTCAGCTTTTTTTGGGCTGACGTTGACAACATGCAGCCACCATTTCCTGATACAGTGTCACATGTGCAAGTTCACTGAGGGGCCGTGTGACAAGACACAATATGCTGCTAACATTAATTTCAAATGAAGTTCAATATGGGGGGACAGTAAGGAAGATCTGTTCTCTTATGTTCTGTTTCCTCTTGGTGACATGAGCTATTCTTGCTGCTCTTGTCCAGTAATCAGCCACCATCACCACCCTGTAACACTATCTGTCCTGTAGTGCTGAATACAGGGGTGTCCTTCATCTACCCCATAGACCAGACCAAAGCGTTCAGTATAAACTGTATATGTGATGCAATTTTGGATAAAACTATCTGATTTTGTTGTAAATGTGTCAGCCAGTGGATAGAGAGCAGCAGTGAGTAACAGGAAGCACGAGGACGCAGCCTGGCCCGAACAGAAGAACACACCCTGCCAGCAGAGAGCTCAGGTTCCTACAGACTGACGCAGTGTCACTCATCCACTGTACACACACACACACACACTTACGCACACACCGACACACACCCAGCCTCCTTTTGCATGCCGTGTTTCTAGAGATATGCATTCAACACTTCATGTACACACATAAACAAGTCGTTGACACACACGCACACACACATGCACACATACACACTCTCATGTATACAGTGAGATACACTCTTCCTCCTTTGAATTAGTGATGAGAGACTGAGCTGCTGAATTATGCAGGAGACACAAAGAGAAAGTTGCTGAAACTAAACATGGTTTTGGCCCAGAAAGAAGCCGGTGACTCTGCTGGGTGAGAGAGCAAAAACTGCAGGGGCAAGCAGAGGGGAGCCGTGTGCAGCGTAAACACACACACACACACACACACACACACACACACACACACACACACACACACACACACACACACACACACACACACACACACACACACACACAGGCAGGAGGTGTGGACCATATCAATGATACTTTCCAACAATAGCAGTATGATTAAAGCGGGCATGCTCAGACTCCATTTGTATCTCCGCTCACTGTTAGCATGTTTTTGCACAGCATAAAGCTGCACACAAAGGACATTTTGAGGAAGATAACACCTCCTCCAAAAAACAAAAACATTTAAATAATTCTTTTTAACCAGTTTTGCTAACCAAGGCTTCATTTGCTAGAGCATAAAATACATTTTTGGCTATGAAATGGTGTGAAATAGCAGGAGAACACTTCGTTTTCTTTGATAAGCAGCACAAACTCCTTGTCTTTACTGTATGACGGCCATGTGCATAGTCAGCCCCCAAAGGCCCATTCTGAGCCAGCAAAATCTCTGCAGTAACTTGAAGAGATGTCTACTTTTGAATCTAAAGAACAGGGAAGAAACTGATAAACAAACACAGACACTAAACTATATATTAAATGATCTTATGGCAGAAATATTCATATTTATATTCGGGAAATTCTCATATATTTAATTCATTTTTATCCAAAGTCCCAAAGAATTCAAATTCTGTTAGAGAGCCATAGTTATTAATCTCACCACCAGCCTCTGAGAAAGCTGAGATTGTGCAGCGTGTTGGCAGGAGGTTTCTTCCTGTTAAAAGGAGAGTTTTTCCCACTGTGGCCACGTACTCGCTCATACAGGGTGGTGTGATTTTTGGGGTTTTCCTCTCTATTAACGTAGGGCCTTATCTTACAATATTAAGCGCCTTGAGGCGACTGTTGTGATTTGGCGCTATATAAATAAAGCTGAATTAAATTGAACTGAATTTTTAGCCTCTTACCTCATGACAGTCCTGGAGAAACCTCTGAAGTTCCCACTGGTTATTCAGTTTTTCCAGCCACTGCTGGGCCAGCTCTCTGTTCTTGTTTCCCCTGAAAAAGCAAAAGAAAAGGAGACTTCAGTCAAAATAACTCTGATTTCATTTCAGTTGTTTAGATGTGTGTGTACATTAGAAGCATTAGGTATTTACATCAGATTTAGGCTTAGTGTTATGCATTATAGGAGTGGTTAACTGAGTATGTGCCCAACAATCTCTACGGTTGCTGTAGATCAGCGGTCCCCAACCTTTTTTGCGCCACGGACCGGTTTATGCCCGACAATATTTTCACGGACCGGCCTTTAAGGTGTCGCGGATAAATACAACAAAATAAAACTAGTACCGGTACCGAAAAAAAGAAGATTTATTCATAACACGCGTGAAAAGACCCTGGAAAACCGAGTTGACGATAAAAACGATAACAAAATAACGCTGAAAACCGATAAAAACCCTGAAAAACATACATTTCACACCTGAGCCTCAACTCTCGCGGCCCGGTACCAAACGACTCACGGACCGGTACCGGTCCGAGGCCCGGGGGTTGGGGACCGCTGCTGTAGATTATAGAATATTTCACAAGTGTGATCAGTATCAGAGAGACATGGTAATGTTGCTAAAAGAGATCCATGTTTACTGCTGTTAAATGTAGATAAAGTAAAATATAATCACTTTATTTCTAACAAAAGCTAATGCAGTAAAATTAATTATTACGTGAGCTAAATAAAGTCCATAAATTGCACTGTGCTTTGTTCATTTGCCTGTCTCCAGCAGAAAACAACAACAACATATGCTTCTTCTCATTTCTATTGTGAGGATACACATAGAAATCTATAGCCACAAATAACCAGCCCCACCCCCCTCACACAACACGCTGCACAATCTCAGCTTTCACAGAGATTTCACGGACGGGTGTCAGTCCTGGACCAAACACACCACACTCTGCTTTCTGTCTTTTGTCTTGCTCTTGCTTTGATTTAAATCCTTTAGCTGCAATTATTCTTTGTATTACAGCTGTATTATGTTAGCACGGCAGTTTTTGCGCTACGGACCAGTTTATGTCCAACAATATTTTCACAGACCGGCCTTTAAGGTGTAACGGATAAATACAACAAAATAAAACCAGTACCGGTACCAAAAAAAGAAGATTTATTCATAACAAACGGGAAAAGACCCAGGGAAACCGAGTTAATGAGAAAAACAATAAAAAAAACAAACAAAAAAAAAAGATAAAAACCCCGAAAACCATAAATTTCACACCCGAGCCTCAACTCTCGCGGCCCGGTACCGGTCCGTGGCCCGGGGGTTGGGGACCGCTGCTTTATAACATACAGCTGGGACTCCGTGTTTACTACAAGGAGCCTGAGGCCTCTTGACAAATATCGAATATATGTGAAAGAAATTAAATTGCTGAGGTCTTTTTCAAGTTACCAACTGCTTGAAGTGCTTTCCTGTTTATAATTTGAGATTACTGTTATATATACTATGTAAATATATAACCGGTATAGTTCAATACAGTAAAGCTACACACAAAAATCCTCCAACTTTCATTAATTCTAAATGTGTTCATAGACATAACTGCCAATGAGAGAATTTAAATGTTTTTATGTCTTTTTGATTAACATTAAACCTCAATAATGAAACTGAATCACTGATCATCACCGTCCTCTGTTTCAGAGCTTCTAGTTACAAACTGTCATCAAAAATGTACGGGAACAGTCCCATAAAAATCTGAACACCTTCCTGATTTCAGTTTGGCTCTTCTCTTGCTCACGGTCATCGTCCTGTACCTTTCTCTACCATTTTTCAACCTGGCTGCTATTTTTAGGTCACTTCTCCTGGAAGTCCTGCACCAAAGTCGTGTCACGCTTCAGGTGAGTAGCAAGATCAGGATTGTACCCATATTTTTTTCACATTAATGAGATGTTGCAACCAGAATTTGTTCCCCAGGGTCAGACTGACCATGCACAGTTCCGCTGAGCGTGTCAAAACGATCGTGTCATCATGTGCTGGCACACCACGTACAGAAAGTTTTCTTAAGGTCAGTAGTCTAAGCAGGGATTTCCAGATCTCCTTCTACACGGCTCCCTCCTCCAGCTTTTTTGGAGGGATACTGAGGCGTTCCCATGCCATCTGGGTCTGCCCCAGGGCCCCCTACAAGCTGGACATGCCCTAACCACCTCAACTGGATCCTTCTGATGTGGAGAGGCACCAGCTTCCTCTAAGGCTCATCTCCACTGCTTGTATCCATCAACTCTTTAAGTCTCTTCCTATAACTCATGGCCATAGATGATGGTAGGAATGTAGATTGACCAGTAAATCAGCAGCTTCCTACCAGCTGCATCACACTGAATGAGTTGAAGGTTTTTACTCAATGGGAAATTTGGTCAAATTTAAATCAGATCAGGGCTTTGATTTTTTTTTAATAGACACCTTTCTGTCATTTTTTTAAATCACACTTCATACTTCAGGCTATTAGCATTTACATTTCTTTTCTCTATATTGTTTTGCATGTAGAGCACGTGGTACCTGTTGGCAAGAGTGTCGATGCGCTCTTTAATGCGTTCAGAGTAGATGTTGTTCTGGCTGATCAGACTTTCTCCTGCCTCGATCACAGCTTTGATCCTGTGCAGGTTCAGCTCCATGGTGGTGGTGAAGTCCTTGTGTTTCTTTATAGCCGCTTCCACTGTTTCCACTGTGGTGGGCAGCTCCACGTGAGCGAGCGCAGACTCCTAGAAGATAAAGACAGGAGAAGTCACATGATTTATTTTTTTTTCTGGTTCAAGAACTAAAAGTTAAAGTGAAAGAGAAGAATAAATCTGATTGATACGAGTTAATATTGTTATTTTCAAATACTGATGGATGGATTGCTGTCATTTGAATCCACATTCAAGTGTACATCCTTTTAGATAGTCAGCTGATCATACATTATCCATGTTTATCAGAAGGCTACTTTTGAGGATATCTGCGTTAGTGGTATGGTAACATATATATGACCAATCACAGCTCTGATTGGTCAACTGATTTTATAAAGGAAGATAAAACTAAGACTTCATCTCTTTGTAGAATTATGAAGCAATTAACACAAAAATAGGCTGAGAGCAACACAGAAGTTGGGGTGTGTGCAAAAGGAAACACGCAGTAGTTCAGCATTAAAAGTGCCATATGAATGTGTGTGCGCTTGAAGTACTTTAATCAGTAAGACTGCAATGAAAAAAAGAACATGTTGGATTTACTTAATACAGTGGTGGACAGTGGTTGCACACAGATGTTTTGCTTTGGCAGCAACACAAACAACTGAGTTCAATTAACACAAGTTAGTCATATTTAATAAACTCTGTGCAATTTGTGTTGATAAAACGTGATTGAAACATGTTTAGATGAAGTAAGTTGAGCTCTTGGAATATTTTAATCCTTCACAATTTTCTCACTTTATTCCAACACTATTCAATAACTTGAATAGTGTTGGAATAAATACTCGGTCACTTAAATACTACACGTTATCTTCATATTACATAATGTTCAACAAAGTCTAAAGTGGTTAACATAAAATTTTAATAGGTTTACAGCAACTTCCACTTCATCCATCCTATTACCTTTATCAAGGTTGGGCGAGCCTATCATAGATGTGATAGGGTGAGAGGTGGGGTACACCCTGGACAGGTCGCCAGTCTATCATAGGGCTAATACATAGAGCTCAGAGAGTACCCACTGCAAACTAAAAACCCAGGACCTTCTTGCTGTGAGGCAATAATGCTAACCACTGCGCCACAAAGCTGTCAATCTAGATTTAACAAAAGTAGGAAAGCTATGATTGCAAGGCTTGATGCAGAATTTTCCTTATGTTTTTAGCATACACGTGGTGTGTGTTGTCTGCCTTTTATCCAGTGATTTTCCTGTGGTTTGAAATCTCCTGTGATCTTGTGGATTTCATGAGTCCAGGCAACTAACCACTCTTACTAGATTGTATCAAGTGATCTCAACAAGAACAAATTAAGTTGTTGAATTTCATACAGATCCCACATGATTTAATTACGTTCACCATAGAAACAGGAAATTATTTTGTTCAAATTACAAGTTAGACTTTTGTAACTGTAACAACCAATTTCCTTTTTTGGGGGGTGTGGACAACATGACTATAATAATAATGTGTAACCTATTTGAACCCAGGTAGCAAAGGCGTGAAGCAAAGATGGCAACTGTATAAAAAAAGAAGTTCACCTCTTTTCTCAAACATATTCTGCTCCACAGCATGTTAGGTTTGCAGCATAAGACACAATTTCAATTTATCCTAGTAACAAGTGACCATCTTTTGTAACACAGAAAACTCAGGGTCAGCCTAGAAGTTACTTTGTTTACTTTGGTTTAGGGCTCATTAGTTTCACCTGTGTTTGTTTCCACCTGCATCTTCTTCTCATATGTATCTTTCTGTATATACTTTCTATATATAATCATGCCTCTGTTTTGTTTATTTGCATTGGCTAATAAAGGCACATATTTTACTTTACCTTTCTCTGCCTCATTTTCTTTATTTAAATTTTGTTTTTGTTTGTCAGAAACTGAAGCCTTTAAAATTGACTCTGCAGGAAAATGTGTTTGTTTCTTTGCCATTGAGTCAAACAGAATAGAAGAAGAAGAGGCTCATTCACTGATAATGAAATTCTTATTTTAACGACTTAACGAGCCCATATTTAAACTCTACAATTTAAAAATGAACATCCTCTGAAATGGGCTGTACCATAAGCAGGAAGGACTATTCCTAAAAGTCATTAGTTTGTTCTGTCAACAGTTTAAGAGCTGATTGAAACGCAACAATTGCATTTCGTCTGTATCTACAGTAGTCTTCACATTCAGAGAAAATAAATCAAACTGAGGAATTAAACAGGGAGATGAAGACAGAGATCAATGGCCTGGAACATCTTTGATACTTATTGGAAGAAAAAATGCTGCTCTCTCTAAATCAACCCCTCAAGGCTAATAAGAAGAGCTGGTCCCTGGTAAAGATTTGTTAGCAAACTGAAAGAGACGTCCCGGCCAACACACACACGGACGCACACACATACGCGAGCAGACGTACACACACGGTCAGTGTCAGTTTTGCCTGTGACATTTCAGATCGGAAAACTAAACCTTTTTACATGTAATACAGACACAAATGCTGACTGCACAGCCGGGACTGACTGTTGGTCTTCACCACGTGGAAAAACTTCACCCGTAGAGCAGTTGAGGCTTTGAAAAAATATTTATAAAGCAATATGAGTATGGTGTTTAAATACAGCACTTTAATACATTATAAAAACAAAAGCCGGCCATTATTTGGCCATCTGACAATTTCTAAATCTTCTTTTCTAATCACTTTAGAAACACTGATCAGGGTGGGAGGTGGTCATATCTTCTGTTTGAAGAAGGGCAGTCAGTTAGAATCAAGCTGACTTAAAAGGGAAAAAAAAGAAGGCGGTCTTAAAGGGGGAGGAGCTTGTTTCACACAGAGGTTGAACTGAGGGGCTTCAACCAGGACAATAAACCATGCAAAGCTACTCTAGCAGAATTCGAGTATAAAAATATGAAGCTGAAAATCACTTGTCACTTTTATTTTGCTAATGCGCTGAAAAATAAAAGATTGATTTTTGCAAACAAACGCGTACTTTCTATTTGAAGAAAATCTAGCAAAGTAGAACGTGTATAATTTGCACAGTCCTATAAATACCACCGTAACATCATATGGTGGTAACACAAAAACAGACATGAGCATCAGAACACTGCCAATATCTCTTCCTCCTACACTTCATCAAGAAGCTAGAAAATACATATAGAATTACTAGAAGCTGCTCGCTTCCTTAATAGCTGCTGCTCCAACACCCCATAACACAGACACACTGCAAGAAGACACCTGCTGACGCACACGTGCACACACACACACACACCCTCCCTCTCCTCTTTCTTTTGCTGGCCAAGCTTTAGGCCAACGCCCAGTTTAGCTGATGCTCTGCTGCAGTCACCAGGCATCATTAAATCTGTTTACAGAGACTTCAAGTTGTTTTGCTGATGCAATAAAAAGTATAATAACAGAGTTTATTCATTATCATTTAGGCTGACTTAAGGATGAAGTAGCAGTGTTAGACTATTTTCTCATCAGACGCTGACCTCAGTTCCAAGTTTAGTGTATATTAACATATGTCCATTTCAGCCAACTCTTTCTTTTTCTATTCCTGCTCCTTACTTTGGTTCACTGTTATAAACGCAGAGTAAGTAGGATTTATTTCTGCTGCTCAAAATAAGGATAAACAAATGACAGCATTAGCTGGGCCGCATATTCTTTTTCTTTACTGATTTTGTGTGCACTATAGAGCTCACTCTGGTCTTGTCACAGTCCTGGATCGGTGACCCGGTGTTTTGAGTTTTGTACTTTGATTTTTGATGTCATCATGGTTTATGACTGCTAGTGTTTTGGTTTCTGTTTTGTATTTCTAGCACTCTAGTTCTTCTTTGTTCTGTGACTTCTAGTTCTTAGGTTTTGTTCCTGTGGCCCTCATGTTTAGTGTAGGTTTAGTTCTGTCTTCATATTTACTTTCTTGCGCCCCAGTCAGTCGTGTCTCATGTCGCAGTTTGTTACTCCTGTCTCTGTGCTCCGTGTTCCCTCTATTCAGTGTCAAGTCCGTGCCTCTGTGCCTGGCGTGTGTTTCCTGTTTTATTTTGATAGTCCCTGTCCTGTGTGCAGTGTGTCTGGTTTTGCTTCCCCTTGTCTCGTTAGCTCTGATTACTCCCAGCTGTGCTCTCCTTCTGTGTCTCTTTCCCTCGTTATCCCTCGGTGTATTTAAGCCCTGCTCTTTGCTGTGTTGTACCCTTACGGTGCTGTGGTTTTCCTCTGTGTTTATGGTAATATTCAGCGTCTCCTGGTTTTCTAGTTTAGCTTTCTTGTATCACATGTTAAAGTTTTTCTCCAGCAATAAAGCTGCCACCTTTACTTTATCATTCAGTCTCAGAGTCCTGTGTTTGGGTCCTGCATTCTGCCTGCCACCTTCTGAAGGAAAGATATGATGTCAAGGTAAATAAAAGCACAGCGAATATCCCTCTGTAGCAGCAGTTTTGAAAGGTTCACCTAAAAGCTGCAGTGTAGAAGCATCGTTTACCTGTGAAACGTAGCCGAACTTTTCTAATGGTTCAAAAGTTTCTTAGGCTTTCTGTAATCGGAGTACTTAAACTTCATCAAGAACATTCGTCTACTGTACATAAGGTAAATGGTGGAGATTTACTATTACACAGGGTGTCAGTGCCATAAATAGATACCCAAATTTCAGGCCAATCCCACTAAAATTTCATTTTGCGCCACTGACAGATGAAGTGACGCTGCCACACACACCTGGTTGTTGAGGAAGGATTCAGCCTGTTTGACGTCACGTAGGAATAGATGAAAAATGTGAGCCTGGACCAGAACTTCTCTCCTGCTTTCCCACATCTCCAGCAGCTTGTTCCAGCCGACATCGAGTTTCTGGAGCCACTGCTGCAGGGCGGCCTGTGGGAGAGGAGCCTCCTCGGTCTCCAGGAGCTCATTCATGGCTTGCAGGCGCTCGTAGTCCTCTTCGTACCTGCGTGAACAGAGAGCTGCCCAGTTATTCTCTACACAGGCTGAAATAACATCACATAATATATTGTAGAAAACATTTACCTACCGTCCAATCTCTTCCTTGAGAGCAGCGTGCTCGTTGATGAGCTTCTCTGCCTCCTCCAGATTGTTGGGCAGCTGGTCTGAGGCAGCGGCGGTCTGCGTCTGGACCAACCAGGTGAGGAATGAGTCCAGGTCCTGACAGGGTAAGGAGCATGAATCACATTTCATTAATTATACATTAGTTCATACTGTGGAAGTTTGTGTAGACAGAAAAACTTTCTTTATGACCTCTACACGACATCCGCATACTGTTTGTACTTTTTCACTCTTGCAATGTGGAATTAAGGACAGCGTGCTTTCAGATTACCAGCTGCTCTTTTGTTAATCCACTGCCATTAGGTAGCTGAAGCAAATTAATTATTTTTATAGCACCCACTTCTCCCCTGCCACTTTCTCAGTCTTCACAGTACCGGAAAATGGAGTCAGTTATTCCTTAATAATGACAGGTTGGCTGATAATTTAGCTTGAGGTCCTTTGGCCCTATTTAACTTCTATTCTCTTTGAAACTTTTCAAGTTGGTTTCTTTATTGAGCCCTGCAACAACGCCCTCAGTTTTTATGTAGAAATTATTTATCTAAGAGTTTATAAACATGTTTGGGGTTTAATCGTTCATAAACATAATTTCAGATTTGATTAAAGAGTCAGCAACTGAAAGACAGGCTCTATCAATTTATATCTCTGTAGGATGTTGAAGATGGAGGTGCCAGGAGAAAAAGGGAGGATTGGTGTGACAGAAGAGGATGCTAGAGATAGGATGAGATGGAGGCAGGTCATTTGCTGTGACGAACCCTAAAGGGGCAGCTGAAAGAATAAGAAATAAATGTACATGAAGTCTTACCACTGCCTTGGTCTTTGACCGTCTACCCTCCTGCTTGCTCCTTGCTACTGTTCCTGTTCCTTGGAATTGCTCCTGGTGTCTAGTTTTGTTCTTTAAGATTTCTTGTTTACATTTATAGCAACTTTGAATAAAGATCAAGGTCATAGTGAGGAATAAACCTCACTTTTTGCTCGCTGATGAATTTCAGTAGCAAGTGGTGTTCAGAGTTAAACATTTCTTCCTTATTTGTACCTGTATGAAGCTCTGCAGTCTGCTAGCCACCATCAGTGAGTCCTCACATCCCTGCAGGGTCCGTTTGAGCTCCTCCCACTCCACACTGATGCCATCAAACTGCACAAGAACCTCCATTGCCCGAACCGGGTGAGCAGTGGCCAGATGCTCTGCCTCTTCCTGCATCACCAAAGAGAAACACTATTATATGGTGCTTCTAGCCTACTGATACCTCAGAGTACTTAAAATCATATATATACTTTTATACCTGTTGTTTGGTTTCTTAAACTCACTTAGCCACTAAAAGAAAATGATAAAATTAAATCCCTGAAATACAAAAAAATCATCTCTACTTGTCCATTTAGACTCTCCAGTTAAGTGTAAAATATTACTTTGAGGGATAGATTTCAATTCTACAGCTAAAAAATGTCATATAAATGTTTGGGGTTTTTTTTGGGTTTTTTTAAATGTCCTACCTGTAAGTGCAGTAGTTTGGGCTCCAGAACAGACAGGGCTCCCTCCATAGTAGAGAGGCGTCTCTGCAGGGCGAGGACCCCTCCCAAATCACTGCCCACATACTGGGTGGCGTCAATGGCTTTTCTCTTGTCCTGGATCTGGGACTTGATCTCGGCACACTCCAGCAGGTAGTTCTGCAGACGTAACATCGAGTCCAGTTGATCTTTCTTCTGCTCGACCAGCTCCACGATGCTGTTCCACCTGGAGAGGTGTGACAGACAGCGCACAATAAGACTGCAAGTGCACTTCAAGAGAGGCGAGTGTTGGTGTGTGGGGGGAAAAAAAAGTGTGATTCATGCCTACCACTTGCTTCTTTTAAGATTTGTTTTAGTTGTGGTATTTACTAAGTGTGTAACAGTTTTAGAACTGTTACACACTTAGTAAATATCAAAATGTCCACGGTTTGATAAGATGACATCCTTAAATCTGGATTACATTTTTACCTAATAAGTCAATATAATCCAAATAAGCAGCAGACATATCAACCACCAATAACATCGAGGTGAAGCAATTCAGATTCAGTCATCTTCGTGTTGAAGATGTGACGCTGTTTTCTTTGTAAGTCTATTTTTAACATTTCCTTTGTGTTACTCCTGACTTTGAAAGAACTCGTTGTTATTTTGACCTGATATGACCTGCTCTGATTCACGTGAGACACTTGTTTGTGCTCCACTCTGCTTCGGCTCAGCCTCACACATCGTCATCCAATATGTTCACCTGAATCTACTCCAGACCAACAGATCTCAGTACACACCCATTCAGCCAAGATACACGCGCACACACTCACGCACATAAACATATAAACACAAATCCTTGTGACTGTACTGAGGTGATGTCAGACAGAGCGCTCAGCAGGAAAACATCTCAGTGACACTGACCTCAGGGCTGGAAAGCTGTTTTAAAAATGATCAGTGAAAATTTTCATTTAATAAAACTGTTATAGAATTGGAGTAGTTATGTACTGTTTTGATTCTGCCATGGTCTTATTTTTTCATGCATCTTTATATCTTCTTCTCCTCCTCCTTTCAGCTGCTCCTTTTATTGTTCATCCCAGTGGATCATCTGCTATGCTATCCCTTGCATTCTCCTCTCAAACCAAATCACTTCATGTCCTCCTTCACTGCATCCACGAATCTCCTCTGAGATCCTCCTCTATTCCTTCTGTCTGGCAACTCCACCTCCAACATCCTCTCTCCCTCTGATGTACTCATTTCTAATCCCGTCCATCCTGGTCAATCTCAGTGAAAATCCTAATATCTTTAATTCTGCCACGTCTAGCTTAGCCTCCTGTCTTTTTGTCAGTGCTACTATCCCCAAACCATACATCGTAGCAGGTCTGTAAACCTTCCCTTTCCCTCTATCCTTCTGTCACAAATCACCCCTGACACACGTCTCCACCCACTCCACCCTGCCTGCACGCTGTTCGTCACCTGCATTGGCTGTTATGTTGGATAGTTGACCTCAGGTGTTTAAATCTTACTACCTCTACTAAAACTAAATTAAAACAGGTATTGTGATGTGTTTTTTAAATACCATATAATCAGTAGTAGTAGTAAAGGTAGTGGTAGTATTTATAAAATGTTGTTAGTAAGTGTTAAATGTCTGTTATGTTAAATATCAGTACTCTTGCTGACTCTTGTTTGGGTATTTAACAATTTATAGATATATACCAAACTGTAGATATTACATCAGGAATCATTTTGAAAGACAGAGAGTGTAAAACTGAGTGAGCTGTAAGCATGATAAACGTCAGGAGATTAGACAACCGTGTGCTTTAGAGAGAGAAATACGCCTTGAATTTTCCCTCCTGCTATTAGACTGATGTTCTTTGTGCCACTTAAGCTGGGTAGAGTCGCACTGTGTTTAATATCATCAAATTAAGTTAATATATTATGCATTTAGGCTTTTACTACTAGAAAACAATTCTATTAACCAATACAAGAGAAGGCCGTGAATAAAGATGACTGCTTCTATGTTTGTTTTTGAATTTGGGACTCTTGGCCAGCCCCATCTTAAATGAGGAAGCCAACACAGATGGTCACCCTAAGACCGACTCTCCACGTGCCAAGGTCACCGGACTCACGAACACCCGGCTGTCATGGACTCTGCTGCCAGACATAACTGGTCAATGAAGCTGGCTGAGACATTTAAGCAAAAAAACAAAAACGCAATCCTATCTCAGGATCTACGTGGACAGAGATAGGAGGGAGGATGGTTCCAAGTTGCTACGATGTAAGAGCTGCATGTCGCATAATTACGATGAGAAGGCAGGTTCAACTCCCAAAGACAGCCATTTAAAAAGTGATTTCCAAACCCCACAACAATTAACACTCTTGGTGTTTCTCTTCTCTTCCTGTGTGTCAGCTGACTTCCCTCCACCTTCCTCTCCACCCACCTACTACGCCCCTCCTCCTGCCTCTGGAGACAGTCAGTAAAATCAATTCATTTCTCAACAGAGAGCAATCCACAAACATGTTTACGCTATTAGAGCTCATTTTCTGAAGTTTGAACCTTTACTAATAAATATTGTTTGTCACATATGGCAGTGCTACAGTGCTACCATGTATGTTATGTACTACAGTGCTGTACTTTGGCAACTGAGGCTGATTTAAATATAATGTATAATAGCATCACAAAATTCTTCTACTTTGACCTTATTCCACTCAATCACATTTTATCTTATTTTTAAACGTTGTACTCTCAGTGCCTTAGCAATGAAATTGTACACAGAGAAGTCACAGCACTCCAATCCAACCAATCAACAGCCGACACAGGAACTATATTAACTATATTACTAATATAAGGCTCATCTGTGAGTTGGTAGGCACATCTTTCTATTTGTTACCGTGGTAAATGATGCAGCTAAGTGTACTTTCTTTTTACTGAATCTATAATGTGAATTAGCATGGCATTTGTTCATTGCTCTGGTGTTATGAGCAGATATGGTGATGTGTTGGCACTCTGGATTAAGCTGTTAATGAAGCTGTGATGTGATACTGACCGTGCATTTTTAAATAGAACTTTCCAGCACTTTGAACAAAGTACTTTCTTATGTATGAAAAACTGCAAACAGGCCTTGACTCACATTAGCAGTATTAGCATGATGATCAGCAGTGGTCGTGTTCCCAGTTTAGGATTTGAGTATTCAGTTACTAACAGATGGATCTCGTCAGTATTACTCATGGTAGCTGTAGTAATGGTTATAGTACTGAAAACATAACTTGTAATTACTGTTATCACTTCGATTGTTGCTTTTGTTTCAGTACCTGGAGTTGAGGTGGTCCTGACAACCTCTGACCTCTGTAGAAGATGGATGACCTCCATCCAGGAGCTGCTGAACTATCTGATTAACATCCAGGATCCTTCCCATCAGGCTGTTCATCTCCTGGTCCAGGCTCTCAAATCTGCAACATGAGGGTTGTAGTTTTGAACTGCAAAAGTTGGACTCAGCCAATTCTTGGTAACAGTTTAGACAACAAGACAGACACTGACCACTGAGCTAAGCTTTAGTAGGCCTGAGGTGGTAGAACCAACTGCCTTTAGCCATTCTGTCCTCCTTCCCCTCCTCCTCACCTGTGTGCCACGACCTCCACATCCTCCAGTTTTTCTGGGATCTCCATCCTTTCCAGCCACTGCTCCTTCTCGTCAATCCATAGCTCGCAGGCGTTGACCTCGCTGAACATGCGGTACACAGCGAGGGCGTCATGAAGCCACTGCTGTCTGAGCACTGCGATTTCAGCAACCTCTGTGTACAGCTGCTCCACCTCTCCCATACGAACCTGCACCTCCTGCAGAGAGGAGGATGGAAGAGAGAGATGGTCGGAAAAAACTTTATTAAATAATAAAGACATGGGAAGTGAAACATATTTTTTTTGTTTGATTGTTGCGCCCGTACCCACCTCCTGTTCACGGTACCGCAGGGGCAGCGCCACCATGTGTTTGCGCAGTGCCACTACATGCAAACGATGTTTGTCAATGGCTTCACTGACCCCTCTGTGTTTCTTTAGCAGCGATTGAGTGGAGTACTCATCGTGTCCAAAGTCTTCACTGGACACCAGGCGGTAAGCGTCCTGCAGCCAGGCCACGACGTCGTCCATCTCTGTGGAGAACTGGAAAAAGTTGAGCGCCTCCTGCAGGTGGCCGAGATGCTGCGCAGCCTGGTCCTCCAGCCTCTTCCACTCGCCTTTAACCTCCATGATGCGCTCCTGGATTCCCGCTGTGCCAAAGCTCTTCTCACTCAGAATCTGCTTCCCTCGCTTCATGGTGTTCTGGATAGGAGGAAAGATAAATTTGACTCATTTGAAAAATGGCCACTTCTGGCTTGAGAAAATGTGCTTGATTTGCATGTGGCTGAAAAACAAATAAACCCTAAAGACCAAGAGACCCTAGATCTAACATATTCAATTGTTCTCCTTCTTGTTTTCATTAAAAAGGCCACCTGGTGCTTCAAAGTAAAGTTAACAAAACAAGATGAACATGAAATTAATATCAACCAATAGCATATAAAAGCAACAATAACCCTTTTAATGTGGGCCAGCAGATATATCCTCAAAACGTGAACTCCAAATGGTCTGTTAGGGGAAGGTGGATGTTTTTTTTTGTTTGTTTTTTAAGATAAACTAAAAGAAATGTATATATTTTAATGCATACATTTACTGAAGTATGTGAAGTTTGGAGAAAAACTCTTACAGCAGTACGTTTACCAGGTGCAGAATTGAAAACACGCACCTGCAGCAGTGAGCGGTGAGCCAGCAGTTCCCCAGCCAGAGTCTTGTGCTGTTGCAGTAACCTCAGCACACTGCTCAGGTCCTTCCCGTAGCCCTGAGCTCCCAGGATGGAGCTTTTCTCTCTGATCCAGGCCTCCGACTCTTCCAGCTCCTAATAGGACAAAAAAAACCCCAAGCTTTCAAAGACAAGTTTTAAAGCAGGACAATATTTCTAATGGAAAACTGAACAGGTTTAATGATTTGGTGGTGCCTGGCCTGAATCCAGGGTGGGGTCTTTCTGTGTGGAGTTTGCATACTGTCGCCGTGTCTCTGTGGGGACTCCTGGTTGCTCCCATAGACATGCATGGGGCATAAAAAATGTTCAAAGCTTTCTGAAGCATCCAAGCTCCTCAGATACTGGCTCCTAGGAATAATCCCGGCAAGTTAATCCCGCCATTTTCCCCACAACCTGCTGACCCATCTCACCTGAAAGAAGGCCCACAGTTTCCTTGACTCCTCGAGCTCAGCACGTCTTTTAGTTGCCAGGTGTTTCAGCTCCTCCAGACAGGAAGAGACATGGTTGACACGGTTACAGATCACCTGTGGGTCACATGGTTGGTAACCTGTAAAAACGAGACACAGCACTGAATTTATTACAACCATGAGCGAGACATTTATACCCACAGGATATCAACCTACTCACACCAAGCCCTAAACACCAATTTTCCAATCAATGCTAAAGACAAATAAAATAAAACACTTTCACTGCTACACACAATGTGTGTGTACATGTGTGTACCCTCTATTGTGGTGAACTTGAGTGCAGCAGTGTTGAGCGTCTCAACTCTCTCAGCCTGCACAGTAATATCGGCCTCCTGCAGGCTGTGCTTCTGCAGCAGATCGTCCACCTCCAGTAGATGTTTCCCAAAGTCCCTCGAGAGCAGCTGGACCTGAAAGGAATGAAGCAACGGGAGGGAAGAAAGGCGAGAGAAATTAATGGAAGAAGAAATGATGAAACCAGGGGTTTCAATAATAAATATTGATATCTATGTTTATATACACACATGAAAAAACTAAAGTGTATGTAGGACTCTAGTTACAGAGTTTCTTTTGACCCCAGTACTCATATTTTAGGTGTAGTGCCCTTTTCATTTTACGTCTCTCACGCTCTCTAGTACCTGCATGTCCTCCATCCAGTCAATCATGTACACCATGTCCTGGAAGGTCTTCTGCAAGGCCAGGTTCTTCTCCAGCCGGGTCCTTCTCCCAGCCACCAGCTCCTTCAGCAGACTCCACTGGCCCAGGATATTCTCTTTACGTGCCAAGATACGCCGGATATCGTAGTATCCTTCCACCTCCATCTCTGCGGCGAGTTCCACAACCACGCCAATTCTTTCCTCGTATGAGGCTATGTCTGCCTCGATGGCTTCGTGCTTCTTCATCGCTGCCTCGACTGCCGGTAGGTCATAGCCAAAATTGTCCTGAAGTCAAAGGGGTAAACAAAGAAAGTCGTGATCTTAGATTTAATGAAACAAGTAGCAGGAATACATTGAGACATTTGTCCCCCTACCTGCGATACGAGTCTCTGATTCTCATTGAGCCAGGCTTGCCTCATGGTGGTTTTGTGGTCAAAGCGCTGAGCCAACAGCTCAAGCTTCTCCTGACGAATCAGCTCCTTCCGTAAAGCAACACCTCTCTCGTGCTCTGCCTTCTCCAATCTCTCCCAGGCCTAGATGATAAATGACAATAAACTGATTAACAGTGTTGGAGAAAGGATTAAATGTTGTATATAAAATATAAACAACACAGCTTGTGGGTGTATGACCT
The DNA here is from genome assembly GCF_036321145.2 of Pelmatolapia mariae. Lineage (NCBI taxonomy): Eukaryota > Metazoa > Chordata > Actinopteri > Cichliformes > Cichlidae > Pelmatolapia > Pelmatolapia mariae. The sequence continues at coordinate 35,044,088 of NC_086239.1, read as the reverse complement.
TGTTAATGTCTGAGATGAGCTTCCCATCATTAGGCACATAGGGTTTCTGGTTATTGGCTCTGAGTTTGCTTTGGATGGTGAAGAGAAGGACCTCGAGATTACCCTTCTCCTGAAACCTGGATGAGAAGCAGGAAGCTTTAGTTGGTGGGTCAGTGTCACAGTATCACCGTCATCTCAGCAAAAAAAAAATCACTCAAACAGCACGAAAGCTTGTTGACAGACGAGTTTCTGTCTGCTGTCCAGGGTTGTGCTCATTAATTACTCACAGAGAGTCTACATTTAGTCTGAGAACTGTCTTCTATTAAAATATCCACTAATATGTATGCACATCTGCTTTCGTGTCAGTTTCACAAGTCAACAGCTGGCTGTGAGCTGCTTAAGCCACCCAGAGCCTAACAAGGCCTATTGTATCATAGCAAGAGTGTGGACGTGTGTGTGTGTATCTGCTCTGTGGGTATCATTGCTGCTGACAGTACACTCTGAGGTGTCATGAGTCTAGTACTCTGTGCTTTTTCACTGTAAAAAACCCCCAAACATTCAAATGTATAATTTTACAGTTAAGGAAGTGAAATCATCCTGTGAGCAAAAAAGGAGCCAACAAATTCATACGCTGTTTAGGAAAGCTACACTTTAGTAGGAGTCACATAAAATTACACTACTTCATCTAAAATACACAATAACTCTCATGACTAATATAAAGTATAAACTGTCTCTAGCTACTGTTTCACATAATTCTGGCTTCAGACGCTTACAGTCCATCAGGGGAGTAATGTTTCTGACTGACACAGCTACACACATACACAGCAATCTTATTTTTCTCTAATAGGGTGAAACATAAAACGTATATGGTATAAGCACAACAGTATATTTTCACAATACTGGCATAAATTAAATGCATTAATTGGTGTTAAAAAATGACAAAATATGTTAATCTGTTATTTTTAAAGAATCATCAAACTTACTTTATGGGCTTCTCTATAGTGCAGTAGGTGGTGAAAGCCTGCAGCTGCTGCTGTACTCCAGTCAGCGAGTTTGCAAACTTCTGGTTGCTGATGACCGCGATGGTCTTCTCTATCCACTCGAGGAGCTCAGATGCCAGAGCGTCATAGCGGTTAACAATCTTCTCTGCCTCAATGCAGTTGTCTAGCACCTGGTTCAGAGAGAAGAAGAAAGTTGCGAGGAGATTCTGAGAGCAAGATTGAGGTATGAGGCTAACAAAAAAAGGCAGGAATAACCAAGAAACCCTTTAAGAATCATAATATTTAAATTCCTCTAAGATCTGCACGTGCTAGTAAAGTGATATTACAGTAATATTATCTGTTTCAGACTGCCTGCCCTTCAGGTTTTAAAGCAATAGTGGCTCATTCATCTCCTCTCCGATGCTGTCGGTATGCAGGTTTTGTAGGCATATTTGGGAGAGCGTGTGCGTTACCTTGCCAACGCGCTTCCCCTCCACAATAAGAGCCTTCATCTTAGAGAAGTAGTGGTAGTAGGAAACCACGTATGTAATGATGGACTTTTCATCTGGGTTCTCGGTGTTCACATCTGCACAGGAGGGAGGTGATAGAAACGGAAAGATAGAAGAGTTAGCATCACCTTTAAGACTGGCACTCCTTCCTCTTAATATACAAGGATCTGATTGTTTCTAGTATAGATCAGCACCACGGTCACTCGTCCATAAAATTTGAGAGTCTGAGTAAGTCTGAGTAATGGCTCAAGTCTTATTAATACATCAGATATGTGCATGTCTCTCCTGCATAATTCTGAGTTCACTGTAAGACGTGACTGTTTTGGAGAAACTAAAACAATGTGTGGGAAAAAACATGCTTTCAGCTGCCATCTCATGGCCTCACCCTTCCACACAACTCACAGAAGAAGAAAAAAAGCTACATACGTTTAAAAAGCTTTTTTATTGCACACTGGACAAAGTCTGAGCACATTTTCAGCACCCACACATTTTAGAAGCGTTAAACATTTTAAACAGTCCTTACATAGCCTTTATCCTTGTCTTTTTAATCCATCATAAAAAGATTATAATGGAATGAGTATATGCATCTGCCTTTCTGGTAAAAATTGAATGTTAGTTCTAGTTTTGTGTACTGTTACATGCTTCATGTTTTAAAATCAGTTAACTTATAATGTTTGAAAGAAGCTGTGAGAACCTTTGAAGAGTGAGTTAATCTCACGTCTCCCATTTCTGTAAAAAAGAAAAATGTTGTCTATCTTACTGAGTGCAGCAGGTTTTGCACTGTTTTGGATGTTGCAGCATGGAGTGTGGTTTGCATGACTCTCACCCTCAGGGTCCAGGAGTTTCGTGAGGCCCAGGTGCTGCTCAGCGATGTTAAAGGCTTGCTGCAGGTTGTGGGTTGCATTGGATCGTGTCAGCTTGTGGAACTCTATTAGATCAGGTCTGGAGGGCACAACATGAAAAAACAAAAATTTGTGTATGGCTGTGATTTTAAAATTTCATGTCAGTCACACCCGCTTCTCCATGTTTGTTTAAATGTGTGTGTGAATATTTTTCGTCTTTTTGTTGGTAATGTGTTCGCATCTAAAAAAAAGGAGTAAAAACACATGCTAACAGTGAAAACATGGTGAACTTCTAGCTGGTTCTATGCTGTGTACGTGTGTCCTACCTGTGTCTGTGTATTAGGGCATTGAAGGCAAGGCCGTCCCTCCAGCAGGTGGTGAAGTTCTGGATGTTGACTTCAGAGTACCTGCGACATGGAGAAATGCTTTCTAATCTTAAAGAGCTCCAAATTACTCTCACTACATTCTGACTAGATATACAGTATAACACCTAAATGATCATGAAATTTGCAGTTTGAGCTTCTAGTTTCTGTGTTTTTATTTCACTGCTCACCCTGCAGTCTTCATCTGGCACCAAAGCAGCAGCGCATCCTTGGCAGAGCGGGTTTCTCTGTTGTCCTCTGTCTCTATTTTGATCACCTGGATCTGAACAAGAAGAAGGCGAACCAAGAGTTTAGTGTTTTCTGTCTGTCCCTGAGACTCATATAAACACGCTGCTGCTTCATTTTTGGAAGTATAGGTTCACCTTAAAGACTCCACGTCCTTAATTTTCTTTTGTATGTGCACAGTTGTAATGGTGCATTCTCATATTAAACATGGCCAAAGTTTTCCTATGATCCCTATGATGTAAACACTCAGGTCTCTGACAAATGCAGTAATCAGGATATCAGAAGCAGAAAAAGCAGGTTCAAAGTGATGACGGCCCTAAAGGAGAAGAGCTACAACAGTTTGCCTCCCTTTGGCCCAGTACAAGAATCATGCAAAGCTACTCTAGCCAAGGCTCACTGAACATTTGTTGCTGTGTTCTGGAGTAGTTCAGTGGGTTGAGCAAGAAATCTATATGCCAAAATACCACTGTGGGGTCCCAGGTTCAATTCTGCTCCCGGCCATTTTATGTGCATTAGCCCTTCTGCACTCTCTTCCTGTCATAGCAAAAAAGTCAAACAAATCAGAATTTAGCAAAATGGATTCACTTTAATAAAAGTAAATCAAGCTGTAAACAATCAAAAATGCTTTTGAGTGGCCACCAGTTAACCTGATTACAAACTCAATGAATGGATGTGCAAAATGTATTGTACTGTATGTGTATTGTAATTATAGAGGATGAAAAAGTTAATAAAGGAGTTAAATCTGCCTTAAATCTGCTGGTTAGCTTATTTCTTGTCCACCTGCAGCTCTACCTCTGATATTTTAAATTAACTTTATGGACACAACTAAGCAGTGAATAAATAAAATGTTCAAGATGTCAGGTGACAAAGCATGTTTGCAAGAAACGAAATGGAGCAAAGGTCTGAGCCCCGACTTTATTCCCGAATCCTGAAAAAGAAACAGCAAAGCAAGAAAAACTACAAGCAAAGGAACAAAGAGAAATATGACATGAGGCAGGGATTTGGGTGTTAAAACACACGGCTCTGTGTGCCTCCTGAGGACAACACGCTGGCCGTTACAACGCCTGATGATAGGAGACAGTGACAGCCATTCAACCAATCACATCACAGTGACATGATCCAAGGTAATTGGGGACATGGCACCCTGGAATCAGCTGCTACCCAAGTCATTAGCCACAACACTGCGCATACGCATACACACACACACACACACACACACACACACACACACACACACACACACACACACACACACACACACACACACTCAACCTTTTTAGTGATTTGTCTGTTGTGATGTAAACTGTGTCTCAATAGTCTGCTTTCTTCTCTAAAAAGGTACTAGAAAGTAAGAAAACACTTATTATCCTTAATATTTCATGCTAAAGATAATATGATTTATAAATTCACATTGAATGTATAAAACATTAGAGCCTATATACCTGCAAACTGTGTCAAATATCATCAGTCAATACCTGAATCTGCATATATGGCCTTTTTATGACAATAAGTTATTATAAAAAGGTAAAAGATGGTCAATAAGTCTTGGATCAGATACAGTGCCAGTGTGTAAGCTAAGCAGAAAAGCACTGCACACAGTACAATGCCACTCAGCCAACCATATACAGCAACACAACTGAAGTGACAGCAAATAATAAGAGTTTGTTATTATTTGCGTATGGCTCTGTAAATACGGTAGCTTTACCTCTTCCTTCGCCTGTCAGTCCTCTCCCTTCTTTACTGCTTTTCCCTCCCTCTCTCTTTCTGCCTGTGTACAGTTACTGCAGTGGTCTGGCTCTACCTGCTGACTGGGCAAAGCAAACTCTCACTTTCACTGCTGGGGAAAAGGCGGAGATGAGAGCAGAAAAAGTGCAAGAGGAAACGATAACTCAAAGCTACCGTGACAACAGAAACCTCAGCTAACCCTGGACCGTTCACAGGCCTGCTGACGTTACTCTTAGCACCTAAATGTTTGATTAAATCACCTTAATCCTCATCATTTTAATATGAAAATGAAAGATTAAGTTTAGCTTGTTTTCCTTTTTTTCCAAGTTTAAGACTCCATGTGTGTCTGTTTTTCTTATCTTAAAGACACTTGAGTTTAGAAAAGCAAACCCTAAAGGTTCATGGCAATATTTATTTCCTGCATCTTATTTTGAGGCCACTGATAACGGATGGCTTTCTTGGCTTTAAGCTAAAAATGAAAATTGAGAAGAGACAGTCAGAAAAGGAACTTAAAATGTGGGTGAACTCTAGGAAAAGTGTTCTTATTTAAACATGACTAAAAGAAGAGCAATTTTAGAGACATAAATACCGCCTGACACTGGTTTACTTATTACTTTGTAAGTACTGTCAAACTGTTTAATAAATTCATTCATTTTTCATTTTTGCTTCCTGTGAACGTTAAACTTTATTGCTGTGGCTCCTCGGAGTTCAGGTTTTTGTCTTTGTTTTGCTTTTTTTTCCCCTATTGACCTTAAGCAGCTTTTTGTCTGGTTGTCCTACAACTTAAACATGAAGAAGAAGTGTGATAAACTTTACATTATCTTGCAATAACCTTTCTGATTTTATTATTCTAACTGTGACCATAACCATGTGTGAGGTCGTCAAGCTCTGAACTTTGATTTCTTCCAAAACGAGATAGTAAAAAATGTCATGAAACAGTGTGCGATGCTCTTGAGAGCTTTTACTTTGAAAAGACTACAGAGGAATTCAACATAGCCTCTGACTGGATTGTTGTTAGTGAGTTAGGTTGACACATAACTTGTGAGGAAGTGAATCAGAAGTACCGTAGCCACTGAGAAAATAACTGTTTCTCTCCTAACATTTTAATTTCAAGTAACATAACAGTTCAATTATTTGCATGTTGTTTTATTTCATTGTTTTATCCATACAGCACTCATCTTCCATATATCTGTATGCACAGCTGCTCCTGGAAAACGAGGAAGATGTACAAAACAAACCTTTAAAGTCTTTACAAGTTATGATTGTGACTGTATCAAAACTCTTGGACCTAGTTTCTTCAGAAGTGTAGCCTTTTCTTCTGGTTATTGGAGCACAGGTGCTACACCTCAAATATGAAACATGAAGAAATATGTATTTCTAAACCCTGGTTCTCGCCCTGATTTTAATGTGTGTTAATTATTAAGTTAAGGGAACAACCAGCGCTTATTTATCGGAACATCTCTGCTCACCGCTTCCCATCAGCCAGCTATTCTTTCCCTATATGAGTACTTGTCTCATAATTAGACACAAACACACACACACACACACACACACACACTGCTGAACAACAGTCTTCTGCACTACTCTCCGTTCTCAGCACATGCAAAATTGAAGAGGTCATCGGCTGGTGGCTCATGGGAGCAGGAGAACGGGACAACAGCCGAGCTCACGGCTAATAGTGGGAAATCTAGCAGACAGCTAACACTATAGTAGCCTAAACTGTACAGATTCAGCTGGTCGGGTATATTCAGAAAGCACAAACAAATACATCAGGAGTAAGGAGTAAGTCTACTGAACAAATTAGCTAATAAATATGAGCTAAATTTTCGTGAAAAATACTTCTCTCTGTGATTTAGCATATGCAACGTTCACGTGACCCTCTCATAACCTTGTTGTGTCTGTGATCTTCACAGCATGGCAAAATAAACAGGACAAGGTAATGAAGCTAGGCAACGTAGAATGGCACCGTACGAGAGTCCTGCATGTCCACATGCTGCAAGACAATTTCTGTTTTTTTTCCTTTTGTATTATTATTGTGATGGTTGAATTCACATAGGAGCTAAAAAACAAAAAATGCATTTACAGCAATATATCTTTAATTCTCAACATCAAAATTTCATTTTTATATGTCATGTTGTAAAATAAACTTATACAACTATATCTGGCTCATGTGAAATGTGACATAATTCACATTTCACATAGACTGATATAAGTGAAATGAGAAATCCTTATAAACAGCCTGATTTGATGGTTAAATTAACAGTTTTGCCAAGAAGCACTCAGACAGCACAAACCTCTGCCAAAGCAGCTCCCTCTCTGCACTGTATTTACTTTTAAGGGAACATTATTATATTTCATATATATTCATTTTGTCTTCTTTGTTCTTTTTAAACATACAAACAACAGTGCAGTAAAATCATTATGCAGTAGTAAGTGTTGGATAATTGGTATGGATTTGTAAAATACAACGTGAATATCTTGAGTTGATTGCAAAAAATTATACTACAGTTTCTAAAAAACTAAGCTGCTCGTTCTCCTTCTCATGACAGTGCTTTTTTTTGAAGATATAATGCATTTTGGGGTCAATTTGAACATACAAGTTCCATTTGTTGTTTTAACCATTTTTAAAGATGAAGGGATTTTATGAAGGTTTGGTTTTATCTGATGTTAAACAAGGTCAGAGGTCCAAAGCGACATTTAGAATCCCCATATATAACTCCCAATATTCCTATATGTTGTCAATACAAAAAAATTGCACTAAGAAACATAGTTTTAATGTTTAGCTCTATGTAGCATTATTATCACTTTAACCTTCAGATCAATTTATTGACCTTCAAGGAGTGGACAGACGTCAAATGTCACATGATATTTTTAATCTTTATATGGTACTGTCGACATGTTGACAGTACACACCACACTTATTAGAAACATAGTTTCGAAGTTATGAGGCTTTTTCGTCAATTTGTAACCAAGAAATCATTAAGTTGACCTTGGAGACCTTGTTGGATGTTAGGCAAATTAGTTAATGGATTGCTAACATGACCCCCTATCTCTACACCCCTACAAATTTTATCAGAATTCTTTCAAAAGGTCATGTTAGCACTTACAGATAGGATGACATGCACGTATGTAAACGCTACCAAAAACACAACCATCACGCGGTAATAATCAGCGTACAACAACACACTTATTGATTTCTGTATTTGCAGATTTCTGTATCAGTGAGCTGTCTTGCACACAGTGAACGTTGATCCTCTCTGTCTCATGAGCATGGCCTGCAGAGGGTTGCACACGCTGCAAGATAATTCTGTTAGCAGTGCTGGCAAATGTGCTTTGTGGTGGGTAGCCAGGTCTAGCATGACAATACTCAGTCCCAGGAGAAAAGCTGATAGGCGACTGTGCACCATGAATGTTACAGAGGCATCAGAATAATGTAATGTAAGCAGTGTGAGCTAATGCCACGCTGTAGCACTGAAGCAATATAAAGAGAAGCCATAGATTTCTGCTGTACTTACAGGGAAGAAGGTGATCCTGTATCACTGCTGCTGAGGCCTGGAACCCTGTGTGTGAGTGTGTGCATGTGTGTGGTATGTACATGCCAGAGGGTGTGCGATGAGACAGATGAAAGCCGGCTCAGGTAAGGTAGATAAAACAGTGTGCCCGTGTGTCCTTGCTGAAGAGCAGACTGGAAGGCGACTGCTACCGGTCAGACACTGAGTGACATTAAGGCTTCATCCACTAAACACGGCTGTCGCTGTCGCACACTGGTGACGCAGCGCATGTGACAGCCTTCCCCAAACCACCAAGAGATAAACGATGCACTGCTGATCACAGCAACTTTGCACAGCAAGTTTCCGCAAAACCAGCATTCAAATATTACATCCGTAAAGAAACACTTCATATCCTGGAGTAGAATAAAAGCCCCTTTTCTCTATACAGTGACAAAGTTGGCTCATCACATGTCCAGGCCGCTGAAATCTGTCATGATGAATCTGTGTTTTAAATTTACCTGAAAGCGAAGGATGATGGTCCAGATAAGGCCCAGGGTGAGGCGATGGTTTCCGTCCACAATGTCATGGGAACCGACGTTTTCCAGGTGAACCCTCTGCTCTTTAAGAAACTGCAGTGCTTTGTCGACGTTCTCCAGGCAGTGGATCCGCATTCGACCTCGTGTGGGCCTCGGCTGTGGCAGGAAAAAGAGTTTGAGTACTTGTAATAAGATAACTGTTATTATTGACATACTACATGCGGGACTATAGCAAACATTGTTCAAATAATAACAAAGACAGTCAAAAGGTTGGATTTAACTTAAATTTTACTTTTAGAAATGACAGAAGTAAAAACCACTGGGGAGAATCTGGGAATATTTTTAGTATAGGGGCAAGTCCTTTCTTACAACTGCCCCCATTGTGAAATAAAGGAAAACTTAAGGAGACATCATATACCAGGCAAAGTGGTAACTGACTGGTAACAAACAGACAGACAAACAAAGACAGAACTGATTACATGCTCCCTCCTTTCAAGTGGAAAATAACCAGAAAAGGGCTTTCTGCAGAGCCAAAGACCCTGGACACTACGGGTCCTATGATTTTTTTTTAAATGTTCTAATCTGTGAAGTTTACAGACCCCCTTCAAATTTCTTTATTCAATTTTGTAAAAGTCCGTCAATGAGGGCAAATATTCAGTCAAAATGAAATCAGTCAGGAAGAAACTGACAGAATGAACAAAAAAGAAGTTTACAAAACTAAAATCATGACGGTTCCTACCAGCAGCTCTCCACTGAGGACCTCCAGCAGTCTGGTGAGCATGTATCCATCCCTCAGGTCATTGTAAAGGTCAGATATGCGACAGGACACCCTGGCTAGATGAGAGTTAACCCACTTTGTAAAAGTCTTCTTTTGCACTGCATCTCGTTCATCTGAGGGAAATTAAGAAAGACATTTTAAGTTAAAGGAACAGATACAATAATATCAGCTTTATATGTGAAATGATTAGATCGGAATCACTTCAAATGGCCCTGAAAGACTCTTTAAAAAGCAACCTTTTGTTGCTTTCAGCTGCACGCACACTCATTCTTGCCCCTTGCCTGACAAAGTCGATCTAATACTTTATGAAATATTTTCTTCAAATACCTAAAATACAAGGTGCACATAATTCACTATTAAACAGTTAAAAGTTGAAAAATCTAAAAATATAAAGCACTTTGAAGCAACTGTTGTTGTGACTGGGTGCTATATAAATTCCATTTAATTAAACTGCATTTGATTAATTGTTTAAAAATGCCCTGAAAGTAGGTATTATTCATTTTGTATATGAACACACAATACGGTAAAATGTCTGCAGTGTCTGTACTTGTGTAAATGTGAGTAAGCATGTGCACTGATCTGCTTGTGACCTCTGACCTGCCAGGGCCTTGATGCGGGAGCACTCGAACAGTTTGGAGCTGGTACACTCTGTCTCCCAGAAGCCAGAGCTGATTGGTCGGTTGTTGTTGTTAAGCTGGCGCTGGGCTTCCGCGTTGTCCAGGTCTGGAGAGGCATTAGCCATCGCGCCCGACGCCCTGCGAAAAATCAAATACTGTCAAAATATCTGATATCAGCCTGTGTGTGAAGTACAGGATGTGATAAAGTCTTCCTGGTAACATATAAAAATTTAATTAAAAAAATCATCTGTACAGTCATGCTTGATGAAATAGGTTTTGAATGAGCCAATATAAATATCAGTGGATTTGCTTTAATGCGCTACTCACATACAAAAATACATATATATGTATGTGAGCACACTGGCACGTGCAGAGGAGAGAAAAAGAAGTGGCAAAGACAAGTGCCATTGCTCCATCCCCACAGGTGAAAAGCCTTTCGCACCTGATAATTAAACTCTCACTGACTTCACACGTCCTTATTAGATATCTCTTAACCCTTATTCAACCGCACAAGTTTAGCCACTGAAGCAAATTCAGACCCAAAATTCACAGTTTAATAAGGAGACTTCTGCAGAAATAAGGAGTCAATAGGTCCTTTCCTGTTCATGAATGATGCAGTACCTGTCCTTGGCATCAAAGCATTTTACAATAGCAAAGCTTAAAATAGACTTAAAATGATTTGGGCATCTCATCTCTTCAGCCCATACCTTTGACAGCTGAAAGCAGAGACATAAAAATAGCTTCTAAACCTCTGCATGAAATCACACTGTGCCGGCTGAGAGTTAAGAAACAGAAACATTCGAAACAAACAACAATGAAAAACCTCCTGTTCAATTTTCTGATATTCATCAGCTTCAGCTGCATTCATTTGAAGAGCTCACAGAGATGTTTGATATCAGTTAGAGGCTTCAATTAAAATTAAAATGAAACCTTAACAGTGAGCGCTGGATAATGTGGTGTAAATAGTGTGCTTCGAGCAATGCACGGTTCGATTCGTGGCACTCATGACAGAATTCAGAGCACACACATAAAAATCAGCAGACTGGGTGAAAACTTAAACGCCTCTCTGCTAGAACAGCTTGGAGGTTCTGAAATAAAAATTTGGGTTTTCCAAATTAAGGCACCAAAAAAATGGTACCGTCTGTTTCAGCCTTCTTCATACACACCCTCTTCAAATTTTTTAAATGTTTTTTTTTTTTTTTACATATAAAGGATGTGTCATGCAAAAATAGATGGTACCTCCTGTCTTTTCCTGAATTTGACAGTTTGTTGTTTTCAGAGTGTGTGTGTGTGTGTGTGTGTGTACACATGTTTAGACATCTTTGTGAGGACACGAAATTGATATGCTACTATACTTGTGGGGACCAAAATGCCCGTCCCCACAGGTTTGAAGGCATTTTTGGAGGCTCAAAACGTGGTTTTAGTGTCAGGATTAAAATTAGGTTATGGTTAGGTTTAGGCTGAAGGTTAAGAGTTTGCATTGATTTTTAATGGTTAGGCTTAGGGTAGGAACTGGTCAGATGGACTGGTCTGACAATTTCAGAAAGTGCTGATCTGCTGAGATCTTCCCACACAAACCATCTCCACAGTTTACGGAAAGCGGTTTAAGAAAGAGAAAATATCTAATGAGTAGATACCATAGGTCAGAGGCAAATTGCCAGACTACTTCAAGCTGTCAGGAAGGCAACAATAGTTTAAATAACCACATGTTACAACCAAGGTATGGAGAAGAGGGACTCTGAACACACAACACACTGACCCTTTAAACTGAACAAGAAACTGAGGCTACAATTTATACTCACCAAACGATATAAAGAATGTTGCCTGGTCTGAGTCTCTGTTTCTGTGACATTCAGATGGTAGGGCCAGTCTTTAGCACAAACAACATGAAAGGATGGATCCATCCTATCTTGTATCAGCGATTCAGGCTGGTGCTGGTGTGTGGGGATATAATCTTGGCAAACTTTGGGCCCCTTGGTACCATCTGAACAGGTTTTGTGATCATAGTGTGCCCATCCTCTGCAGGATAGCACACCATGTCACAAAGCTCAAATCATCTTTCTTGAACATGACAGTGAGTTCACTGTATGGGCTCTACAGTCAGCTGATCTATGCATCACTGTGTGATGCTATTATGCCAACATGGACCTCATTAAGTCTTTCAGGAATGTGTCCAGCACCTTACTGAACCTCCACAGTGAAGAATTAAGGCAGCTCTTAATTCTTCATGTTATTAGCCACATGCCAGGTGTACCCAATAAAGTGACCAGGGATTGTACGTATCACAACAGGCATTAGAAATATAAAAGCTTGTGTTGGTAATGATGTATAGAGCAGTGCACTGGACATTAAATAAATCATAAATATTTTAGATGCACATTGGGAATCTAATAAGAATTCCCAGGTAAATACACCACATTCATCATTAGTTTCTCATGTTCTCACTCTTTGTGTTACACACACACGATGAATGGAAAATACATGCAATGGTTTCTCTTGGTGAGGAGCAGATGTGCCCACGGATATAAAAGATGCCATTTGGTGCTCTTCTCCAAGGCTGCTAACAAAGAGGAGGGAGGGGGAAGAATACATGTTTGTTTCCATGGCCGGCCCCACTGGGAATCAAACCCATAGCCTACTGAGCTTTTACACACGTGGGTTCGAGGGGAAAGACTGATGATAGAAATGTAAGAAATATATTCTCTGTATATTTATCCAGGGTGCTTCTTTTGTCATACACTTATTTCTCTTTAAACTTCTTAAAAAGATAGAAAGTGATGCATTCTTAGTGTTTAAAAAACTGCGGGCTCCTTTTTGTGGCTACATTGTTTCAGTATGGTTGTTTTTTTAGCAGATACAGCAGTATGTTTGGTGGTCATCCTTCAGCATCCTAAAATCATTGGCCTTTCCAGTGTGCACTCATTAAAACCCCTGTCCTTGAAATGCCTCACAAGATAACACAGAATGAAAAATGTTCTCCCCCCTTTCCCCTCCCAGTCCCCTCCCCCATTTCTCCCTATACCCTTCTTTCAACACATAGGAAGAATTCACCCAACAGTTACATGCCCTGAATTTGTATTGTTACTTTTTAGTTAATGTTAGTAACACTGTACTCACCCATTAAGTTCAATTTATGCGACTGAAGATTTCAAGTAAATAAAAAGTCAAATAAGCATTCGATGCTACTGTTAAGGAAGGTTTCTCTGAAATTTTTTGCCTCAGACTTTTTCCCTTTTCTCTGTAATCTCTTTTTCCTCTCCTCATCTGGCCCCTTTTCCTGGCCTCCCCCTCCCTCTGCAACAAAAGCCCAAGCTCACGGTTGTCACTATACCTAAACCACTGGAAAAACAACATAGCCATATCGAGTAAATGTCAGCGTGCCCTGCAAGACAGAAAGAGAAGAAGTAGCTGTGCACATGCACTTAGCTGTCCTCCCTGGAGAGGATAAATATTATAGAGCTTTCTATCTGGTGATGATGCAGAAAGAGGACTGCAGTGAAATCCAACAAAGTGAAGCCTACAGTAAATCAGATACATTTATAGGTAACCCGAGTGAATGAAAAGACAACAATACAAAATGTTCTTTTCAATTAACTTTAACCTTTAAATAACAAAATACTAATAGAATTGTTTTGGAAATGTAAAAAAAAAAGAGATAAAATTAAGCCCAACCTTTCAATAGATACATCTTCTCTACTTTATACAGTGCATTTTATTCCTCAACTCATATTTATCTAAAAAAAAAAAAATACAATTTGTGAGAAAAAAATCATGAAAATGCTGTATTCTTTGAACATTTGGATACTTCTAATGAAGTATTTATTTATTTACTTATAATATATTGCCAGGTTTATTCTGTTTTCAAAGAAGAACAAATGAGTCAAATGCATATGTTTACATTTATACTACAATAATTAAACAGTTGAGTTGCAAAGGTCATTGCTACTACAGTCCTTCCAAGCTCTTGCATGACTGCTGAATATTAGTGCAAATTGATGGCTCGGGAAAAAAGACTTTTCTTTTTTCTCGACACCAAAGCGCGACCTTTCCTCTTAAACATCCCTAAAACACGGGCTCTCCCTTTATGGCCGCACTAAGAACATCACGCAGCAGTCTATTTTGTGATTAGTTTTCAGATGAGTGGCAGCTGATGGTGTGATCTCAGATGTTGTAAATGAGCTAGCCCCTTGTTTAATGTCCCTAAATCCCTGTACAGTTTTCACTCTAATCCCCCGTGTGGACTAAAGTCACTCGCCAGCATTTTCCTTCAGAACGTGTGAGAGCCACCTTTGAGGTTGGCTGCAGAGTCCCACCATGCTCTGTACTGACTGATATTGCAAGCCATGAAGCCAGCAGGCTCATGTGAATGTTTAGACAGAAACACCCCAGAAAGAACTAGGAGTACTAACATGGGAACCTTCACTGAGAAATATGTGTGGCCAGACTGATGTAATGTCTATAAAGCAACAGAAGAGGCCTGCAGGTGAATCCTGCAAAACAAAAACAAATATTAGAGCATGCATCGAGGTTTCTCTTTTCTAAAATGGGCTTTTGGGGGAGGTGACGGTGGAATGACTGGCCCACTTTCTGTTCAAACCACTAAGGGGAAGCGAGAATTTCAAGACGTGTATCTGCACAAAAGAGCTCCAATGTCTAACATGTCAATAGTTTATCTTTTGATTTCAGTTCGGAGCTCCACAAACAACCAGCAGAGTCAGCCAGATTAAGTTCTCCACAACTGTGCTGCCATTGTATCTCATTAAGGCTCAGAAGTAACAACACATAACAGATGTTAGCGAAATCTGCTTACGTTTGTGTATCGGATTTTTAAATCGCCACATATTAGTTTCGGTCTGAAAAAAAAAACTTATTCAGCTAGGCTCTGATTTTAAATCACCTCTATCACCGCATTAGGTACTTTCATGCAATCAAAAAAATAGTGTTGTTGTTTCTGTTTCATATCTAGCTCGTTTATGAAGTAGGCCAAGTTTCTTTCAAAGATGTTTGCTTTCTAAGTGCCTCCTTAGCTTGTGGCACCATGCTAGCATTAGCCAAGTCCTCCTGAGAGACGACCCACTTTGACCGAGGGCTGCCAACATCCACAGTCCAGCTAAAAGCTAAAAGACATGTAACTTAAGATAAATTTTCTTCAGATGGTGGATCATCCAACAAGCTTTCCCCCTTATTAACCTCTTGTTGTGTCTTTCTCTCGTAATTCTTACCATTTGATGATGACTAAATGAAGCTGGTTGTCAAAATTATTCTGTATCATAACTGTGTTAGTTTACCTGCGGTGGAAGTTTAAAACCTCTTTAGTCGATGACGACTGCAGGAAAAACCCTGTAACCAATGTTCCCTCTAAGCTGCGTGCGTGCGCAATTGGTCTCTGCGCACAGAAAAAAAAATCTAACCTGAATTGAAATTAAAATTAATACTTAAACAATTCTGTTTTGCAGTGTTAGTCAGTAAGTGACTGGCTGCTCCCGTATGGGATTAGAACGATTCCACCTTATCCCATAGTCCAGCCAATAATGCGATTCACATTCGTATATCTGCAGCTAATCAACGTGGTTGACAGGCTATGACAGCGTCCTTATGTGCCAACACCGGTGTTTTAGCTGGCAAAGCGGCGTGGCTGATGTGGAGTGAAGCCACGTTAATGACAACGTGTACAACCATTGGAGATGTGAGCAGGACAGACGGAACGACTGACGGAAGTGTGGACTTTATACCAGTTTTTAAATTGTGTTGATAGGCCACGTAAAACCAGAATTATGATAAAAATATGCAATGTTTGGTTTTCTTTCTGAATACTATCGTTGTTTATATTTACTGCGGGAAGAAACAGTAAAAACTGCGTTTTATAAGGAAAACGCTCGAAAGCGCTCTCCACCTGTGAGCAAAAACAAAACCAAAAAACCCCCGCCCTTTCCTATTGGTGGAAAAATGTACCATGTGGACCAATCAAAAAATGATATGGCAACAAGGCATTTAGTTGTTTAGGAAGGGGGAAGTTTTAGGAGTGACGGCGGTGTTTTGAGATGTGAGAGATTTGCGACGTTTAGCGCAAATCTTGTGTAGTTAGTGTGTAGTGTAGTCAATAGTTATGTTGTGTGTGTCAGAACAATGAGCTGCTGAATGTTACAGGTGTTACAGGAGTGATACATCTCCTGTTGTCAGGCCTGCAGGTATCAGGCTGTTGTTCTCCTTTATCTCATAGTGGACAGAAATTATTTTTTGGAGTGGCACAAATAATTTGTGTGGCATCAAATTTGATGCAGAACAGCTGATTGTTCTGTAAATAGTTTGACATGTTTATTTAAAAAACGCCTTGGCTGCATTTTTAGGTAAACAGCTGCAAAACACTTTGTTGTTTGCATAACTCAGTTACTTTTTTTGAAGAAGTAACTATATAATTAATTACCCAACATTGGTCATTATATACTGTATTTTGCAGACAGAGAGTTACAGGACTCTCCCAGACCACAGACTCATACTCATAATACAAGTCAGAGCTTTATATAATAAACAAAAATAAAAAAAGAAAGTTGTGTTTTCAAAATTGGAGTTCAAGTTATTTTTACTTCCAATAGTGTTAACATACTACACAGGTCATGAACAAGATTTTTTTTTTTACATTTTCATTGTAAGTGGGCTAAAGCAGTTAATTAAAAGTAGTCTAACATAAATGTAAATGCTGTAATTTGATTAATTTAATAAACCATGTAACTTGGATGGATTCGATGCTGGTGTGACCACAGTGCACACATCTGATGTTGCTCACAGTGGTCCAAGGGACCGCTCAGGGAGTTTGTGTGTTCACTCAGACACATGAAAAATTAGAGGGAACATCGCCTGTAACTGTATATTTTTGTAAGGTGATAAAACAAACTGAAATACGGATTAAAGCCGGTAATTGGATTACAGAGGAGAAACAAAAGCTGAATCACAACAAAAGTCCGCATCAGTCAAACTGCTGCTGACTGCTGCATCTGCGTGTGTGTGTGCGCGCGCACGCGTGCCCTCTATTCTCCTTGCCTTGTTCCTTGCCGAACCTCAACCACCTGGTGTCCTAAAATCAATCAAATCAAACACAAGGCTGCTCTGATGTGTGTGGTGTGTGTGTGTGTGTTATCACCCTTATTCTAATAATCAGACTCAGCTGTTCAGGAATCAGTCAGCCGTAGGCAGTCTCACACACACACACTGCTGGCTATCTGTTTTATGCTCTGTTTCGACACACTGAACACAGCCTGCAGGAAAGTTTAAAAAAAAAATGTGACCGCAAACTTTCATCTGTATTCATACTTGTGTAACACTAAATTCATTTTGGGGATTTTAACTCCCCAAAAAAGCTGAGGTGCCTACTGTGGAGTGTACATGCAAACATGCACGTGTTACTACTTGTCCTAAGTCCACAGGCAGCAATCCTGTGCTTCACTTGAATGAGAATCAACAGTCATGTATGATAACGTGACCTGATTCTGTGCTGTCTGTAGGTATGAATGTGAGCATGAATGGTTATCTGTCTCTTTATGTTAGCCCTGTGATGGACTGGCGACATGTCCAGGGTGTACCCCGCCTCATATACAGCAACAGCTGGGTTAGGCTCCAGCCACCCCCTGACCATGAATTAGATAAGTGGTTAAGAATGATTTAATAAATGACTGACTGTGTCACAGAAATGGGAAAAATACCACTGTGGGCAGTAAGCTAGAAGGATCACCACCCCCCTTTCTTTGTCTGTATGAAGTATAAAATCAAAAAGCAGAACAAGCTCACAAGCAGGAGAGACAAAGAAAACAGCTTTATTATTACTTCTGACATCTGTTGTTTTTCTGCTGTAATACATTTTAGCGCTCAAGTCAGATGCTGTTTGCAGATCTTCATCAACTATTGATGTAGACTCCATCGACATCTCTCTACATCACTGCATATTAAATATTTTTGTCACCTGTTTTTTTTTAAAGCTGCTTTTTGTGCTTCTTTGACTATGACACAACTCAGAATATGTTATGGTTTAATGGTTTTACTAACCACTATATTAAGAACACTTTAACTACCAGGAGTGTCGTGATAACATCAGATGCTACTGGACAAACAGAAGACACATTTAAACTACTACAGCTTCAAAATAGTTCTGAAAATAATGAAAATCGAATCAGAACAAGTGCCAATGTTGCCTGGTGAAGTTAGCATGTCACAAGTCCATCATAATTACGCACAGTCATGTCCCAGCAGGTGCAGAACAGTCAGATGAACCTGGTGGATCCTGAACAGTTGATACTGATCAGGGCTGGTGAGCTTCAAAATGAAAGTGCTGAGTAATACTGCTGATGATCTTTCATTCAGCCACATAAATACAAAACACCTCCAAATGTTTTATTCTGTGAAGGCGACGACAGAAGCGAGTCCACCACAGTGTTTCACACTGCATTCAGCGCATATGCAGACATCTATTAATCTGACCGCACTGGTAATTCAGCAAATATAATTTCAGTAGTTTAAAAAAACTGTTAAAAACAACAAACTTGGACCAGAAAGTTTTGATTATTAAAATCAAAAACACAGATTCAGAACGGGGATCTTGCTCTGATGTTTATGTTGAACTCTCGGGGTTACAGAGTTCGTAGGGGGCAGCTGTGCCAACACCGAAAGATCAAACCTTTAAACAGCAGCGTCCTCTCTGAACTCTCCATGGTGTTGGAAGAAAGAGCATGAATTGCATCTGTGGCCGTGTGTTCTCTTTGACATCTTCCATATATTGTTAAACCCCAGTAGATGCAGTGGAAAACCGCACAAATAAAACCAAACACTGTCATATTTACATATGGAACCTGATAATATGAAAGAAGTTATACAAAATAAAACATTCATGTTTGGTAAATTTTTACTGCTTAAATAATTTGTTACAGAGTGACATGTCCTATTTTATTTTGTAAATATTTTTATATTAAAATATGATATTATTTCTTTCCAATGTCAAGATCTGCCTGTTTCACAGTAAACTAAATTATCTCAGTAAGTCACCTTGAACTTGGCAACCTGTGATGATAATACTGAAACAAATTAAATTAGCACTGGTAAAGACAGGACAGCAAAAATGGGAACTTTGCCCAGAGATATCTTCTCATCTCTCACTTTTAGGAGAGAATCTAGATCATATGAAGCTTTTCTGTTTTTCTCCAGGTGGACCTGAACCCTATATCACTGTGGTTTATAGGACAGCATCTAAAAGGAAATGTTCTACATCCAGGGTGGCCATCTCTGTTTCTCCCCAGGTGGTTTGAGTGTGTTTGTGTGACTGTGTTTCAGCTCATTCGTGACTCTTTCAGCTGTTCTCTTTACTTTGAGGTTTTATCATCCAGACTCGTATCTGTCAGTCTTATTGACATGGGTATGAGAGATTGTGTCTCAGCTTTTCCTGTACATTTAAACAAGCTTTTGAACATTAACCCTTAATCGGTTATTTTAAGACATGCCTGTCACATTTCAGTTGATTTTTTTTGCTTAATCAATAGCCTAGAATCCACAGCTAATCATTAGGGCTGTTTGAGTAGAGCAGAAATGAAAACCACAATTAATTTGGTCAATATTGAGATTATGATTTTTAATACAACTGCTCGTAGAATTTCAAGACATGTGTATCTGCACAAAAGAGCTCCAATGTCTAAGGTGTCATTAGTTTATCTTTTGATTGCAGTTTTTACTTAATTTTTGCCCATTTGCAGCATTTAGACTGATCATGAAATCTGCAGGGTTTTTTTTTTTTTACTTTATTTCAACCAGATTCAATATCAGCCGATATTAGTTCTTTACAGACTTACTGATGTTAGCAACTGCTCGTAGAGTACATTTTCTTGAACTTTCATCCAAAAATAAAAAAGAAAGATTTTGAATTAAACCCTCCACAGCCTGGTAGTCGGTAAATTTAGAGAGTACCAAAAGCAAAGTTAGAACCAAGCACAATAATCATATAATCTCAGAGATTTTGTTTTGATAATCACTGGAAGCCAAAATTGTAACTGAAGCTTAAAATCTGACTAAATGCACAGGCATATTATCCCATTAAAACAAAAACATAAGCCGAATATCTACACATTTGAAACTGCATTCTTTTTGACAAAAAAAAACTCTAAATGGATTTATTCTGCTCACTTCCAGCTCCATTTTCTTTCTTTCTTTTTTTTGCTTTTAAAGTAGCACTGCGTGGTTCACAGTTTTCCTGCACTAAGCCTCGATGCATCCACCGCTGTCTGAAACATGCAGTTTTAGCTCCCCTCCCTTTAAGATGACTTTCTTCTGACTGGCTTAAAAAGCAGGTGGGAGGGGCTTCTGTGTCCACAGCCAGACTCGTGTGCCTGAGATGACCATATTTGGAATATCTGCGCTCATTGACCACATTTTATTTATTTTTTTAATTTTTACAAATGTCGGAACCTGAGTTTTTGGCTTACAGAAACTACTTGAAAATTTGTTCAACTTTATTATAAACTTCCATTATTGTTACAATATATGGCCATGGTAAAGAGACAGCACAACTCTTTTATGTTCTAGGGTTTTACATATCAAGATACAAATAAAAATAATCTCACAAAGTCGACCATGACTTAGTTTGTCACACACTGTTTCAGGCCGGATATGTAAAACCTTGGAATTTAAATAGGATTCAAAATAGGACTTACTTTCTTTTTACCACAATTTTTATATACACACAAAAAACAAGTTGTTTGAAGTTTACTTTAAACAATGTATTATTGGTCAGAGTTATCATTCATAAGTTTCCTGTTGCTTTGTTATTCAGGGATCATCTAATAGTGTAATTACTACTGCATGTCTACATCCATACGTGTGTGAGAGTGCAGAAATGTCAGTCGTTACATCTTCTCCTCTAAACCACTCAGCGTTATTATGGCCTTCTCTCACTAGCTATGGTGTTGAAGTGAGCCACTACAATAAATCACAGTTTCACCAGCGGTGCAATGTAAACACCCCCACGCCCCTCTCCCCGCCTCCCTGCTCTCTCCTTTTATTATCCTTCACACTTTTGCAACTGTCCTCTATCTATTCCCACCGCTCCCTGCGTCCTAACCTCTCATCCTCTTTGTCTGGCTTCCACAACTTGTGTTTTGGCAATTAGTATCTGACACTGATGCCTCCAAACTAACTAAAGAATGACCATAGTCTAAATGCTAACCATCCGGTGTCCTTGAAACAAACACTTAACCCTGAAATGCTGCATTGAAGCTGTTCCGTCATCAATGGTAATGTACAGCATGCAGTGACCACAGAATGATGGTAACGTGAACGAGTGCTAATATAAACTGTGTGACTGTGGAGCTGAAAGAAGAGCTGATGGATCCCATGAGCTTCTCTGGGTCGAATGTTTATCCCATCATTACTAGTCTGTAAATTATATATAAGTTTAATTAAGTCTACTTCCAGTTTCAGTCACGTATTCCAAAACCAGGACAAGAGTTTAAATGTCATTGTACTTTTTAAACTTTACCACTTAGTTGAGTCTTGAGTGTAATTTTACAGCCATCTGTAAAACTTGGTGGAGGCACTGATCTTTAACATTACTGAAGCAGTGTGAGATCACCTTGACAGAAAACAGAACAAAAGGCAGCCAGCATCCAAAGAAGAACCTAGATTGTCCTTCCAGAAGCCAGGAGAACTATTTCTAAAGACTACATAAAGAACTGACAAGAAAGCTGACAACTTATTTCCCATTTTCCTTGGAAGACATAAAGAAATATGGGATGGCTCTAGCATCTACTGCCCACCACTGTTCTCTTTTATACCATTATACTTTTTTACTGTCTTTTTTCCCATCTTTCCCAATGCATGTGTAACAGGGGCACCAACCAGTCCTATCATATGTACCCACAATGCAGTTTAACAAAGCTAGTTTAACCCAGCTAGCTGCCTGTGACTCCTCTGATCATATAAAATAGGATGATAGCTCATGATGTTCTCCTCCATTCTGATGTTGATAAAAAAAAAAGAAATGTCTATAGTGTTCTTGTTCATCTACTGCAAATATGTGGCTCATTGTGATTTTAACAGTTTTGGAAGGGGGGGGTTAAGTTATATCAGGCACTTGCTGCACACATATATAGTGGAACAAATCAAAACTGCAATATTAATTTACATGGGTACATTTTCCACAGAGCCTGTCGGTACTTTTCTCTTTGCAGTGGATGACAGAAACTTCATAAACTTCATACTAATTCATATTCACGCTACATTTCTACCTCAGATCTTGCGTATGGATCAATATGGCTCCCATGCAATGATGAATTCTCCAGTCAGCAATTTCTTCTCTTCATATTACTCCACCAGTGATCCAAGAATAGCTTAAAGTACCTCACGGATGCAGGACTGTCCATCTCGTTTAGAAGATAGAAGATAGAAGTTAAATTTAGAGATAGAGAGAATGAGGGAGAGACAAATATATAACCAGACGAGGTGAGAAGACAATAAACTAGAAAGATGAAAATAAAGTGTGATATTGTGGAATATAGATGTTAGAGAGATAAAGGAAGGAAAATATGGAAACAGAGAAGTGAAATAGAAAGACATTGGGAAAATAAAGAAACTGATCTGAGACAGATATAGGGGCATATCACCAGAAAGATGAGTCGAGTAAGACAGAGAGACAGCTGCCAGTGTTAATCAGTCAGCGGCAGCAGCTCTGTGTCTCTAAGGCTTAATCTGGACCAGACCCTCAGTGCACCCCCTCCCCCCTTTTCTTTAGTCTTCATCAATATCGTCACATACACATCATTTGGGGACATTAATCACAGCCTCTGCTAGCTCGCTGATATCCCATCTGCCTACTGACAATTGTGAGGAGAATGCTCGGTTACTAAAACGTCTAAAGATTGATTAAGTGATTAAGTGTCAGACTTTGGAGGGTTTGAGAAAAGCTCAAGACGCCACATTATTCTCCATTAAAACATAACTTTGTCAGAAAACGCCAAAGTTAAAGATATTACAAGACGCGACTGTCTCATATCAGTGCATATGTTCTGTTTTTACAGTTTTACAAACATTATTTTATCAGTATGAAAGAACATCCTATCAACCACTGCCAATAAAATCAATTTTCTGTGTGATCACAGCCATCAAATCAACTGGAAGCAAAATGTGAACGTGTTCATGTTGAACGTGAACATGTGAACAGAGTGAACTCATTCTACCAATTGTAGTAGCTAAATCGCACTAATTCAGCCGTCTGTACAGGAGCTTAGGTCATCAATGATGGCTTGTTTAAGCTCAGATTGGATTTAAATGCCTATTGTAAACACTACTGTCTTTTAATACTATTACATTAACCCTGAAATTAAATAATAGCACTCACCTGTGCTTTAAAGATTAAGAATTTCTTGTCCCTTATCCCCATGTTGGTAGAATTGTTGAGTCATTGTCTTATATTTCTGTTTGTATGTTCTTGTTTTTACTATTGATCTAACTCAGTTTACTTGTTTTATGCAAAGACTGTAGTTAAAAGATGATGCCACCCATTCATTAGTGAAGTCGAAAGCTATGACTTGAGGATTTGTTGGTGTTTCTACGTGCGAAGGGTGAATCATGATGCTCCTTTCTGAAACCTAGAATAGCCAAAATTGACAAAATGGACCTCGTCTTTTACTTATTATAACCTGAAATGAGCGACTGAGCCCATAACCCTATGGCAAAAATGTTTACAGAGGTCACGTTTAAGGTAAGATGTTTTTTCGTTTTCCTTTTTCTGTAAACCTGGAAGTTTTTTTGCAGCCACAGGAATCAAGAGGAAGCCAGGAACTTTCACATTTGGCTTCGCTTTTCAGACCCGGAAGCTACGTCCATCTTTTATGCTCTCTGAGTGTTAAAGTGCTGGTGGAAAACTGGGACATGTGAGCTTTCAGAGCATTCATGTGTTATTTCAAATAGGAAAAATGTTTGCTGCCTCGTGACTATAACAGATACATAGCAGTTATAGAGTCAGTGCAATAGCTTGTAAATGTTAATTTAAAGTTTATAGCCACAACTACATTTGGACATTTTTCTGCCAGTGAGTGCACGGTTGCAGATGATAGAATGCTGACACTCAGCCTTATTTCCCTCTGTAATTTCATATTTTCTATACAATTTTCATTCTTTTGCTGCAGTCAGGTTTCTGTTATTGATCTGTGTACAAACTCAAATGTGTAGCAATAATGTTCTACAGCTCTTACATTAACATTTAACAGTGAACCGAACATTGAACATTTAATCCAATCTAACTTTACGTTTGACTGTCATTCTGACCCAAACATGACCTCAGGTTTAATCCCAAACTTTATCCACACTGATATTACCTGACAAAATATATGGAATCTGGATCATTCTTTGAGGGAGTGATGCTGTCTCTCTTTCTCTCCTTCACACTCACTCACACACACGCACACACAAGATCCTTCACTGTGACGTCACACAGTACGCACTTTACACACTGCACTGAGTCACTTTGAGTCACTTCACCTCAGCACAGTGAACCCGCATCTGTAAGCAAGGGCAGCAACCACACCCAAATTCTGAGTCGGCAAGAACACACCTCTTAAAACAGTGACCTTGTGGTCTGATAAACAACAGAGAGCTTCAGTGTCCTAAAGATGCTGTTGATCATCCAGAGAAGACAGGAACAACAAGAAGACTAATTCTATCTAGCTGAGAAACACCATAAATGTATACAATATATATTCACACTGCTGTGCAAAGATTTTAGACATGGTGTTCAAATATGATTCCATCGTACAATACAAACGTGGAAGCAAGCTCGCTCTGCAGCAAACAAAGTCCCCAAAACATTCAGCCGAGCACAAAAAGAACAAGTTGTGCCCCCAGTCACTGATCCCAGCCATGAAGTCTGAAGTCTAGGGTTACGGGGGTTGTTGGGAATAGACACAGGAACCACGATAAGTCCTCTTGGATGATTGGAACAATCCCCCAACAAGTCCCTGAAGAAACCTGAACAACCTGTGCCATTTTAAAGATAAAGTGTTTTTAAATATTTAAAATACATGAAGTAATCTTGCTTACCACCACATGTTTTGTTCACTTTGAAATGGTATCTAGCTGGGTTCAAACTGTTAAACTTTTTTATTACATGAGTGACACAAGACAAACTGAAATACCAATAAATGCAATGGATTCAGGTTATAGAAACCTGCTGAGCACTACATGTGGTATGAAAAGGTTCACAGTACTGTGCGCAACATAAACCCACTGAGAGACACTGGAGTAAGGGGCTCAAATGGGTCCAAAAAAGTCAGAAAACTTACAGTAAGTACCGTTAGCGGTTTGGTATTAATGATTAAATGAATTCAGATAACCGCATACCTCTGTTCACTTCTTCCCTCTTCTTTTATTCATGTTGTTGAGTACAGTCACAAAGTAGAGATAACCAACTAACTCCCACCTGCATGCAAACTTCAGATCAAGACAGAAAGGACAAACAATGGCCCGTGACATGTCTCCGTGCACAACAGGGGTTGTAGTCACTTTTTATTGCAGCAGTGATCAAACAGACATTAGACTGGCTGCACTGCATCTCCTACTTGTGTTGCTGAAGCAGTGCATGCTGCTTCAGGCCTTGTCAAACTAAAGCATGAATTGAGTCAATCTACAACCACCCCTTCCAAGACAGAAAAATCCCTCCAGGATTTGGGAAGAAAGGTGCAGAAAAGCGAGAGTAATGTAAAGTCACATAACGAGACCACAGGCACATTTTAACTTCCTACTAAAATACTGCATAGAGCATTACTGTCGATATTTATTCTTGTGAAGTTCTGCTGCAGTGTGCATACGGGTACAGTGTGCAGTCTGTAGCTATAAACCAAATAAATGATCTCTAATTTAAAGTAAAGGTTACACAGAAGCTAAAACATGCAACCGCGTACCATAGCCCACACAAAAAAAAAAAAAACTAGGCCGCTATTCTGCTTCTCAGCTCATTTCTCCTTTTAAATTAGACAATCAGATCCAGCAGGCATCATAAGCACCTTTCCAGGCGTGCATCACGTACACATGTAAGTGGAAATAAGACACGAAACGGTCCGTCCCTTTGCCGGATCACTGCGGTACCCTGCACCCAAATGCAGGCCGGCATCCCGGCAAAAAAGGAGGAAAAAAATCCCATGCATCTCGACTCCTTGCTCTCACATGGGGAATGAGACGACAACCAAGTGAAAAGGAAACATCTTTTTGCGTTTTTAATCGGCCTTACCTTTAGCCTCAGTGTCAGTTTTTTGGTTTGGTTTCGTCCTCCTCCTCCTCCACCAAGACGTCGCTGGCTCGAATCGATGAGGAGAGCGGTTTATCAATGGAGGAGACTGACGCTCCGCTTTTATTCCAGCAGGGTTTTCCCTCGATTAGTCCCTATTACACGAGGAAGCGGCTGGTTTGGGTAATTACTAAAGCACCGCGGGGGGTGTGCACTGTGCAAAAACTGCGCCTTAGCGCACGTTAAGAGCGCTGCGTGCCTGCAGCGCTGACCGCCGGCCGGGAGATGCTGAGGTTCAGTGCCGGTGGAGGGTGATGGTGATATCCATAGAAGTCCCAGTTTCCACCTGACACAACCTCTCCTTCCTCCTCCTCCTCCTCCTCTCCGCTGGTGATGCTGAGGAGAAATATCAGCATCAATGGCAGAGAGAGAGAGAGAGAAAGGGAGAGAGAGAGAGAGAGAGACGCTGACGGTGACGAATTTTAACAGATAACCACAAGAGGCCGTGTTTCAGCAAATTGATTCAAAGGCTAAAGAAGAACAAAAAAGAAATATCACAAAAGTTAGGAATACCAGCACATAATACATCTATGCGAATTTCTCTTTGAGATCGTCTAAGTTAGCTGTTGATGTTTCCTTTTTTAAAACTCACTTTTAACTTTTAATCTCTTTTTTCAAATAACATTTTTAAGACATTGTCACATGAAATAAGGACGTTATTTCATGGTACTTTTAAGCGTGACGAAGGCTACATATAAAAAATTAAAAGAGTTGCAGTACACCTGCAACATGTTCCTCTTCTTTTTTCATTTGCTCTCTTTAAGTGTCACCACATAATCAGGCTCCATCCTGTTTTAAAGAGCCCATAGTACTATATTAGGGCTTACTTGTGGTTCCTGGGAATTTTAAAAGTAGAATGGGAGGCAGAGCCTTCAGCTTTCAGGTTCGTCGTCTATGGAACCAGCTCCCAGTTTGGATTCAGGAGACAGACACTGTCTCTTCTTTCAAGATTAGGCTTCAAACTTTCCTTTTATATAAAGTTAGTTAGGGCTGGATCAGGTGAACTTGAATCCTCCCTTAGTTATGCTGCAATAGGTCTAGGATGCTGGGTGATTCCCATGATGCACTGAATGCGATTTGGTGCTATATAAATAAAATGTAATTGATTCGAAAAGCATAGCAGATCATCTGCCTCCATCTCATTTAGTGTCTTGCATCCTGATACTCAAACTCTTTGTATGTCCTCCTTTGCTACATCCATACACATTCTCTGAGGTCTTCCTCTTTTCCTCCTACCTGTCCTATCTTATGTCCAGTATATCCACTATTCCTCCTCTGCTCATGTCCTAACTTTGTTTCCAATCTGAACAGTCATTCTGATGTACTCATTTCTAATTGTATTCATTCTGGTAACCTCCAACAGAAATCTTAAACTTTTTAACTCTGCCACCACCAGCTTTAACTTTCATAGTTTCTAAAACTATTAGGAATAAATCAAACTAGGTATATCAACTATAGCTCACACAGATAGCTCACTGCAGAGTAGTCACAGGTGGGAAAAAATGTGAATTATACTTGCACCTATTAGTGATTCTGATTGGCTAATTTATACGTAATGAACTGTCTCACCTTCATTTTAAGATCAAATATATTTTGTAAATCTTTATTTTTTTTTATCTAAAAACATTTTAAAAATGTCTCTTTCATGGTAGTGGTTGCTATTCCTGCCCTGGAGTGACGCACAGGAGCGGAACGGCTCCTTTAACTCTCCATATGGGCGGAGTCTGAGATGCGGAAGTGCCTTCCTGTCAGGCGAAAGAGGCGTTTCGTTAAAGGCCAGATGTATTTTTAAGTGAATGTATCTTCTACTCCGGACACTCTTCAGCTGACCAGGTGTTGTTGTCTCGTGGATCCCGCATATTAAGAACGATGTCGGACTCCATTAAAAACGTCGCGATATTTGGAGCCACGGGAATGACCGGGCTGGCGACCCTGCCGATAGCAGTAGCTGCAGGTGAGGAATAAGAGTAATAAAAATAAGTTACAGACGAAATAGAAGAGATCATGTATTTATGTAACTGTGCGGGAGTCACACTGGGGTCTCTCAGGTGGGTTTCAGTAGGTTTTTCATCATTGTTACTGTTGGAGTTAAAGTTGGAGTTTTCCGCACAGGCAAAACAAACTTTGATGCTTCAGACTGTTTTCTGAGCGTCCTCGTGCACCTGTAACAGGGTAGTTACACGTCCACCTGTGGAGGTCACAATAGGGTGATAAACATGAGGTCACGGGATTCCCTTGCGTAATAACCACATCTTAACTGTAACAGTTTCACAAAAAGCTGGTAGAAATGTTCCTCAGCCTGTTAAAAGCAAAGGTTTCACATGAATATTTATGACATAAATTTAAAAAAAAGTTAGGCGTGCACTCAATTTTATCCACGTTTATATCACGTGTATTTGGTCAAGTTTGGTTAATTTTTTTAAAGGATTGAATGAACTGAATGAACACATTTCAAGGCCTGATTTGTAAACTGTAAATTGTAATCCCTTATGAATGTCACTCTCTGCTGTAACTTTCTAGTGACCCCAACCCCCTGAAGAACTATAGCTGCAATAACCCACTGCTCCTCACACAAAATCCCTTACACAAACACACTGTGTCATATGATTCATTCGATTTAGCAACATTTCCTTTCCTTTTGCTCACCCATGGCAAAAAAAAGTCGACTCATGTTTAACGGCACAGGCAGCGTTTTGCTGAGTCACAGCAGTTTGTGACACAGAGAGCTGATAGTAAAAAGCTGTTCGCTATCTTGCCCCCACAGTAAAGGGTGGGATCTCTCCTGAAGCTGTCACAGAGTCACCAGTCAACCTGCATTTGTATAGCACTAATTAAACAAATTAAATTAAAAGTACAGGGAAGACTAGAATACTGCTAAAAACTACAAAATTACATAGGAACACATTAAAAAACAGTACAAGCAATAAAAGCTTCTGAAGCAGTTTGTTCCTAGCAGTTTCTGCACAATAACCCAACAGGAGAAAGTGACAGCTTGAGCGTGCTGGTTGGCACCCAGGTGAGATGATCTGTTGTCATTGTGTCACCAAGGCAAGTCCCTGCTCCTTTATTGCAGCCACTAGATAAAACCAACACTTTTCCTTTCACATTTCCATGACTGTAAGATCCTGCAACATGCACAGAAACCAATGACTTCAATACAAAACAAAAAGCACAGTATGCTATAAGTGAAAGTGTTTCATAATTAGGTGGTTATGGTCGAAGTTTAGTTTAATTTCCATGTTTTTTTTTTCTCTTTCTTTTTAGGATACAATGTGACGGTGCTGGTGCGTGACCCCGCCAAGCTGCCTGATGACCACAAGGCATCCAGAGTGGTGGTGGGAGATGTTCTCAAGAAAGAGGACGTAAAGAAGACGTTGGAGGGCCAGGATGCTGTTATTATCATCTTAGGCACCAGGAATGACCTCAGTAAGGCTGAAGAATCACACATACAAGCAAATATAATAAGACATTAAATCAAAATGCGCTCTTGCAATCATATTGCCAGCCTACCTGAACTCAAGAGGACTTATTTCAATGCTTAAACTAATACCAATGGAACTGCATGGATTTAAGTTTATGTGGTTTCATGTATTCATAGTAATTGTAATTGCATGCAGTCACTGAATCTTAAAATTCAGTTTCCTTACTTACATGTTCACCTTTCAGCAGAAAGACTATATATTTCAGTGATGTAATAATGTAAAACACTCACTAGAGGTCACCAAAGCATTCTCATTACATGTAAAACGTGACATTGGGTCTGTTTGACATAATCTAAAAGACACAGTATAGAGATGAATGAGAATTATAGCATAAAACTAAATAACATATGCATATCTTATTGAATAATTTAATAAATTAAGGACTGTATATAAACTACTAACTCTATAAAAACTGGAGAAGTCTCTCCCTTCCAGGGCTGAACATTTCCTCCACAACATGCATGAACTGAGTCCTTGGATCCAGGGGGATGTTTGGCTCTGGATTACTTTTTAATATTTTCTTCAGAACATCAAGACAGTGTTTCCCAATTTTTTCCTATTTCCTATTTCACAATGGTAAAGAAGTCTTTCAAAAATCCCTGGATGCAGATGTGCATTAAGCCAAAATATTGTATCACTTCAAATTTGGGCCAAAGCCCACCTCTGGGAACAATTTTCATGCAAATCTATCTACGACCTTTGAGTAATCCTGCTAACAGACAGACAAGCCGAACAATCACATAAACAACATTTAATTGACTTAAAAATAAAAACCGGAGCCAAATTTCCCACCAAAAACAAGACATTTCCTTTAAATTTTAAATTAATATTAACTTATAAGATCAATTAACTCACGTTATTGATCTTTTAAATCATCAGTTAAGTCACTAAAGCACATAATAGAGGTTTGAGTTTATATTTATGGTGCTCTCTGAAACATTGGATTTACTTTTACCCAGTGGAGCTTCTGTAGGAATGAAGCAAAACAACAATCAAGTGCTGTTCTGCAGTTTTGTGTGTGTAATATCTCTAATCTAATTTGTATTCATTAGGCCCAACTACCATGATGTCTGAGGGCACAAAGAACATCGTGGAAGCTATGAAGGCGCGTGGAATCCGCAAAGTGATCGGCTGCATGTCAGGTATGCCTCGCTGCTTTAAAAAAAGGAAGTAGAAGAGCTCATCGAAGTCTGTACAATCAATCATTTTTCTCATCTCTTTTCTTCCCAGCCTTCCTTCTGTGGGATCGCTCCAAAGTGCCGCCACGTCTGGTTCCTGTGACGGAGGACCACGACAGGATGTACACCGTGCTGAAGACATCAGGGCTGGACTATGTGGCTGTCATGCCTCCTCACATCGGAGGTCAGTAATAAGAGAAAGCCAAGAGTTTTTGTTGCAAAGGTCCATTTTTCAGCTTTATTCAATCTGGAAAACAATTAAAACCAGCTAAAAAGAAAGTCCAGAAAAACAGTTTCTGGTATAGTTCAATATAATTTTAACCTTTATGTTAAAACTTATAACTCATCTGTCTGTGCATAAAAATATAATACTAGGTTGGCAGCACAATTATACCAAAACTTTCTTGTTAAATGCTGCCCTCTTGTGGTGAATTCTTGTACTAAATTTTGCAGACGGGTTTTACAAAAGGTGTCTTTAATCGTGGCCTTCCCTACTACAACGAAGTGAGACGATTAAGGAAAGGAGTTAATTTTCTACACACATCTCAGACTGCTCATAATCTCTTTTCTAAATCAATGGTTAAAAGTAAATATCTTCACAATGGACTTGTACTCATTTACACTCAATGAAAGGAAGATTTTCGAGTTTGTTCATCCGACTGTTACTTAGTGGTTTTGCTCTTCAAGCCCATTTGAGATAGAATGGGACAGTATGTGGGTCGTGGTCTAAAATGAGTGCAACGTCTCTGCTGCAAATCAGGAGAGCATTCATATATTCTCTTGTGTTCATTAAATGTTTTGTTCTGCCTTCGTCTCCAGGTGACCTTCCTCTGACAGAGAATTACGTGGTGACAGAGAACATGCTAAAGGGAAGAGCCATCTCTAAACACGATCTGGGACATTTCTTCGTCAAGTGTCTCTCCACGTCGGAGTGGGACAGCAAGACTGTTGGAGTGTGCGGAGAGTACAAATAGTCCTGTAGTGCACACTGCTTATGCCCCGTTTAAAATCACTTCCTGTTATTGATGTTGAGCGATGAATGAAGGGAAGAGTTTTGTGTTGAACTGCTAGTGTGTGGGGTTTTTTTTCCTTGCTTCGGTCTTTTCTATTCCCTTTCATAATTATGATTTAACAGCTTTTGCTTGGTGTTCCTTTCTTATATTTTCTTACATTGTTATCTTCATATATGATCATCTTTTTTCAAAAAAACAAGTGCCAAATCTGTAGTGTTACTTCAGCTTTTTAATTGCTTCTGTCTTCTTACTTCTGCATTTCAGTCATTACATCATGAGATGCGTCTTACTGTTCTCGCCATTGTCCTAAAAATAAAAGACTTTACTGTACTAAAAGTTGTGTTGAACCACATTTTCACATTTAAAAGAGAACTAAATCTGTTTTCCACTCCTCGACTCATGTTCGAGCGGGTGAAGTGGTTAGTTGTATTTTAAGCCGAAATGGTTACAGTCTCCCTTGTGTGTCCTGCAGATAAGACAACCAAGCATATGTAGCTTTTGCACAGTTCTCTGACCAAACTGTACCAAGTTCACCGTGAAGAGGCTGCACAAATAAGGAAATCTTTTCACTTCAAAAATAAACTGGGTGTTAAAAAAAAAAAAAAAAAAAGTGAGGCGTGAATACGCCCTTTTACACCGTTTCTAGTTTCACACATTTTACAGCGCACAGCAGGTCCACTCATTGACATTTATAATGCAAAGGTTATATTCAGGCACATTATATTATAAAAAGAAGGGACTTGGGATTCAAAGAATCCCACTTTAATACTCCTGGATTATAACCTGTGAATTACAAACAATACTTAAAAAGTAACTGCCTGCAAGGATTCAAGGATGGCTGCCAAGTGGGAAGACATTTCTAGGCAAGGCAAGGCAAGGCAAGGCAAGTTTATTTATATAGCACAATTCAACAACAAGGTGATTCAAAGTGCTTTACAGAGACATTAAAAACAAAAACAAATAAAAAGCACGATTTAAAATTGATTAAGACAAGCAAACAAACAAACAAACAAACAAACAAAACAGTATTTAAAATCAAAACAGTAGATAAAATCAGAACAGTAGATAAAATCAGAACAGTAGATAAAGTCAGTAGTTAAAATGTAAGTTTTGAAATTTAAGCTTAAAAGTGTGGATTTGGTGCTTTATTCAAAAGCAGCTGAGAATAGGTGAGTCTTCAACCTGGATTTAAATAAACTGAGTGTTTCAGCTGATCTGAGGCTTTCTGGGAGTTTGTTCCAGATATATGGAGCATAAAAGCTGAATGCAGCTTCTCCGTGTCTGGTTCTGACTCTGGGAACTGATAAAAAACCGGATCCAGATGACCTGAGGGATCTGGAAGGTTCATACTGGGTCAGGAGGTCACTGATGTATTTTGGTCCTAAACCATTCAGAGCTTTATAAACCAGCATCAGAACTTTAAAGTCTATCCTCTGACGGACAGGCAGCCAGTGTAAAGACCTCAGAGCTGGACTGATGTGGTCCACTTTTTTGGTCTAGCAGGACTTTAATATGATTTGATTTCTTATTAACTGAAAACTGTAAGTGATCACTTTGAAACTTGATATATACTATCTATTGATTTTTTTTAACACCATGAGGTCTTAAGTAATCTCTGCTGATGACCCCAGCCATTCCCCCACCCTGACCCTTTATTTTGGAGAGAATCAAATACATACATAGATTTTTTTTAAATCCCCAAGCTTAACCCGAGACTAGGGAGAACAAATAACAGAACTGCATATTTTCAGTGTGTAGAGTTATGATTAGGCTTGACAGGGGGAGGACTTTGGTTTTATTTTGAAAGACACAACCGGAACTTACTTTATATTTTGAGCACGTCATGCTTCTCAGTGCAGAAGCAGAGGAGCAGCTACAGCTGTCCTTTTAAAGTTGACTGTCCGGTTCTTCATGTGACTGAAAGTCGGGTGTTACAATTAAAATCGAAACCATAAAAACATAAACGCTGGTGATCTGGGGCAGTAGAGTGGGGCCTTCACTGACGGTCGCTTTCAGGTAAATAACTCTCTCATCTGCTTTGAAGAAGACTGATTCAAACTAATTAATTTTACTGGGCTTAAAATGACCTTTGCTGTGTATGACAGGTACATGTGGGATCCATACGTATTTTCCTTTTGTTTCTTTTCGTTTATTCTTTCTTGGTTTGATTTTTCAGTGCTATGCTCAGAAATGTGTAGACATTTATGTGTATACATTTTAAAATTCTGAATTGGATATAAAATCAAATCTACTGGAATCATTTCAATCTTAAAAGTCTAGCATTTAACTTAAAACACAGATGAATTAGGACTCGCTGAATTTTAAGTTCATTCAGCAAGTTTTATTCGAGTTATCTTCTTCTTTTAATAAAAGAGTCTGTACTAAAGCCAGTATAAGGACTGGAATCCAACTTCACTTGGTGATGTAATCATTTAGGAATTAGTGCAAAGGATATTATATAATAAGAATTTAAACAAGCTGGTAATTGCAGCAGGGGTTAATTTACACTATTTCCAAGTTTAATAAATGTAAACTTCAGAATATATTAGCCGTACAGCTCGTTTAGTGTGTATTTAATGCGTTTCGTAGATGGAAACTACTCTGGTGGAATGTAACGTATAAAAACTCCATTACCCACAATGCCTTCCTATAGCCAACCCCCAACTCCGAACCTCTTGGTATGAAACTCAAATCACGGGCGGGAGAAGACGAAGGCAGACGTGAAGCTAACGACGTAAGAGCGTTTGGGGATTTTTAAATTAGAACAAGAGTTTTAAATCGATGTTTAATCGTTAACTTATTTATGAATGAACCGAGTAAAACTTAAGGGTAAATTTGCCAGTTAAGGTCGAAGCGAAGGCAGCAAAAGCATTGACGACTAAACTCAGACGAGACGGGAAGTGATTCAACAGGTTGGTTTGCTTAAAACAACTCTTACTTTCCACATGTGTTTGATCGCTAATTAAGATCGGTTTTAACTCGGTTTTAACTCCGTTCAGTCGATTATTTCGACTGTAAGTCGAATTAATTTGTATTTTTACCCGATGGCCTCGGGCGAGACTGTTTCCCTCCTACACGGTGAAACCAGCGTTACAACCCCCACTCTCCATTTAAAGTACCCACATTGTTATGCTCATTTACAGGCTCACCATTTTAGTCTGAGCTCTACAAGGGCAGGCCCTGAGATTGTTTTAACTGTTATTTTAAAATCCACGTGTGTTCCAAACTTTATCCAGGGGTGTAGTGTGACGGATCGTCTCATTAATTTGCAGTCTTTTAGTAAAAATGCTATTTGGTGGTGTGGTGATTGCCACACAAGACTGAGACCTGGTCTGAAAAGCTATTTTACACCTAGATAAGTTGTTTGGATTATAAAAATGAATTGTGTAGTTTAATGCAGCAGTTTTTTCCACTGGCCTAGAATTTTTACAGGAGTCAAATGTAAAGGCGAAAGGCTGAGATTCTTCGAAAATTGCCCCACTTTTTGCATCTTAACAGGCATCACCTGGTTTGTAAAATCAGTTGTGGGGTAAACAAAAAGTAAGTTTAAAAAAAGGAAACCAGTCAGAATTTTTAGACTCCTGTATTGTTTTACCTGACAATAAAAATGTATTTTATGTACTAGTAATTTAATCTGTAGTAATTAAATATAGATTATTTGCATTTTTTTTGTATTGAGATCGAACTTTGTAATTAATTAGTAGTTAAAGCTTTAAAATACATTTACTGGAGTAAGTGCTTTCTTTAGGCTTGCCCCTGTGCCGTTATCCTTCAGCAAAGGGTACAGAAAAATCAGTCAAATTTATAGGATTTATTTTAGGATCTTATAACAACTATATTATAAACTAAAGAGTTTATCTGCCTACAGATAACTTTAATTTTTGCTTCTTCTTGATTTGCACAGTAAACTATCTCAGCAGATATTTTGATAAAGGATATGGTTAATTTAGTCGGTTTGCTTCCGAGGTGATTTGAACAGCCAACACACTTTTTACTGGGGACAGCAAGACGGGGACAGTCGTTATGTTGAACCCTGCTAGTTACAGAAACTCTGTATGTTCATATGTAAAGGTGAAAGGCTGAGATACTGCACTCTGTTTTGCATCTTAACATCGTTCGGGCATCATCTGGTTTGTAATATCATTTTTGTGGTAAACAAGAAATGGCACCTTTTGTTGTCTGGTACATTTTTAAAAAGTGGGGTGAATTTAAGCAGATCTTTCACAGGCTTGTGGTTTGAGTTTGTTTGTTTTTTTTTTCATACATAAGGCCCGAAGGCCAGAATCGACCTGGCCAGGACTCCAATCTGACCTATGTCCGGTTTTGGAAAATGTGAGGGTGGGGATAGATTGTGTAAATTTATTTTCATAAATTTTAGAGCTTCTCCTACTGATAAAGATTGGCATATGGTGTAGTATTACTCAAAAAAATGTTTGTTTTTTTTCCCCCACTATCTACTTTTGAAATTATTATTAGTTGTTTTTCTCAGTGGGTTCATGGGGAGAGAAAATAGAAAAAGTCTGTGAATAAATGTGAATGAGCAGTGAGCTACTGGAAAATGTTCTGTAATTTGACACATTTATTTATTTGTGTTGACAGATTGTTTTTCATTTGCTACAGCAGCATTTCTTTGTCATGTAGAAAAACTGAGGGGAGGTGTGCTGGTTGAAATGTCACTTCTTTTTCTTACATTAAACGTCTAGTTAAATATCTTCACATCTACAGAAGGAAGAGTTTCGCTGGCTCAACGTGGCTCACAACCATAATGAACTTGGCACCCCTGGTCTAAATAATCTCTGTTACTGAAATTCAATCTTCACAAAAATCCTTTTGAAGTTCACTAAATATTTACTGTCTTAGACCATATATCTGGTCCTCAATTGTACCTTTTTTATTTAAAATACATTATAATAAATAAATGCTTACCACAGCCCCCAAACTAAAACAAAATCCTGTAGTTGTTTTTTCATTGATGAATGCTGATCGACTGCTTTGTTGGTCCTTGCAGCATTTTGATATTATTCTTCCGGAGCTTCAGTTTTTGAATTCAAGTGATTCTAAATGTAAAAACCACAAAATATGACCTGTAATAAATTTATTACAGCCCAGTAACATTTGTGCCTTATTTTGCAGCTTAATGACGATGATGATGCCGAGGGGGCAG
The DNA here is from genome assembly GCF_036321145.2 of Pelmatolapia mariae. NCBI lineage: Eukaryota > Metazoa > Chordata > Actinopteri > Cichliformes > Cichlidae > Pelmatolapia > Pelmatolapia mariae. The sequence continues at coordinate 35,006,877 of NC_086239.1, read as the reverse complement.
AAGCGCAAACTATCAATAGAGGTGGAGGCTTCAGACTATAGAGCTCCCACCTGGGAGAGCCAGCAGCAGTTTCTGCTCACAGTTTCCCTCAACAAGTATCAGTGGTCCCAGCAGCTACGCGAGCCCAGCCTGCGACGGTCCGTTCTGATAGCCAACACCCTGCGGCAGATCAGCCTGCAGATGTCTATGGTGCCATCAGTCAACGTGGAGGTGTCACAACCTCCAGGTATTGCTTCATCTGCACTGACAGCAAGTATTGCCGCTGCAGCAAAACGTCATTCTGCTGTAACGGTTGACAGCCGCTCAGCTCCGGCCACCTGCCCCATGGTTTCCTTAAATTACTCACCAAATTCTACTGAAAAGACAAACTACTCGAGTGAATCAAATTTCCATATCAGTATAGAGGATGATGAGGACTGGGGATCGATGTCCACTGATACTGATTCATCTCTTTCAGCTGTCATTTCCTCTATTCTTGCCGCACTGGACTCTACTATAGACGGGAATCCTCAGCCAGCTCCACGGATACCCCTCAGGCCCTTGGAGAACATGTCCAAGCCCTATGAGGGAAGCGTGGCCTTGGTAAATCACGGACTCAGAGATCCCGGTGACTGCAGGGAGCAGCAGGAGGACGGCAGCATGGAGGTAATGAGGTCCAGCTACCTTGGTGATTTCACTGTGGAGGACTTGTTCCAGGATATAGACACATCCCTGGTGGACATAGACATGGGAGTGATTGGGCACAGAAGCACTGAAGGTGGACACACAGCTGGGGATGACCTGTTTATGTACCTGCCACCTTTCTCCCCCCACTCCCCTTTCTCACCACACTCTTTAACACCCACCTCCCAAAATGCCCAGCCTGCTCTGATTGGCCAGTTGGCATGATGAATACGAGGCAACACTGATTATGTATACTGACTGTTGTAAGAGCTGTCAACCGCCTTTAAAACAGTATCTTTGGGCACGGTTAACTGTGGAGCGACTACTTGTTTAAAAAAACATTTTGTCAAATGTTGTGGCCCTCATTTATGAATTTTGTTATTTTTGTGTATGAATTTTTAAATTCAGCTATCCTTTACACAAAACTACAGCGCTCCCAAAGTCCTGTAAAGGTTTTCTTTCTTTCTTTTTTAAATCCTGTGTGCACAACCTTTTTTAAAAATGTGCAAACAGGACGAATAAGTCGCTGTACTAAGGTTAAAAAAAAAAGAAAAAGAAATCGCCTCACTGGACTTAAAGGTCTCTGTACAACACTGAGAAAAATAACGATGATGGATTTGATCCATTTTAAGTACAAATTAATGGTTTGTACATTACTTCGCAGTCTAATGATGATCCCGAGGAGGCAGAAGCAGAAACTCGCATCCTCCTCTTCCCCTCAATCCAAGTCTGATGTACCTATCTTCACTCTCCACCAGCATCTGCTTCAGTCTCTTATCAAAATCATGTGAGGGGAAGGAATTAGCACGATCATCTTTATCATAAACTCTGGTAGAGCTTACAAAAACGGGTTGCGTGCATGAACACCCTTCACTTGCCGTCTGCTCTGTCCTCTGTCGAACATTACACAGCCTTTAACCGCGGGGACAGGTAAAGGTCTGTGCAGTGTCTGGTATTTGCGGTCTCAGCACAGCTCTGCCAGTTAATGTTGAGGACATTCAGGCCTGCAGTGCATGTGTGAGCTACTGTGTTTTCAGTAAAGCTCTGGGTACATCCACATTAATATAATTTAGTTTTAAACTGTAACCTTAACTGTGTTTGGACCTAACAATCACACCGCTATAGAAGACACCTAACAATCACACCGCTATAGAAGACACCTAACAGTGAGAGTTTTTAAAAATGCAGTCTGAGCTTGGATTATTTTTTTAATGGTCGGCGTTGATGGAGCAGGCAGACATGCTTGTTTTCTAATGTGTCAGAAACGCATGTCTGCACGGAGATCTTTTTCCTTTTAAAGGACCATTTTAAGATTTGCATTAGCCCTCGGTGTAATCTTTCTAGAGCCCTCTTTCTCTTTACACCGACGCAGGCTTGCTCAGTGTACCTGAACAGTCAGCATGCTAGTTAAGACGAGTGGTTCTCAAACTGCGTGGCATTGACAACAGGGTGAAAAATTCAAATGAAACTGATGTTTTTTTCCCTTTGTTGGGTGGAGGAATACGTTTGATGCTATTGCACTGATGATATGCACCTTGTATAAGTAAAATCCAACTTTTTTCCTTTTTTTCTTTGTTGGTGATTGGGGTGTTTTTTGGCTTCTGAAGTAGGGCATGCCACAAAAAGTTTGAGAACCACTGGTTTGGAGAGATTATCTATAAAAACTGCTAAAACAATCAGAACGGAGATCATTTTGATTTAAAAAGTGTTAGTGTGGATGTAAGAAAAGGCAGCTTTCAGTCATGCACTGGTGTTCATCCATGCAGCGATTTGACTGTCAGAGCAGCACATGAGACAACTCCTTGTTACCGCAAATGTAAAGTGTGAGCTCTGAGATTTGATTTGACTAATATTGGATGGAGAGGATGGCTGAAACACTAATGTTATAGGTCAAATTTTCAGTAAAGAAATCACTTAGCATCTGACAATAATAATAAAAAAAAAAAAGATGTTAAGTGATCAGGTCAGGATTTCAAACAGTAGAAATGGGCAGGAATCAAAGATTATCATCAAAAGTATTGATCAGGTGGATTGGCCAAAAGATGTTCACAGAAACAGCATTTAGTTCATTAACAAAATAGTTACCGCGTTTGGTGGATTTTGGCGTTTCATGCAGAGACTGAAAAGCATGAAAGCAGAATTAGTCTCGTCTGAAGAGTTTCCTCTGAGTGCAGCTGTGGCTCAGGAAATGATGTGACAGATGGTGGTTGTGAACCGCTCTGTGCACTGTTGTATTTTAGTTTTTTTTCCTTTATTTTTTTTTTAAAGATGTTTTAGAGCCTTTACAGTACTGTGATGATATACAAAACATCCTCACCCACTCAAGCGTGACAGTCCGAAGCCACTGGTCACGTCACCTCGGGTATCTGCAGCCGTTATGCAACAGCACTTTGTTGTTCAGATGTATTATTGATCAGGTGATTGAGTCCAGATGGTGCTGACTTCCACGCTGTGAGCAGTTCATGAATCAGTAGGCCAGTTTCTGCCGGGTTTTAGCAGGCTTCACTTTCTCAGTGGTTTCTTTGAAATTGTGGCAGTTTTGTCATAATATGGATTCATAAGTTTGTTCAACTAACAGTATTTATTTTGAGAAAAGGTGACATTGCAGGGAACAAGTTCATTTTCAGTTCTGTTAGATGTTACTGTAGGAACATGTAGGAATTTATACCAACTTTGCTAAAATACCTGACGGGATGAAATGTTTGAGGAAGCACCCGCAGTGCTGGTTTTTGTATTTTTATATCCAGGTTATCTATTGAAGTTGCTTTCTATGCATACGTCCTTTCTGAGTAGCTGGCTTGCAGCTCCAAAATATTTATGAATGACACATTTTGTCAACAGTGAGTAATTTATTATCGTACCATACTGACATATTACTAATGGTATATTAAAATACCATCATGGCAGTTATTTTATTTACTTTTTTTCCTCTACACTTGAGATTTGTAAGAGATGTTTTAAAGTGTAGGGCAGAATGCCCAGATACTGTGTATTTTTGACAACCTGTTTACCTGTACTGATGTTTCGTAATAAAATATGCAACTGTGTAAAGAAAAAAAAAAAAAAAAAGACTCATTATTTCTTTGTGCATCACATACCAGAGTGGTTTTTTTTGTTAACCTTGTGTAAGAGTGCAGGGAACTTGTCATAAAGAAACCAGTTTGATATGATATTAGTTTTGTGAAATGGTGCATTATCCTGCTGCAGGCAGCAATCAGAAGATGAGTGAATTGTGGTTATAAAGGGATGGACATGATAAGGGACAATACTCAGGCTGTGGTGTTTAAATGCCCTCAGTTGATACTAGCAGGCAAATGTCTGACACCAACAACCACACAACATTCAAAGTCTCTTGAATATCTTTTGTTCCATATTCTCATGCTTGAACTTCAGCAGGTCACTATAACCTCGTCTACATGCCTTGATGCAGGGGTATCGAACTCCAGCCCTTGAGGGCCAGTGTCCTGAAACTTAAATGTGTCCCTGCTGCAACACATCTGAATAAATTAGGTTATTAGCAAGACTATAGACCTTGACTGCATGCTGAGGTGGCAACCCCTAACTACTCAAGTACATTTAAAAAAAAAAAATAAAAATAATCTAAGTGTTTGGAAAAATGTACTTTCACTCATGAGCTGCTGTAATGTGAATCAAATGCCCGAATTGCCACCTCAGCATGCAGTCAAGAATCTATACAGTCTTGCTAAAGACCTAATTTTATTCAGGTGTGTTGCAGCAGGGACACATTTAAAAGTTTCAGGACACCCGTGCTTTAATGCATCGAGCTGCTGCCGTGCGATTGGCTGATATTTGCATGAACAAGCAGATGATCAGGTTTACGGTACAAAGTGGCCCCATGAATGTACATGTAAATAAGATTATGTAAGCTGGCCAACTACCAGAGTTCAGCATACCAGTAACTGAACTTAAAATGGATTTTAATGTATTCACACACTTCAGTAAAACACACACTATACCCAAAATGAAACTGGCACAAATCCAGTGTTTGGCTTTGCTCTCACTTTTTAACTGTGAGTGAAACAGTGAAATAAAACTATTTGGGCATTAAAGCAGACCTGTTATTTTCATTTCCAGCATCATATTTTCCACTTTGACCTTTACTAAAATAGCTTTGCATGACTCTCAGGTCAAAAATAAACTTACCTACTTATTCCAGGCTTCGGTGCAAACCCTCAGTTGCTTTAACACAAGGGTGGCGGAACTCCAGATCTCAAGGGCCGGTGTCCTGCAGGTTTTAGATCTCATCCTGGGTCAACACACCTGAATCAAATGATTAGCTCATTACCAGGCCTCTGGAGAACTTCAAGACATGTTGAGGAGGTAATTTAGCCATTTAAATCAGCTGTGATGGATCAAGGACACATCTAACACCTGCAGGCCACCGTCCCTTAGGGCCTGGAGTTCCCCACTCCTGCTTTAACACATCTATCTTAAGTTAGATGATTTGGTTGTTGATTGGCTGCCCCTTAAAAAACAGGATTGAACAGTAGACAACACAAAACAGCTTTTAGCTCATTATTTGAAAATATTAATTTTGCACCGTTACACACAAAGCTTTTAAACATCACCCTCATTTAGTAGCATCCAACCTTGTAATAGTAAGGCAAAAATAAAAATCAGTTGTTATCCTTTAAATAATGACTTCAGTTTTTTTTTGTAACTTTTACAGTTCTTATATGTAACATTTAAAGATTCCGAAAAGGTACAAATGCTGTGAATTGAAGAATAAAAAGACAAACATGGCAACATATTACAAAGTTCCTTTAATTTACAACTTTTCATAGTGAATATAAGCTACATTTTACTACACTACAACACACACACACACACACACACTTATTTTACAGTATTGGATAAATTCACTACTTTTAACTAACTTTACTGTTCACATCAGTTTTACCATTAAAGTGCATTTCAAGTGTTTCTCTGATGGACACCATTCCAGATGTTTGAAGTCACAGATGTGGACAGGTTTCTGTTTGAAATTTGGTTCTCTCTTAAAATTATTCACCACAATTAAACGCTCAGTTTTATTTATCTGGTGTCATTTTCTTTTCTTCATCCTTTGTTCACTCCCTCCATTCTTATGTTGAACATTTAAAGACATAATTATCAATATGTTGCATTACATACAGACAGACGCTAGGGGGCAGCAGCATAAAGCAGGAGGTAAACTGCTCATCTGTGGCTTCTTTGCCCTTCATGACCTACCCACATAAAAACGACTACTTAAACAATGTCTAATTAAATAAGATTCCCCTTAACGCTCCTGCTGCTTCAAATACTCAATCTGAGGTAATGATCTCAAGCTTTAATAAGTTTAATTTATTGCAGTTGTGATCATTTGTGGTATAAAGATGGAAAGGTTCAAACTAGCTCAAGTCTGATCAGTGCTATGAACATAGATGGATGGATAGGTGGGAGGTGTTTTGACCAGGAAGAAGAATAAGGAGATAAACAATGAATGCACCCACATAAAAAAGTAAAATATTCAGCTTCAGCACAAATACATTAAAGACAATATTTGTTTGTCAGCGAGACAAACCTGTCGCAGAAAAGCAAGAAGACCAAAGAGGAAACAAAAAAAACAACTAAACTGCATCAGAAGTTTTAGGCCGAAGCCCATCATGTGCAATCCTGACTGTAAACAGCACAGTTACACTGGTGTGTAAGAGGGACATGTTTTCCTTTTAGCCCTGGTTGGGAGAATCTGTCCCTGTGTGCAACACGAGGTGCGATACCCACTCCTAAACTCTTTGGTGGCCCTCTATTTCTCAAATACTCAATCCTGAAACCCATCTTAATCCTCTTTAATATTTCCTCCAATGGATTTTTTTTAAATGAGTTAAAAAAGGAAGAAAATGAACAAGAAGAAGGAAAAAAAAAAGAAAACTGAGACAAGAATTCAGAATCAGCCCACCAAGTCCTCATGTTCCATCAGTGGTTCAAGACGTAGGGATTTGTGAGAGATGGAGCTTCTTTCCCTTTTCTCTCCGTCCTCACAGCTCAGCCCCTGTTGATGGTGTTGTAGGACACCTGTGATCCCGGCTCAAGGTGATTGCTGGCACCCTTTTCTGTCTGCCTCTGGGGACTCTCGCCGTGATCCACGATGGGCTCTCTGTCCTCATCCGGGTCAGAATCTTCACAGCGTGGCAGCTGCAGCATGGTAGTCAGGCCATGCACGTCAGACATCTTGTGGAAGGTGCGTAGCACGAGGTACATCATCATCAGACCCAAGAACAGGTACACTGGAGACAGAGAGAGAGAGAAGCCAGGAGGGAAAAGATGGATTTTTTAAATGTAAGGATATTTAACAGAATTTGACCGGTGATTAATTTCGATAAATGTTTCAGCCTTTCTTCAGCTGTGGCTCCAAATACCACATAAAACCACATGTAGGTATTCTCTCTTTGACTGTGCTGGTGAGCCACTTATTATGCAACACTGAGGTTGGAAAAAGCAATACTGCAGCAGGTGTGATACTAAATCTATCAGCTTATGAGAACCAGCAGGTTATGAAAATGTTACAGCTCTTTACAGCTTTTAGGCATTGGTAGACTACCAGTACATGCAACCACAAATAGCTGTGTGATGCATTATGTGCAGAATTTCAAGTATATTATTTGTTGGTATTAATTAAAAAGAAAATACTACAAAGATGCATGGTTACTTTATGATCTTAGACAAGCAAGAAACTCAAAAACTCACGTAGTTGGTAAAGAGAAAATAAGTCAGAATACACTTGACTAAAAACCAATTTTTAAACATTCATTTAACCAAAAGAAGAACAAAAGTGCCCTCAAGGTGGCAAAGGTGAAAATAAAATCTCAACCTTTGTTACTTCTGCTCTGATTCTTGCGAGTGCCTTAAAGAAATCCATGTGGTTTTACTGTGTAATGTGTGCATTAAGTGGTTCACAGAGTTCAGGCCATGAGCAGCAGTCTCTCACAGCACAAGCAGGCCAGCTCTAAGAAAACAGTGAAGGATTAAAGATTCCCAAGCTTCAGAAAAGTACGGCTACTGTCACAAGTGGTGTAGAAGAAATAAAGATGCACATTAGATGTTACAAATGTAACACGTTTTATATGAATTAGTCTGACTAGGAGTTTGAATCTTTTTCTCACAGACTATAAAACTCATCATGGTTAAAAACAGCAGCTGGTGATAAGTTCAAGATTGGTTTAAACTCCAAACTTCCATCCCAGAAGATTTACTTCTCACTGTATCTGTGTAGGTTGCCAGTCATTCAGGTTATGGTAGTTTTAAGCGCATTATTTAAAGGCAAGCAAGACTTGTTTTTTAGGTTCGGGGATTCCCGGGTATTTATTTGCAGTAAAGTGGAAGAGCCCTGCAGCAGTTGGCGAATTGTTTTGACTTGTTCTTACTTAGGCAGCGATCAGTCTGTTCAGTTTGCAAGTTAATAGGGTCAAGCTGGCAGCTACGATCAGTTTGTGATTATAGATATGATTGGTATAAGTTGCCAAAAGGTTGTGCTTATCGGTGCAAACTAACTCAGACTGATTGCCAGAGTGGTTGAAGGTGTTGCACAAGGTTAACAAGGTTGTTCTTGAACTAGCCAAGGTGCACATTTATCCAGCATGTCCTGGGTCTGTCCCAGGATTTCCTCCTACTTGGACATGCCTGACACCCAAGTATGAGGGTATTAGGCCAAACTAAGGTTTCGTTTACTCTAGAACATCGTTTCTACAACTTGACTGCAGTCGACCAGTCGATTCAGTTGATTGGACATGATTTGGAAAGGCACGCACGCACACAGAATAAGTTAACAAAAACTGATGTATTCAACTGTACAAAATACGTTTCAACATGTCTGAAGCCTTTAAATAGCATAACTTTATAGTAAACTTCATTGTACGTATTGCATTCAACCTTAATTTCACATAATCCTGCAAAGAATGACTTAAATACCACCAGCAGGAGCGATGGAAAACTCAGAATTCTCATAATGCTTAAAATGGCACGACGACTGAAAATGATAGAAACGTCTTTGCTAACAGAAAACTGCTTAAGCACACTTTCCAGAAGATTACCTACTTTCATTTACCACATCCACATTATGTTCTGAGTTATACATAAATATATATAGTTGTATACAAACAGCATATGTAAAGTGACAGAACACAGTCCTATAGCATGCAAACGTAGGTCTGCAAAGGTCTTCAAAGCACCTACACTGCTACCAATACATAACCATGACAGCATATTTAGAAGGAAGAGGAGCTAAAGTAGTTTTTCAGTTTTCAAAATAGGTTCCTTTTCAATTTTACCACACAGCACTTCAGCTGAGGAACAATGCATCGGGCTGCAGTCTGTCACTAATCCTCTCCAGAACCACCAGGGGCTGTTTGGGTTAATCTGACTTGACCTACACTGTTATATAAAGCAGCCTGAGGGACAAGAGAGCAACATCGCCGGTCCCTGTGAGCTCCTCCACTCGGCCTCCTTCCAACCTGAAGTCAAGGGATTAGCTGTGGGCAACACGAAGGAAAACGCAGCTTTCAGCAGTGCTCCTGAGCTCCTCATCAAAATGAAACACGTTAACAGGTGAGATCAAAGGAGTTTAAAGTACTACAGGGTGAATTTTCCCTCCTAGCTAAATTGTTGGAGGGCTCTAAAGGAAATTAAAGAAACTGTGTGAAATGCTGCATTCTCTCCACCTGTAAACAGCAGACCTCATTCATCCCAGTGTGTGTTTGTCAGATATTCACTGTAGATATTCACTCTGACTGAGCCCACAGATACAAAACAGCAAGCCTGCTTTTAGACACAAAGGTCATTCCAGCTCTGACTCGATTACCAAAAGGAAGCCCACAAAGAAGCTGAACAACAACAGCCGACTATGGAAATAACCTCCATCATGTGATAACAGAGTTTTTTGATTGCCAGAAAAAACAGACGGGCATCTATGTAAGGTTTTAAACACGATGCACACATGCACAGTTGACTCATATGGGAATACCCTCCTACACAGCGGTGGGCAACTGAGAAACGGGGACTGTCGTGACAGAACTCAATTCTGCTCATAATTATCTCTTTAGAAGCTTATTAGTGCGCCTCTCTCACAAATACCCCCTCCATAATATCATATACTAATAAACATGTTATGGAAATGCACTCTATAAAGAGCACATTCTTCATTTACTAATAAAACAAACAGTTTAGAAGCTCAACTTTAACTGATAACTGTTAACATCAGCCTGTTAAAATGCTCAGAGAGCCTTAACATGCAGATGTTAAGTGTGTATTGATCATCACGGTCACCTCCTTATTTTAGCTGCACTGTAAAGTATGGCGAGTGTTGGTGCAGAATGAAAAGGATTTGAATGCATGCACCAGAGTTCATAATTATCCCAATAATTCCAGCGATTTTCAGACAAAATTGGGAGATGTTGGTCAAAGTCAGAGAAATGAAAGCCCTCCAGAAGGTGAGGCAGTCTTAATGCTCATAAGTAACCTTCAAACACCTGTGATCATTTATCTGTCATTTTTGTAGCATTACCTAAATGAACTTTTATTTCATTGGGTCACAAGAAGAAAAAATGCACGCATAGAATAATAGATTTCAATTCAACTCCATCCTGAAGACAAGAGTTCTTTGTTTCCTATGCTTGGCATGGACGTCTATATACCACTAAACAAAAAGGTCTTCCGGGGTTATGTGGGCTATAATTACAGCAGATGTTTGATCTAAGCACTTAAGCCCGACTTCACAGTCTGAGTGCTGTTGCACTTACCGAGGAACAAACGTCAAAGTCAGATATCACTTTATTTTGTTTTTGTGCGATTCTCCTCAAAGTCAGCTCAACTTCAAACGAGCTACACAGAAAAGTGAACTTCAATTTACAGAAAGCTAACAGATAAAGTCAAACAGGAGATTCAATTTATGAGGAACCGCCAACCTGTCAACCCTGACTTGGTAGCGAGAAAAAGGCAGCGAGAGGTGCTGCTTCTCACATCAGAGGTGAGAATGAAGACAAAGCCACAAAAGGTCAACTTCTGTCAGAGCAGCAGGACAAAAAAAGATTCAAGATTCAAGAGATTTTAATTGTCTGTGAGTGTAGAACATATTGCCAATATGTTCTACACTCACAGATCTCAATGCATCTCATGCAATTCCTTTCATTGCATTGAATCCAGTTCTCTTATAAAAAAAAAATACTATCAACTTTTCGGCCCCCAGTTCTTCTCTCTTTAATGATTTTTGGAAAGACCGCCCCCCTCTCACTCTGTGCCTCTGCAGCTGTTTCAGATATTGTGGTGGACCTGCTCCCCTTTACAGCTCTGCAGGCATGTAGTAGCTACGTGTGACCCTCACAAGACAAACCACAGCAACCTCGGTGTGTGCCATGTACCCAGGTTATCAACCATTGCTACCACACCCACAGGTGCAGTGGAGTTTCAGCTATATTCTTAGCCATCATCAACATCAAAGCACAAACACCATGAAACAACCGGCTTTCTATCATGCTGGAATAAATTTCTAATGTTTTATTTTAATTTATGTTAGAGGTAAATAAATGATACCTTTTCTTTTTAGTGTAAGTCACAGGTCACACACAGTGTGTTTAGTGGTTAGTTACAGGAGCTGTCCAGGTTAAAAACCTGGTTGCTCCCATGCATTTGCTCATCTTTAGTCACCACAGTTCAAGCAATGCGTGGAAATTTTCAGTAAAAAAAGGTTCACATTCAAAGCACACTGTACTGGATGTATTATTCTACTCATGTTTACCTTCTTCCCCACCTCTCTTTGTGCATTTCATTTCACCCTATTCTTAGCATGCTACTGTGTAAAATTTTAAAGCAGAGTTAAAATTTTGGCTGGACTGTGTGCGGCGTCACAGGCACGCATATCCTCGTGCACATGCACAAGGGAAACAGAACAGGCACCCACTCATACAAAAAAAAAAAAAAAAAGCTTTCAAAGGTCAGACACAGCGGGACAGCTCGTTTACAGATTTAGTAAAATGCAAATGATACACACCATGCTCTACTACACACACACACACACACACACACACACACACACAGTGGCTGACATGCAAAACACATGTGTACAAGTTTTTATACAGAAATTTCAGACATGAATATAGTCACCTAAGCACTGAACCCCAACTCAGGTTGCTTTTACTTATTTATGATACGTTTACTGTGAGATTAGGACTAAGATTAAAAATGGTGGTAGCAATTTTAAAGCATGTTTGTAAGACCCGACTCTGAGCTTAAACATGCACTGATATGAGCTCTGCTGTGCTCTGGGCCATGATGAGACAACACCTTCTTCTCAAACATACAGATAAGCAGTCTTAAAGGAGAGGTGTGTTATCCTGGGACTGTGACTTTAGGGCCATGTTGTTATTAATGACTTCCACATAAGTGAAGTGGATCAGCGAGCGACTTTGGATAAAATAAATGAACTTATCCACCTAAAACATAGTTGAACAGCTTGCACTTCATCTGTGTTAGCATAAAATCCAAACCAAATAAAAGGTTCACTTTCAGACCATAAATGAAAGATGGAAGCAGTTGCCATATCACCAAATATTAGTTTTGAATTCAGCATCTTAAAACCTCGCTCCTCACAGCCAGATGTGACCGTATTTAGATGAAAAAGTGGAGTAATACGTTACAGACTAGAGCTAAACTGTAGTAGCGTCTGCTAATCAGTGCCAAGTAATAGGGGTGCACAGCTGATAGAAATATAGTCTTGATCAAGATAATCATCTTGATATCATCTGCTGTTAGGAATCATCTTCTTGTGGCCACTAGACGAGCTGCAGTTTTCAGCTCTTTGTTTGATTTTTCAGAATCAGATTATGTTTATCTGTACACAAAGAATTTGTCTGTGTCATTACAAAATTAGCTTTCTTTATGCTTTCTATTAGCTTAACTACCAGCTGGCTGCGTAACCTTAGTGTGCTTCCTCCTAAATGTGGTTATCAGCAGTATACTAAGTGGATTCACATCAGTTTTTTTTTTTTTCCCATTTTTATTTTATGTTAGAATCTGGCCGATCTGATGATATTACAGATTCATTTCTCTTTTTCTAAGCCAACTTTCCTAACTCTGTGTCCTAACTCAAATTTGAAAATTTGACCTGAGCCCCTTACACAGAAATTATACATGAATTGTTAAGCGTTAATGCTTTATGTTTTAATCACAGGCAAGTCTGACATGATCAACCAGAAAATCTGTGTTCTGTGAAAGTAATGTAACATCGGTTTGATTAGAAGCAAGTCCCCCGCCTGTAAGAAAAAGAGCCAAAAATTACTTTAACAATGTGGTTTATCTGAGCTGTAACCTGGTTCAGCCCGTGGCTGCACTTGAATTGAGTGCACTGGACGAATGCATTTCTAGTCTACAAACAAACGGACTCACCCATGACAGCACCAAGATACAGTGTCCTATACTTCTGCTCTGGCTGCATCCCTGGCACAAAATCCCCCAGTCCAATGGTGCACAGAGAGATGAAACAGAAGTAGATGCCATCCAAAAAGCTCCAGGACTCCTCCAACTTGGTGAAGATGGCTGCTGGCACCACAAAAAAGCACAGCACCACAAGAAACAGCAGCAACACAAAGTGGACGACAGTGGCGGGCCGAGGCTCCAGGCCTGACCGCTGAAGCAGGCTCACCGGAGCGAGGACCAGAGGGTACAGGAGCCTCTGGACACAGGCGGTGAGCACCAGCATGGTAAAGGGAACGCCTAACAAGGCGTAGAAGATGGAGAAAGCTTTCCCAGTGTCAGACAGAGGAGTGGAGTGACCATAACCTGGAGGAACAGCAACATGACAAGTTTTAGGGGAAGTGGGAAATTAGATGAGACGATAGAAAAGACATGACAGAAATTGTTGTGCTTATTATTTACATTTTTTAGATCAAAAGTCACATATGTTACAAGAGTAATTCAATAAATCTAAATGTAATTTAATTAAAAACATTAATGTAACACTTTAAAATATTTGAGCTGTATTGTGATTTGCAAGCTGCTATTTCTGGTGCTGTTGAACTGTATTGGATTACAAAAAAGGGATCTTATGTATTTTGTCCTTACTGATATAACTCAGATGCGCAAAAACAATATAAACAGTATAATGCAGTCAAATTAGCAGCCTCCACATTGATCATCAGCACTCAAGTCAATATAGCTCCAAACGTTTCTAGCAAAAATGGAGCATTATAACATTAATGAGTTACTGGACAGCTGTAGAGCATAAAAATAGATTAATGTGCTAATGAGCACACTGATGTTACAGAGTCAGGTAGGGTTATTGGCTGCAACAGCAGCACGTAATTTGCCCCAGACTTTTTAACTTGAAGCTACAGAAAAACAGCAGCTTTAGTCAATGTTAGGGTACCAGTGCTGGTAGGAAGACAATAAAACTCAGACTCCAGCATAAGCAACTCACTGAGGATCTGTCACAACTGCCTACAGGGATTATCTACCAGCAGAAGTGAAACTACTGCAAATGAATCTTCTGCTGGAGCTTTAACCTGGTGGCGTGATATAAAAGCTTTACACACACAAAGGAAAGGAACGAAAACAACAGCTGAGTGCAGTTAAAAGTACCTCAGACTGAAAACACTGACGCACAGAGTACTGACCAGACAAAGATAAGACCAGAAAGGACTGTATCCTGTAAAACTGTTTAAACAGTGTAAATATATATGTAAATAATCAGCCGGGGTGGGGGTTAGGAGGTTCCTTTATATTTGGTTTGTGCAAACAGCACACCATCTGCTGTATGTGATCACAAAACATTAGGTTACTACACAAACGCCAGAAAACAGCTTTCATTTTAAAATGGAGCTATAAAACAACCATCCAGCCCTCCGCCTGTGCAGAACATCTGTAGCCCTTTAAGTTACAGCTGTTTGAGAAAAAGTCTGAAATCTGCCTACATTAATTTAAATGGTATTTTTAGCCTGTAAAAGAATGACACAAACATTCCTGAGTAATAAAGCAAACATTATTATCCAGTCCTGCCATAATAACGTTATCCAAATCACTGGCCACATTTGGATAATGTGTTTAAAAAGGTGCTGCCAGGTGTTCCTTTGAGCCAGACCTGGAGAAGCACAGAGCTGTCTTTGTCAAAATCATCATCATCATTTCCAGAGGACACGGGCAACAAAAACCAAAACAAACAAAAAACAGCAATGCTAAGATGGGTGTAGTGCTGAAATCAGCTGTGTGTAAAGTGCATGACTACAAAAACCTGGGCAAATGTTTCTATTGCCACAGACTGGTCCGCTGTCTGCAGCGTGAACGTGGTCACAATGTTGATAAGACAATGTTGATGTGCACGCTAAGAATGAGCACAGCCTTTGTTTTCTAGGGGTCGTGAACTCATGCTTCAAAAACATGATGTGTTTCTCAAACTAAAGATTTGATGTCACTTTGACTACAGAGCAGCTGAGATGATGACACAATCTCCTGTCGGTTAAACTGAAGCCTTCGGGCGTTTAACAGAGTTCAGCGTGAGCTCTCTTTCAAAGCAAGCACAGGTTCAAGGCAGATGTAGCTAAAGTTACCGTGACGTTACACACACACACATATGCAGTGGACTATACTCATCTAGACAGCAGCAAATACCATAGAAAGTACCATTTCCCACTTTTAGTGTAAACTGGAGGGCTTGTTAACAGACACATGGAACCGTTTATCTCTGCTGATGAATTCTGCATCACTCTGACCGAAGCAGACCACTCCACACGATGAAGCCCAGTGCTGATATTGCCCGTTGGTTTGATGTATTTGGCTTTGATCTGACTTTGCAGTTGTCACTTCAGTAGTTGTCACAAATAGATTACATTGAATTAACAATAATTAACACCCTTTACCCTGTTTTGCCTCTGACACTACCAAAGCTCCACTTAGAGCCTCAGTGAGATTATCTGAATTAAAGTTTCTATCCAGGGGCTTATTCAGTGAAAAGGTACACAAAATTAGATAAGACAAATACATTTATTTAAAGCCATGGCAGGGTCGGAGATAATGTTTCTCATATTTTTTAAAACCAGCAAAACACAGGAGCTTACAGGCCTGTCTTAGTGTGGCGCTTTTGTTCTTTGAGCTGACTGCTGTGTTGTTTGTATTGCATATATACACAAAAATTAGAAGACTGAATCAAGAATGTGAACAAATCAGGGTAAAAAGAATCACCCTGTAAAATGGATTTGGGAAATTGAAAATTTTGCTTCTCTTTGTGATCGTTTTCCATGTTTTATGATCATTGCACAGTTATTAGCACCTCGCTCCTTTTTTTGGTAGCTTCTTGATAGCGCTGCAGTTTTGTTTTAGATCTGTGGCCATCTTTCTGTCACACCTTAGTAGTTTTTGTTCCTGTGTACAACACGGTCACTTTGTCCTCGTCTGTCATTTCTGCTCTTATCTTCAATGCTTTTGTGTCCCTGTAGTAAGTGTTGCGTCTCTGGGTGTGTGCGCAGAGTGTTTGATCAATGATGTCAGCCTCTGACTAGAAGGCATTTAAGATCACATGGAAGCTGTTGTTTGGCGTTTAACATCTGACAATATGCCATTTATCCAATGTGCAGTGTAAGTTTCATCCACTCGGTCCCAGCTATACCAGCTCATCAGCTGTTAGCTGCCTGCAGATTTTTAGTAAGTCCCCCTCCCACCTTTGCTCTGTCCAAAAGTTCAACAGTGACACTGACAAACATTACAAAGAACATGAGCTGGATGTTTTCTCCCTGCTGTTAGGGAAACATGTCAGTCACTAAAGCTTAAATCTAGACGTGGTGAGTGGTAAAGCAGGTTGAAATTTTTTTTAATTACTCCCCAAAATGTCCACTGATCGTAAAAAAACAAAACAACTATTGTTCCTTCTACTCAACATACTTGTTGTAGTGAGAGACTATAAATTTCACTATCTAAGTGCATCTGCTGCTTCCTCTTTTTGCCTTGAATTGAGTACCGGCATGTTAAAAAAAACTCAGTGAGATCATAACGCAGCTAAACACGTTACACCATTTAAGGAAGTGTCACCCAGCCTCTGCTGAACACAAAGGGCCATTCTGTTCTGCTTCATGCATGAATTTGCATTTCTTCAGCGATCATGCGCGAGTGTCATTTATAACAGCAAGCCTGTGAATGTGACCGCCTTCGCAGCAGTTTGCCAACACAGCGGAGCGGTGCAATAAGAGCGGCACGAAGACAGCTGCTGCAGATGTTTGGTTGTGACATTCGTCAAAAACTGTCAAGCTCAAGTCGCCAACTTGACAGCTAATTTCTGACAGTTTTATCTTAAACAGTTAGTTTACTCTTTAGGTTGGTTATACACACAGAGACACTGGGAAGACTCAAACATGAGGGGGTAGCAGACACATTGTTTGCTCTGTAGTTTGACCTTCGCCCATTATTTTCTAATCATTGATACATGCATACTCTTTCTGTAACTTTAAAGCTAGAATTAAAATATAGGTGTACAGGTTTGTATCTAGTATGTCTTTAACATTAATTCAGATTTGCCACCACATCACAAGCTAGTGTGAGACAAAGTACTTCAGTGGCAATATACTGCAATACTTTTGAAGTATAGCACAAAGGGAGGCAATATTGACATGTTAATATTGAATAATAATGATAATTCGCACAAAGATACAGCAACGATGATAGATAATTCCACTTTTTTGGGGTATTTTTTATTTTTCAGTTACAAAGATATCATGATATACTGTGCATGATTGTTTTGCAATGTATCACAGAGTCACTGGATTGTCTGATCATACCGTGATAATAACATGTCATGAGTTAATCTGATTCCTACCCCTAGTCTCATCAGAAATACCCTGAGTATTCAATTCAATTTCATTTATAAAATGGTAAATCACAACAACAGTTGCCCCGAGGTGCTTTATATTGTAAAATAGAGCCTCTACAATAATAGAGAGAAATCCCAACAAGCAAACAAGCCCCTTTGAGCAAGTATCAGTTAACAGTGGGAAGGAAAAGCTCCTTTTTAACAGAACCGGGCTCAGGGAGGGGCAGTTATCTGGACTGAAAATCTGTCACAGTTCCTACACTGTACAGAGGTACAACAGTGAGTGTTTAAAACCTATCTGTAAAACACAGTGGAGACTCTGTCATGGTTTAGATCTGCATTTCAGCCACAGATGTTGGAGATCTTGTCACAATTGATGGAATTACGAATGCAGAAAAGTACCGTCAGACTTTTATCCACCATGCAGTACCATCTGGAAACAGTCATTACAAGGATTCCAAACAAAGCACACAAAGCTAGTTTTCCATTGTGTTTTTCTCCATCAGTCATAGGTTGGCTCCACCAGCGCCTGGACCTTAACATAATGCATTTCAATTCTACTGTGTATCACATATGGTGATTCAAAGGCTTCACATGCATAAAAAAAAAATAGTCCACATATAAAAATTCAAAAACTGCAACAGCTGGATCCCCAATTTTTCTGTCAGGAGTACTGAACAGATTACAGTTTGGCAGTGGAGGAGCTAAAAGGGCGTGTTGGACTATGAGGAGACAAACTGTCAGATATGCAACATTGTCCAAGTTCAAGTAAGATTTTATATATGAGCATTTTAACTTTAGTCCTGTAGGATACCAGAAGCCAGTGTAGCTGAGACTGGACCAATACACTGTGTTTTATAACACAGAGAGATTTGCAAAACAGTTGCTAAAGAAACTGTAAGTACCAAAGTCCATCATTTTACATAAGTTGGTCTGAGTGGAGAATAACAATTCTTTCTTCCCAAACTGATAACTGCAATACCATGAGGATAGAGTGGCAGTTAGTGGAGCAGCGTGACAGAATAGAGCAAATAAGCACTAAATATCCAAACAAGAGCTTTTAATGTCCTCCAAGAAACCTGAAGAACTGATCCTGGAGACTAATTAAAGAAATTACAAGAAAGCTTGGCTAAGAGAGTTCAGGCTGTGCTGGCGATGAAAGGCGATCAGACCGAATGTTGACTCTCAGGTTCATCAGAATTGTACAAACTCCGCTTTTGCTTTATGCACCGAATTTACATTTATGTTTGCACATGTTTCAATAAAACATTGCATTCCCATTTTCCTGGCAAAATTAAGAAATAAGGACAGGCTTGAGACTTTTGCACAGCACTGTACATCACAGCAATTAAAAATCAAAACAAAAAGTAAGACCTGAATGCCATCTCATTTACAAACCGCCCATCTGGCTTGGCTTGTTTTTCTAGATATTTTTTTTTCTTTCAGCTGAGGTTAATTATGTGGCTGAAACTGCAGCTTTAATCACAGACACAAGACGTTGTGACAAACATTTTTCCTTCCTGTTACTTAACATCTCAGAACACGCCTTGCTGGCAGGCCCACCATGCACTGCTTTTGCATTTTGCCTCAACATCCTGTTTAAACAGGAAATACATAAAATTAAGTGCATATTGTACCATTTCACTGGGACTTGAAAAATTGTAGGTAAATGTGCATTTTTAATGGCAATAACTAAACCGGCTGAGAAGCTCTGGAAGCAGAGCATGAATTTGTACCTCTGAACGACAGACAGCTCTGTGGCTCGGCTGAGAGCGTCCCACAGAGGAGTCCCAGTGTGTCTAATTAAATGTCGAGGGTGTTGTTTTATGACACTGTGTATCCACAGCAAACCATCACTGGATATTTTCAACAACACGAGGAGCTATTTGGTAAAAATGCATGAAAAATAAAATGAAATGTGTAGAATGAAGGGCTTTTTTTAAATGTAGGTTTTTGTTAATCCATGTTAGTTGCATGTTTAGCTGCCCAGACAAGGATCAAACCATCTTTGCTCAAACTTTTTTTCAGCGGAAGTCTTCACTGAATTTTATTTTTCCAGCCTGGGACCAGAAAACCTACTGATAATGTACAGTCATGTGAAAAAGGAAGTTTTCACTGGTCTCTGCACAATCTGGTCAGAGCATTTGAGCATTTGTGTCAACAATTCCACCAGATTCCCAGGAAGCATGTGGAATTGTTAACATCCCCGCAAACTCACCCTAAGGTCAGACTGTGCAATGCCCAACAACTACATCTGAGACTCCACAGGCCCCAGAGTGGGTGGCTTCACAAAGATGTGAGAGACTGCTAATTATACAGAAAACTTTTAAGTTACTGCTGCTAAAGTTTCTGAATCACTTAGTTTTTGTTTTTTTTAAGAATCCTTTGAATACTCTTTTTCACATGATTGTATATTTAACTCCGTGATTGCAATGACACCATAGAACAATTTGCCAAATGCCAAAGATCAAATTTTAAGGTTATTTCTAATGAAATTCTTGCATTGTCACTTAACTTCTCTCATAAAGTTGCAGGACTTAAGAGGAAGCCACAAAGTGTGCTGAAGATATTTCAGCTTCTCCCAAACCCTCTGTTTTAATGTGAAATGATCTGATCCTACATTTCCCATCATGCAGCAGTATCTACTCCTCTGGTTCTGTCATAAGCTCTCCAGTTATGACTTTAAAGTCTCCAAGCCCATTTTTAACACACTGACACCGCTGATATGAATTTTGCGTGTACAGAATACCATTTTCCCTCCAGCCTAAAGCCTGAAAAACAAAATAAATATATAAACAACTAAACTAATGTATCATCAAACACTTAAGTAACAAGCATTTGGTGCAATGTGCTTTATATTTGGGCCTGCAGGTAAGTGAGTCGTTCAAGGCCAGCAGAACACCACAAAGAACCCAGTGTGGACAACCTGGCTGGTCCCACAAAAACCTCTGTGATGTATTCTGCTCTCACACAGCTGAACCTTCACTTCCTCTAACATCCAGGTCAGGCTGCTACATACTGAACACAGAACAGGTGCTCAGATCACACAAGACCCACGAATATTTTGGTAAACTCACCGATGTATGATAATCAATTTATGATAATCAATTCCCCCTTTACTTAAATACCTGCTTCATACTTTCAAAGTAAGACCAGAAATAAATCACATGATGAGGGAATTTCCCTCATCTACACGCAGATTTGGGAATTTTACAGATTAACAGATTAAAAGGAAACAACGTATAGTGGAAACTTTTTTTCTCCCCTGAGCTCGATACATCGGTTTGCGTTTAGGTCTTAAATAGCTCAAGCTTTGAGTCACAGCTACAACATCCATAACACGTGGCAACATAACTCCAGAAAACTGCCACCTGCACTTAACCCAGCATTGTTTTTGTGTTTCCCTCCTCATACTAAAACCACGGACATCCCCTCAGTGGACTCCAGACGTTCTTTGGTTCAGCCTGTTTGCAGTTTACGGTAATGCGTAACATTGCCGAGGCTCCACTGTGCGCAAAAACGCCCTCAGGTGTTTTCTCGCCAAACTTTCTTCACACTTTTGTTTGCACTCACCGACAGTGGTGACCAGAGTGTTAGCGAAGAACATGGACGATGCCAGGTCCCAGTTTGAGGTAGCGGAGGCGTTTCTGAGGACGAAGACGCCGTACTTGTTGGCCGCCAGCACTTTGAGCAGAAAGTTTTCGAGGGACGCGGCGCTGACGCAGCTCTGGTTCAGAAACTCCTTCTTCAGAACTTCCATATCATGTCGCAGCTTGTCCTCCATCGGCCGCTCGATGGTGGAGAAAATCAGGGCTCCGAAAAGCAGGTAGATGACATAAAACAATATAAAGCCTGTGAGCAACAGCCACGACCTGCCTACTAAAGCCATGTCTTAGGTTTAGTTCTGGAGCTACTCTCTCTGTTCCTCTCTTTTCCTCTTTGTGTGAAAACTATTCGGGGGCCGTCCTAATTGAACTTGAACCCCTCCTTGTCACTGCATCCTCCTCCCACAGCAGGAACAGGGGGTGTGTTCAGCTCAGAGTCCGTTGTGCATCCTGGGTCCTGCACGAATCCAGGTGCGTTTATTCGTTTATTAGACTTAAATGATCACATCTTTCCCATGATACACCCGTCCCTAATTTCAAGAAAAGCCTGAAAAATATTACCACTGTTCTTAAGAATCACCAGAAAAAAATAATCTCTGTGCTTGTCATTAAAAACGCATGAAAAGAAAGAAAGAAAAAAGACAAACTAGAATAATAGCGTCTTTTGGCTTTTTGTGTGTTCAGGTAAAACCAGAGGGAGACACGGGCTCCAGCGTGTCTCGAAGGCTTTTTCTTTTTTAATCAACAGCTCGATGTTTCACTTATTCTCACTAATGCGAATAAGTTCATTATGAAAATATTCTGATATATTAAAACGGCTCAAAAGTGCAGTTTATATGCACTATATGTCCCAGTGTTTCCACAGAAACACACCACCGGGTTCTGGGTTGTGCGTTACGGCATATTGTGGGTAATGTTTCTGTCGGTGAGATGGGTGTGAAACCGAAACTGATTCAAACTGGTATTAAATTAACACTTGAGACACCTGTTGTCATGATGTGATGTGTAAATGAAACATATATTTGGAAAGTTTATGTCCTAGTTAAATTTCACAATTTTCCAAAGCTTTCCAGAGTCCTGGACTGACTGTAGGAGTTCTTCGACTGATGTACAGCAAACATTTTGGTATTGTTTCATATTACCACAGATTTATGAATCATTTTCTTCAACTTCCCAAATGGCTTTAATTTGAGTAGATAGCCATTCAGTATGTAAGATTATGCTTCTATTCGTGTACTTACGGAACAGTAATACCGTATTTGTCTTGTGTTTTATGGCCCAAAGTGTTTTTGCTTTTATTTTGCATGTTTTGGGCTCAGAGGAAGTCCACACCCTTCCACACATTTAGCCCTCCTGTGTCCTCCTCTGAATGTGCCATTCAATATTTTGATAAGCAGAAGAAAAGTCATTCTGGATCCTGATGATGATAAGAAGAAAACACCCTGTGAAATCCGCTAAATTCTTTCATTGTTCATAACTTTGTTAAGTAGTTCTTCATGTAAACTGAGTCTATTCTGCCACGGAGTTTAAAGTAATCTTAAGGAATTCTGGTCAGGCAGTTTCCATGATATCCATGATCATCTCACTGCCTTTCCACAGCATTTTTAATGCTCACATGGACAAAAGATATATGATGATTTATTCTTGGACTATATTAGAACTGTTTATCCTGATTTAAAATTCAAAATAATCTTTATTTGTCTTACACTGGGCATTTGTGTGGCACCTCAGTTCATCCTCTATCTGAAAGGTTATTTTACTACCTTTACCATTCCCTTTAAGAAAGTTTTTTGTTTTGCTGCTGATCAACTGCTCCTCACTGAACAACACCTGAACAACAGGTGGGTGGAGCTGTTGTGCCTGAGCTGACCAGGTACCAATGTCATCATAGAGAGCCAGGAAGAGAAAAACCCCCAAAGCTGTTTGAAGCATGAGCTTTTGGCTCAAAGGAATTGCTTGTACATTTATTGGTCTTATTTTTCTAAACTTCATGTCCATCCATCCATTCGCTTCCGCTTATCCTTTTCAGGGTCGCGGGGGGCGCTGGAGCCTATCCCAGCTGTCATAGGGCGAGAGGCGGGGTACGCCCTGGACAGGTCGCCAGTCTGTCACAGGGCCAACACACAGGGACAGACAACCATTCACACTCACATTCACACCTAGTGGCAATTTGGGTTATCCAATTAACCTATCCCCACAAGCTGCATGTCTTTGGACGGTGGGAGGAAGCCGGAGTACCCGGAGGGAACCCACGCAAAAACATGGGGAGAACATGCAAACTCCACACAGAAAGACCCCGGCCTGATGTTGGAATTGAACTCAGGACCTTCTTGCTGTGCGGCACTTCATGTCTCATTCACCAATAAAATATTTGGCAGAAAATAAGGAAAATCTTATCAGACCCACATTAACTTGGCGATAACCTCCATCAGATGAAGATGGCAAGAAGCCCGTCCACCTGAGCGAGGGATGTCAACAGCCCTCTACCAAAGACTGTTCTTCATTGCTAGAATTTGTAGCTCCATCCATCCATCCATCCATCCATCCATCCCGTGGTTTTTTGTTTTACTAGATCTGACTGCTGCCTTTGACACGGTCGACCACAACATTCTCATTTCAAGACTGGAACATGTTGTTGGTCTTAAAGGCATAGCTTTATCTTGGTTCAAATCCTATCTCTCAGAGAGGTTGTTTTCCGTAGCCATGGGGCAACACTCCTGGGTCTCTGCCCCCATTCACTGTGTTGTGCCTCAAGGATCTGTGCTCGGCCCAGTTCTTTTTTCCTTGTACATGCTGCCGTTGGGATTAATATTTAAAAAAATATTACATTTCCTTTCACTGCTACGCTGACGACATACAAATTTATTTCCCTTTGACATCGGATGTCTCTACTTTCCTGCAACCCCTATTTGACTGTCTAAATGAGGTCAAAACTTGGTTATCACGTAACTCTCTCACACTGAATGAGGATAAGACAGAAGTTATAGTTTTTGATAGTCACACCCTGCTGGAACAACTAACTGATGCCTTAGGGCCCCTTGGTAGCCATCTCTCACCCACTGTTAGAAACCATGGCGTTTTCCTGGACAGCTCTTTTAAACTCAAGAAAGAGATCTCCTCTGTGGTAAAAAACAGTTTCTACCAGCTGCATCAGATATCTAAAGCAAAGCCATACCTGCCTTTGAAGGACCTTGAAAAGCTTATTCACGCTCTTATCACTTCCAAATTAGACTACTGTAATTCTCTCTACTCGGGCCTCCCATCTTCCTCTATTCACCGGTTCCAGTTAGTTCAAAACGCAGCTGCGCATCTCTTAACTGGTACTAGAAATTATGCCCACATCACACCAGTTTTAGCCAACCTACATTGGCTCCCTGTTGATTATCGTATCAATTTTAAAATTCTTTTGCTTACCTTTAAAATTTTAAACAATTTGGCTCCCAGCTATCTATGTGAACTCCTTCATTTGTATATCCCTAATAAGGCACTTAGATCTTCCAATCAAATCCTCCTGACGCAACCGAGGTCTCGTCTGAAGTCCAGAGGTGATCGGGCCTTTGCTGTCGTAGCTCCCAGACTCTGGAATAACCTCCCTCCTTATATTCGTTCCTCCGAGTCCATCCAGTCTTTTAAATTGTGTCTTAAAACGTATTATTTTAGTCTGGCTTTTGATTCAAACTAGTATGTTATTTCGTGGCTAGTTTTTGTTTCAAACAATTGTATTATTGTTTCCTGCCCTCCTTTTAACTGTTTATTTTTATTCTGTCTTATGCTATTGCTCTGACCGACTGTGTAGCACTTTCTTCAACTTTGTTGTACAGGGTCACAGGGGGCTGCAGCCTTTCCAAGCTACCATAGTGGGGGACATCCTGGACAGGTTGTGACCATTACAGGTCCCCTTTAAATAAAAGTCCCTTCAGCAGCTACAAGTGTGAGTGTAGTAATTTTGAATTTTATCTCTAAGTACACCATGTCACAAAAACATATAATTTGTTCCATTTGTTTAGTTGAATCTATGGAAACTGCAAAAGATAAAGCATAAAATGGCATTTGTGCACCAACAAGGTGATTCCCAAACAGCTCTTGGCCAAAAACTTGGCATATGTCAGCATACTGTAGTGTGCAGTGTGGCCATAAAAAAATTGAGGAAACTGGACAAGTTAGTCAATGTTTTTGGAAAAACAAAAGTTCAATTATCTGAAATTCATGTCCTTAAAGGGGAAAAAATCCTGCAAAGACCTGACACAGGCCTGAGAGACACATCTGGCCCTTCAGTTGATCCAGCTGTTCATGAAGCCTCAGCAGAAATGGTCACAGTGTAAGGGTGGCTGTCAAGAAGCCCGTCTTAAGGAAGGGAACAGAGAGAAATATGCCAGATTACACTAGAACTGGACTGAAACTGGTCTTATACAGCGATTAAGCCAAATTTAGTCCTAACCCCACCATCATTAAAGCAGCGTGGAATCATCATGACAGAGAACAAGCTGCAAAGAAGCGCTTTGAATGTCCTTCAAGAAGCCTGGACAGTTATGCATGTCATCTGTACTGTATTTCCCACAAATGTTGGACTTCCCCTTTAACTCAAGTTGGCGGAAACTTAACTGATCTGCCGCTTCATGTGAAGGTCAGACGGGAGTTCCTGGGCTGTTCGGCTCTTACCCAGCGGTTACTAGGTACAACAAAACACTCTCACTGTGCTCTGTTTGCTTCTCCTGGAAGTAATCGCTGGCTTGTCTGTGCTGTTTATGCATAAGGCCAGCTGACTCATGCGGTGTAAACGGTGAGGTCAGGGCAGTCTGCTGCTCATCTGCCTGTTTTCTACCCTGCAGTATAAAGCTCTGTTATGATAGCACAGCAGGCAGGCAGCTGCTCTGACTCAGCAAATAAAGTGCTTAACTCTCTCTGCGCCACTGATCTCGGAAAGAGGTGATGGTGACATGCCACACAGGATAATCTCGCTAATACTGGATTATTTATCACATTAAAAAGTGAACCAGTCCATGTCGTCAGCTTCTGATAAAATAAAATAGAATTTATTAGGCGATAGTGCTGCTAAAGCTGAAATAAAATATGATCTTCTATAAATATGAAAAAATTCCTTTACGTTGTATTTACAGGCATCTGACTGCAGTGATTTTGTGAATCACTTCAGTCCCCTCTCACAGTCTGCAACATGAATTATTACATGCAAGAACGCAGCTTGATATTTTACACGCTGTTTTCCTCACACGATGTCCCAGTTGGTTATCACAATGTGCACTATTATATGTCCTTGTATTAATAGTCAGGCTGTGATGGTAAACAGCCAACAGGCCAGAAATCTTTTGCCTTGTGACCAGCAGCTTTTTACCAGTTCAGCAGCTGTTATCAAGTTTGTTTTTTTTGAAGCCACATTTAAAACACAGGCCATCAATTTTAGCAGACGCTTGGCTTGTTTTCTGATGTTCCACACCGTTTTGCTGGGACTGATTCCATCCTCAGCATATTTTACAGAAGCAGCATTAATTGTCATTAATCCTGCAGAAGTTGATGTCTGTTCACATATTCAATACGAGGGATTTTATTCTAAAGTAGACATTTACAGATTTTACTTTTCCTGATGATGTAATATTTTCTAAAAATCAACATAATGCAATGTTTTTGCATAACAGAGTCAAAGTGAGACTAATTTTAATTGCTTTGCAGGTATTCCATCATTAACTGAATTCTGCCCTGTAGACTAATAAAACCTTTGACCTGCTGGAGGGTATGTGACATTAAAAGGCAGATATAACAAAATGCATTAGGCTCTATGTGCCACAAATATTTAATGGAAATCAATTAAATAGATGTCATTAAAAGCCAGAAATGCCAACGTTAAATGGTGCTAGAATAACAGCGGGGACATTATCATGAGTCCTTCAAACATGCCCTGCAGCTCTGAAATTTTCTCAACACCGCCCAACAGTGGTGACCATCACACGGTGTTTAACTCTCCAGTTCCCAAAATACAACAGATTTTGAAACTGTGAGGACAGAGCAGTAAATATTTACAGCTAGTGAGAGGACATGTGTGTTATGCCCCCTGTCGGTGCAGCTCCTTTGCCTTGAACCATGTGGAGTATCTCCAGAGGTGGAGACATGTTTGAAGCTAAATGTGAAACAGGATGATTGAGGAAAATATCGTGACCTTATTCTCCTCAAACTTCCTCAAGTGAAAGTGTGAAAATGACAGTCTATTAAATGTTTGGTCAGTTTTTAACCAAAGCAGAAAAATTTGTTTCTATTTTGGTTTCACAGTTAAAAAAATAGTTTGGGAGTGAATTTTCTTGTTTCAGTTTAGTTTACAGCTTCTGTTTGTCAAGCGCACAACAGTTTCTATTCTCGAGAAACATTCGGATCAAAGCCTCTTCAGGTTAAGTTGTCTTGATAAATTATATCAATGGCTTTCACAAAGACGAGACACATTTTCTGTATCTATATATTTCCTGTATAAGTATAAGAAACATGGACCAAAGTTATGGACTTATGAACAAAGTAGATATATGCTAATATATTAATTAGAATAATGTGCAGCAATTTTGGCAAAGAGTAGACCTAAAACAGGTTATAGGTCATCACCCACTGACAGCTGGTAACCTTGAATCTGATAAGTGGTTAGGAAAAAAGATGGATGGGTTTGAATGTTTTTCATGACAAGCTCAATGAAAAACCCTCATTGACTCCATGAGACGTCAGCTGAATTACGTCAGGTCTGACTTCTTGGTCTGTCTGGGAAATATTTGTTCGTTTCGTAATATTTACAAAGGACGAGTGAGTGGATTTCAAAATGTTCAAACATGGCCCAGAAGAGCAGACCATGTGATGATTTTATCAGAGTTACTAGTCAGCCAGTGGTTCCCTCTTCATGAAATCAACAGGTCACATAATTCTGCATGTCAGGAGGAAGCATTAGCCAACACGCAGTATCATTTTATTACATCAGTCAACAAGGCGACAGCTGGATCCTCCTCATTGTGACAGAAAATATCCATTTTTTTCAAGAATTTGAATGTTGTATAAATGGCACACACACACACACACACACACACACACACACACACACACACACACACACACACACACACACACACACACACACAACTGATTCTGAATTTCATCACAGATGACAGAGTTAACAATTGAAATACACAACAGAGCGACTTAAAGTTTTCTGAGGTGACACATATTAGCATGATCGGCATAATGTGAACAATATTCTCATAAAATATCATTTTGACTGGCAGCTAAATTCAAGTTTTGCCCATGAAGTGGACTCGACTACAGAACGGCGCTGAACTAAAACGAATGTACTGAAACATTCGGCAGACAAGAAGCGAGACAGAAAGAAAGAAAAAGGTGGAACATCACATGCTTTTGTTTGAGTCCACTTCAGTGTGTTTGAGAAACAAGACAAACATTTCCTCCTGAAATCACTTCCCTAACCTCGTAAACATTGGCACTTTCTCTGGTGTTCCTGTTGGCACTAACTGGAAGACAAACTTGTTTCTCTGAGGAACCAGAACAAAGTTGAGACCTGTTCCTGTCACTGGCTTTTCAGTAGCAAATACACAATGAAAGCACATGCATCAAAATGTCAAATGTAAACAAAATTAAAACAAAAACAATCTTGATCTTTCTTTAGTACTCATTATAATATCTGCTCTAGGTTTTTGAAAAAAATAATAATGCTCAACTTTGATCGTCTGTGTGATGACACGACTAGACAAAAGGTTTTTCTGTTACTTCTACTGAACGTGTGCATGAATCCAGGTGATGGTGACATCTGTAGAGGTTTCTGCTACAGACAGGAAAACTGAAGAGGAGTGAAGCTGTTACAAGGGGTCAAGCCACCACATTAATGGAGCTACAGAACAAAAACAAGCATCATGTCATCGAGTCTTCTTCTCTAATTAAACTCAGAGATCTTTTCCAGGAGGAAGACTGAAACTTTATGCTACTTTTATAAAACATGGCTGGAAATATAACTACAAATCTAGTTTTCTGGATAGTTCCCATTTACCTGACTTGGCACTCAATAATACAGACATGTATGCCTCCATCACAATCGCTTATTAGTCCAATTTGAAATAACTGAAAAGCACAGATGCTTGGGTAATTTAAAATGTCATGTTGACACAGTTTGTCTTGTACCTGTTCTGCTCATTCAAAATTCACACTGGTCATCGATGCAGCCGCCCAGCTCATACTCCGTCTGAAAGCTGTATTAGAGCCTCTCCTGATTGGTTTGAACATAGGTAGGTGGGGCTTTAGTGCTCACAGCCACACCTGTGTGACTGAAATGATATGCAGGAAAAAAGTAGAAAAAAAATGTTCTGAAACTGAGTGTTTGGAGTAGTCTGACGCCAGAGCTTTAGGCTCAATATTTGAACCTTTGGCCATGTTTAACATGAGCATCCATCAATGTAAGAGTATATACATGACAGGAAATAAGGAGAAGCCTTAAAGGCCCCTTGCATGAAGTAAAGTTGTGTCTTCATGAGTTATAAATGGCTAGAAACTTAACCAATAACTCCAGATGTTCTTCCCCTTTCAGCCTAACTGACATATTCTATGAATATGCTTACAGTATACAGCATATAGTATATGAAGAATGCCAGTTTTTCAGAACTGGGATTTTCCTACTTAATAAAAAAATCTATTTCAAATTTAAACTGTAGTGTAGTGCAACATTATTTTATTTGTCTGTTAGATCAGCAACACTGGAAGCAATCTTCAAAAGTTGAATCTGTTCATCTGGACGTAGCGTTTTGTGGGAGAAACGTTTCGTCACTCATCCAAGTGACTTCTTCAGTCTCGGCTGACTGCAGGTTTCCCCAATCTTATAAACAGTACATTTGCATAATGACTGAAACCAGCCCACTGAAGGAACAATGGGCTGTGAGGTCAGTTCCTTAATCATAATTATGCAAATTCCCATGACCATTGATCAACAACCACTGACCAAAACCCCCTGATCAACAACCACTGATCAATGACCATGAGTACCATTCACAGAGAGTTGGGGAATGGCTGCAATCACAGCATTGTAAGATGGTGAAAGATGTACCCTTAGGCCCCCTCCTCGATTCAGAGATGGTCTTTCCCTTTTCACTGGAAGCAATAACTTTTTGCCCCAATTACACTCTTCCATTTCTCCACGACAAAAACAAACCACAAACTTTTAAAGAGACTGCAAATGAAAGCTAAACAAGCGGCATGTCAACCTTCCAAAAATCATGACTGACAGGGCCGCCAATGTATGTAAAACGATGTCTTATATACCCCAAAAGGTTGATTCTGTTCATCTGGACGTAGCGATTTCAGTGGGAGAAGCGTTTCGTCACTCATCAAAGTGACTTCTTCTGCCTTAAATATTTATTTTTATTATTTAAGTTCACCCCATGTGAGTTTTATCTCCTTTATATTTATTCTACCCTTGAGACAAAAAGCAGTGCTGCTTCAGATCTATTTCTGTTAAAGGAGAAAAAAATTAGAGGGCCTTTAAGGTGGCGGCATGTACCTTGTAACAGGTCACAATGCTCCAAAGAATCTCAGTAGATAAGGTGGAGACTTAACGGGTGGTAGTGGTGATAGTGAACAAGGTGATGAACACGTGATATAAAAAAAACCACTCCCCCAGTATACATCAGCAGGTGGTGGAGGAGACACCGGCTCTCCTCACTGTCTCAGGCTTAAATAACCAGGAAGTGTGCAAAGAGTCAGCAGGTCGATGAGTGCTTGACTTGCAGTTTAATATGCTGTGAATCCGGAGCCTCGGGAAACATGTTAAAACTTGCAGTCCTTCATTGTGAATGCTGACAGCCAAACCAGAGCTGAGGTCCACAGAGTTACTCCATGATGTTCCTGTTGTAGTCATAGGACAGCCGTCGCTTAGCAGCGGCATGTTGAGCATGCTGATTGGCTGAGGGGAGGCCAGGGGAGAGGCGGCAGTTTGCTGTCGAGGAAGCAGGTCTGCTTTCCTGCAAAGATGAGAACTAAAATCAGCAACACAGCTGACTACAGCGTAGTTTATCAACTAGCCAGAGAGAAGGTTACAACAAATATGAACAAATGATAAAATCAAATCCATTATTATAGAATTATTGACTTGTCGTAGGCTCAAAGCACACAGCGCCGTTAGCTCTGATTAGGATGACACACCAGATGTGAGCGTGGTTTCCCTGCGGATCTTACAATGAAGACCAATTATCAGAACTGTGAGGTGTGAGCTCAGACGAGGAGGGGGAGCACTGACAACCTTGTAGAAAAAACACCTCACACTCCCCTCTCTCTTTCAGGACGCCTGATCTGTAAATAAACTGAGATTTCTAATGTGAGAGTTGAATTGGACTCTGCCTCCTTATAACAAAACTTTGGATCTGCAAACGCACACATAAACACACAAATCTGGAAAAGGAAACGCAACATCACCGGATCGTACCCAGAATTCTGCTGGTACAAGTGTCCTCAGCTATGCTGCCACCTGCTACTTTTCCCTTTGTTATCTTGTATCTATTGTTTGAGTCTGTCCTTGTTCCTTGTCAGATTGTCCCTCATGGCCGTGCATCTCCTTGTTCTGTGTCTCCTTGAAGTTTGCTAGTATTTGAATTCTTTGCCCCTGCTTTAGTTTTAGATTTTGTATTAATATGAATATTCAGTATTAAAACTGTTTGTTTTTTTTAGTTCATTCCTGTTTCCAGTTGTTCTGAGTTTGCATCCACAACCTGCTTGTCACATAGCCATCATATAACACACGAATAGGCAAGGACTGGACTTAAATATGAGACAGTTGTTCCCTTTGACCTACTTTTTAGTGATTCATCCACATATTTATATCTATGGCGGTGAGTTACAGTCAGTGATTACACTGCTATGTTGTCAGTTTAAAATGTAATAATACCTATAATGAGCATGAACCATTAGCAGTAGTTCAGGCAGACCATAAAGTCGAGCTCTGCCACAAGATCAGCTGATATTGATGAAAGCTCCAATCAGCTGATGGTTCAGCTGATCCTCTTACAGGCAAGAAATACATGCTGTGGATCTGCAGCCTGATTTGCAACCCAACCACAGCTTTTTTCAGAGCCATACCACCAAATATAGATTACTCCAGATAAAAACCCATTATTTGACTCTAGCTGTCCTGGCTCCACATCAATCATCCAGTTCTAATAAGTCTGTAGAGATTATATAAAGCATTTCCTCTAAACACAGTTCCTCTAAAGCAAGCTACAAATGTTACTTTAAAAGGCATCAGATCTTTTTGGATCAAACAAAACACAGCTGTTACAGAAAGAGGCCACCTACCAAACCCCTTTCCTGAGTAACGATACGCAAACCCCTCTAAACCAGGTGGGAAAGGCGCGTCCTGAGGAGAGCACAGGTGGAATTTTGGGTCAGCTATATTTACTGCAATATACAACTTACAAAAAGCAATGAATCAAATTAAAATTGAACATATTTGTTCACATTGGCAGCTTTGATTGGTAGTGAGGAGGATTACAAAATTTGTGAGCAAGGGAAGTTATCTGAAAAATATGGAAAAAGACATTCCTGTGCCAAACAGAGCTTCTATCCGGAAAATCTGGGTAATGCTAACAAGGGAGCTGAAGAGACAGCAAACATCCCCTCTGAGAGAAACGTGGCCTACTTCAAAAGAGCACTCGATCTGAACCAGAGGCAGCGAGACTGCTGAAATCGCTGCGTTAGGTCCAGATGCTGCAAAAGTGCCTGCAATCAAAAGACATACTGACAACATTTCAGACGCAGCTATTTTCTGCAGAAATAAACACAAGATCACCTTCAAATTTTGGCTTGCACTAAACAGCCGACAGCTGAAACACCACCCTACTTCACTCTGTCCTCCACTGTTGTCGCCTGCGTAAACAATATCACTTTGACCTTCAGTGAACATTTGATTTGTGCATGCTTTATCATTGCTGCACAGCCAGTACGACACATGTAAACATCTATTTTCCGATAAACTTTAGGCCCCCATGTCAGCGCTGCACGTTTGCACATCTGGATATAACCCAGATTTCAAATATACCACCTAAAGTACCGTCTCTTTTCAGCCGAGGGCATCTTTAACCTTAAACAGCAACACTTTGCTTCTCCTTTTTTGGTCATTCCTTCCAATGACCTTAAATCTCCACACCTCTTTTGTGTGTTTGCTCAAAGTCTCTAACAATATTCCTGTATTGTAGCTCGTCCCGGTGGTAATTTTTTGTAGCTTGTATAAATAACCTTGGCTGTTTTGTTCATCTGCAGAGGTTTTAGCTTTTGTAGTTCATAGCTTAGCATAATTTTATTGTACCAGTCTCAATTAGATTTTTTTTTAATCATAGTTACCCTTCTTTAAAAATTCAAAACATCATAAACGTTATTACATAGAACTATTCTCAGTCTTCTATTTTTATGTCTGAACTGTTAATTAGAAAGGTTACTGAAGACTTTATAATTTAATAATTGCTCAATTACAAAATAACACCCCAGTCAAATGATAATGAAAACCAAAATTTTCACACCATATTCAGTAGCAAATTAATTAAACAGCAATAACTTATATTTGAATTTATGTACAGTGAAAGATGCAGCATTGTGGAAAAATTAACGACGAAAACTATAATTGAGTAAAATAAGACCTTTGTGATGAGATGATTTATCTGCTGCTGATAAAATTGGCCCTCTGCTGTAACCCAGTTTAAAATGTAAAGAAGTAGGGACAAGTGAAAAAAGAAGCATAGATAAAATTTAAATTCACATTTCACGCACTGTGATAATGCTGATTGCTGCTTCTGGCCTGTAGCAAGCAGTCACACAGTGGATGGGTAAACCCCACACTTGCATATTTCGAAGGTGCCTTGTAGCTTTCTGATGTGACTCGGTTCAGCAGCGCGCTCAGGGCTGTTCGTGTACTGAGCGTTCTGCATAAAACAGCAGTCACATCATTTGAATGAGGCTGCAGGTTTCAAGGCTATCAGTCAAACAGCACTATCAGTTCATGTTACATGCCGTTAAGGCTGTGTTGACAAATTCAATTTAACAACCTCGAAGCTTCACAAATTGAAAGTGAACACTAAGTGCTCTGTGCTAATTCCCCTGCAGCAAATTATGAGTAAAGAGACGGAACATTTGCTGTAAAATTTGATTTCTTAAGTGTTTTCTATCAGATTGTGAATACTGAAACATGTCCGCAGCGAGCGATTAAGACGCACTCGTCTCCAAAGCTGCTGGGCTCGCATTTCCATGTGCGTGGTGCCGGTCTTTACTCACAGTGTGCGGCTGCTCCAGGTGTAAAGTCTTCAGCAGCAGGTTACGAGACACGCCGTTGGCTCTCTTGTATCTCTGGCCGATCATTTTGTTCAAGTCGTGGAAACTGTCCAACAGCCTAAAGGTTCAAAGACACAGACACGCGATTTCATGCACAAGAAGAACATTTGTTTTAAATGATTGCTTTTCAAAGATTCAAGATCAGATACAGACTGAGTGCAAAACTTGTTTGCTCCAGGTTTAAGGATCATTTCACATACAGACATCTTTTAAATCTGAAGAACATAAAGTGGGCCTGTTAAGATTCCCCCCCCCCATATAATTCTGTATAGAAGTCAAAAGCTCAGACTGCAGACTGCTCCAAACGCTTGGTTTCAGAAACTGTTTTTCCTACTCTGCTTCAAGTGGTATAGTGGTTAACACATTCATCTTACACACAAAAGATCCCCAGTTCAAGACAGGGAGGAGACGCATTCCCAGCCTGAGGGGTCACAAGCCTGGATAAAGAGGAGGGTATGTGGTGTAAAACTTCGACAAAATCAAATATGGATGCAATCTGCTGTGGCGAACCTTTGGGATAGAAGTACGTTTCTTTCGCTGTCCTATGTGACAGTGTGGTCAGCATGGTCATCTTTGTGACCACAGAAGCCCCGCCCACATAAAAGAAAGCCGGATCAAAGGTGTCCTTTAGCTCCACTCACGTGTATTACACAGTGAATGTACTGAGGCAGTATACCATAAGGGAAAAAGAACTATTAATAGCAATGTTGTTTTACTAGAATCAAAGAAAAATGTATAGTGGTGAAAATGAGAGATATAGGCCTCGTTTAAGAGTTTGTTTTAAAGTGTATTCTTCTAGGAAATAGTTCATTTGATATAAAACTCTCCAGTTTACGAAAACATCTCTATAATTAGAGTATGATATGGGAATCTATGTGTTAAGGAATCTGTGATAGTGAATAATTGTAAATGGCTGCTCTGACATACAACAGTCCATATTAGCTCAACTGCAAGTTGAAGGAGGTTCAAACACATTTTCTCCCATAAAGACGACATCTGACAAGCCCACCCATCTGGTGTGGTTTTACGACCACTAGAATAGTTCCCAGCTTTTTTCAAGGGTAGCTGCACAGGCAGAGGGCACCCTCACCAACCCAGTCATTTTGTTCTGTAAGCATATCTGAAATATGACAGAAACCACACAGTTCAGAAAAGAGCTTCAAGGGTTGCTCCTATTAGGCTGTCCAGGGGTACAAAGTTAAAAACATGTTTGCTCTGATAGGTTATAGTCAATTCTAACAGTTCCTTGAAATATAGTTGCACTTCACCACAGTCACCACTAGGTGGCCACATTTTCTTTCAACTTGTCAACATATAGTGTTTTATCTCGTAAAACCACCAACACCATAAAAGAACATCAAATTATGCATTTTGTATTCATTCCTGTTTGACTTGAGTAAAATGACACAAATGATTTAGAGAAATATTCAGTGTTGGAGGGACAAGGAAGTCATTTTGTGAATAATTCCATTAAAAAAGGACTTGTATGTATAATGATATTTTTTTTTAAATGAACCCATACAGATTGTTTAAAATGAAAGTTTCCCTGGCTGATAGTTTTTGGTAATTGTTACGAGCATTTTCTTTAAAAACAAGTATGAATATTTAAGAAAAAGAGTCAACATTATGTAAGGAAAACACAGTATTTCTGTTAAAATGGTGAATTTATGGAATAGTTTTATGAGGAAGAAAAAGTTCAATATTTATGAGAAAGATCTAAAAAGATTTTGTTGCTCTCTTTTATCAAATCAATTTGGAGAATTGAAGGGTTTGGTGAAGGATGACAATCTGTCAAAATACAATCATAAAAATTTGAAGGAGTAAAACTGAGTCTGACGATTTTTGGGGTCTGATCCATTCAGTACAGAGTACTTTTGCAATAATATAGAAATAAAAACAGTATTTATGACTGGTTTCATTAGCCCTGAATCACAGCCTACTTTATCATCCTTCTAGACACTAGTGGGAAACATCCCATCCAATCTCTTCTGCTTATCCTTGTGGGAAACGGTGGGAAACACACGTTACTAAATTAAACTTTGGTGAAAGCTGAAACTAATGATTGAAACCAGGAAAGTGTTTACTGATGGCATGGATAAAGAGAGCGGAAGAATGTACATTGAAGGTACTTGTGCACTGACTTCACTCAGGTTCTTAGGTTTATTCCCATCCATCTTTTATCTAGAGCCATCGCTACACATGATGGCCTTCGTCAGCACGGTTCACCTACCCCTGGTCTTGGCTTGCTCCGCCTCTGAGGAGCTGGCTCAGTGTGGGAACAGTACTGAGGTCACAGGAGTCACTTGAGGATGAACCAGTAAATGAGGGGAAGGCTTCAGCAAAGACAGCCGCCTGCAGTAAATACAGAGAGAGCTCATCAAATACAGCTTGAGAGCTCAGCACACCGCAAGAAAACAGTCAAAACACAAGCATCAAAAACACTTTAGCAGCATTTAGGAAAAAATACGCATTTATGGTTCATTACATGAAAAGTTAATACTTTATTTTCATAAAGGCCTCCTTGTGGCACCACAGGCACAAAAACACTTTAGCAGCATTTAGGAAAAAATACGCATTTATGGTTCATTACATGAAAAGTTAATACTTTATTTTCATAAAGGCCTCCTTGTGGCACCACAGGCACATGAGCCAACTTATTTAAAAACAGCCAATCTCCTCCTCTCACTCTGCTTCACTGCAGTTTTGGGCAGGGCTCATTTTTCATCTGCATCTTTGCACTGTGCTTAATGTCCACTGGGAGACTCTCCCCGCACTGCTGACTTCTTATTTTTAAATTTTATTTTTAAGGAAAAAAAAAAGCTGGGGTAATGTGAGTTATACCGCTGGAGAAAATACTGATTAATTTTTACTCATAAAACTTAGTCACTCCTCCCGCAGGGTTACATCAGGGTGAGCCGTGTTTCCATGGTAATGGCGCAGCCAACTGAGAAAAAGGGGGAAATTTTAGGTCACAGACATATGCACTTTCAACTGGATAAGAATTAGTGACCCACACAGATAACACTAAAATCACCCCATCTCTCACCAAAAAACAAATCCTGCATAAACAAAGATTTGGACATTAAACTAAACTCCTTCTCTAAGTTATAGTCAAGATACAATACACACACGAAGGTTTTTGCACATTTCACCCAGGGCCAGCTATATCTACCAGACACTAAGAATAGCAGATGGAGCAAATAATGCATAGATTTACACATGAATAATTCTTTTCTACTGCATGATCCACAGGGGACTGAGTAACTACACAAATAACTCCCTGAATCCACCGAGCATCCCTGATCGATGGTACAGGAAGTGCAAACAGAGGTTAGAGTCACAGAGACAAACCACGCAAGACAGAAATTCAATGCTGTGACACAAATGAACCAATCCTGAGGAGTTTGTGGACTCTCAGTGAAGTGGATGTAATGGCCACTTTAGCTCTTACTGAACAAACAGAACCGTTTTTATAGCAGTTACTGAAGGAAAACTGTACCAGGTTCTGATTGGCTGAGAGTCTGTCTCTCCTCTCCTCCACAGCACTGGCTGGCCACCACTGCTCCACAACGTCTCCACCTTCATCTGATGAATCCTGAGGGAAGGCTGTCCAGGTGTCGTCTGACTGGGGGAACGAGCTGTCCGTCTTGCCTGGCGTCCAGAGGGTCGACTCACTGGTGATAGCATGCTTTCCAAGTGCTGTTATCAGGCACACACACAGGCACATGCACATTAAGTCTTAGTACATAGTATGTACTTTCGATGCTCTTAAAGGATAATAATGGGCATTAACCCTGTATTATAATACAGCAACAGCAGCATTGGTGCTAAAGGTGACAACAATTACTAGGATGGCTTCCAAACAGGCCCAGTTTATCCAAATGAATGAAGAATCCTAATAACTGTTTTGTACAAATGTCCACAATCGTTTTTAAATGCTGGAAAATTAAATTAAATTCTACAGAGCCTACAACACATCCAACTAATAATTTAAGAAATCTCTGTCTGATCTTTGCATATCTTCACTAACTGTTTATTCAGTCTACTTAAACCTTGACAAGTTTCTAAGATGCTTTAGATGGTTTCAATTCACGGAGTCTTACTGTTGCAGACTAAACCGTTCCTGTCGTCCTCATGTGCTCTGTGCAGATGGATGCAGCTAACCTATAAAATAGACCTGATGCTTTTTAAAGGGAAGTACAGTATTTTTCATGCAACACCTGGAACAGACTTCAGTCTTCTGTGACCCAGAACTGGAAAAGCAGTTCAGAAGATGGACGGACAGATGATATGTTCATCCAAAATACTGTTGAGCAGTTCTGTCCTGTCCAGTGCTGCCCCTCCCTTCCACTGGAGGGTTCTTCCTGTTAAAAGGGAGTTTTTCCTTCCCACTGTTTCCCAGTGCTTGTTAATAGGAGGTCGTCTGATTGATGGGGAGTTCTCTGTGTTATTATTGGGTCTTTACCTTTCAATATAAAGTGTTGTTTTGATTCGGTGCTATATAAACATATTTAATTGAATTAAACAGAATTAGAAAGTAGTATAACACAGAAATACTTAAAGTCCAAGCCCATTAATGCTAGTCAGGTTGGACCATCAGTTTTATCCATGCTCTCACGCACGGTGTTTGAGCAATGTGAGAATAACAACACTGTAGTCCAATGACATTGGTGGTTAAGCACCGGGGGGGGGGGGGGGGGGTTGCCAGTCATATTTCAGGGGTATGGTGTGGAGACATGCTCCCATTAAAAGGTGTGTAAAAAAAAAAAGAAAAAAAGAGCAGGCTAAGGTCATTTACAAACTGCAATCGCTCTGATGCTCTAAAAGTTAAACTGGTTTCTCACAAAGATAGTGGTTATATTTTTTTATTTACATTTATGTTGTTTGGATGAGTGGTTTGTGAGAAAGCTGCAGCCGTCTTAAACAGCCCAGCGAACTCACAGACACACACACCTTTTTTCACCGAATGTAACATCCAAAGCAGTAACTTTGTTTTTCTTGCATGTGATGCATTTAGGGGACACCTGTAAATCTTGGATACGGAGGCACCATGCTAATATTTGAAATTATTATTAGATGTGTCAGAATTAAAACCCACAGTTTTAGTAGCTCTTCAGCTTTCTATTTGTCAGCAGCACAGCAAGACAACTTGCATTTATTATTCTGTTAATCACCTTGTCGTATCATTGTGTTGTCTATGGCTGTGACTGCTTCCTGCTGTTGCTTAAAAAGTTGCCTGCTGTACCAGACTCTGCGGGACTCTTTGAGTTTGTATGCTGGACTTTAATCTCACCGCGACATCTCACTGCGTGGAAACATTTCAGTGAATATTTGTATCTCTCTTCGATCCCTGCTGCTTTGACACATCTACATGTCGCTCTCCATTGCTCGGTGTATTTATCCAACGATGTATCTATCAGACACTTGTCTGTGAGACTGTTTCCTTTTCACCCGTTGCCCAATAACCTGAGGCTAACAGGAGAGCTCACTGGCCTGTTTGCTGCCTCCCCCTCTCTTAGCTCGACTCTGAATGATTAATACCGTGTAGTGAGACGGGGAGATCGGTTAGGAATCCAGGTCAGGACAAACTACAGTCTTATTTCCACTGTGCTGGTAAGTGATACCAAGGCAAGAAAGAACTCCGCATATTTATCACAAGATTAAAAGCACTACTGGTCAACAACTTATTTACGTCATCTAAGTTACAGCATGTGCTTGAGTGTACAATGGTTAGCTGTATGATTATCAGGCTGCCTTACTTTAACTCTTTACCCCCATTTCAGGCCTGTTTACAGAACAAATTGTTTGCATCACATGTTAGTGAGGGTGGTCGCTGCCTTTGCAGGTACCCTTCAAACTGCATCTCTATTGATATACACTGAGGGATCAAATGTATCATTATGGAGGAATGAGTTAAAACAACCTGTTCTGGAACACACTTCCAATCAAATGTTTTTCCATGTTTTTTTGGCCTCTCACTCCTTTTATTTCAAGCTAATTTTTTTAACCTATTCAGTGTAGATTTATAATATGTATTTTCCCAGATTTCACACAGCCACAGCCTGCCTCTGTTTGCAAATGCTATGAAAGGTGTTTGTTACACTCATTCTTGTCTGTTGAAGTTTCTGTCTCCATCTTAGTGCTGTAGCTATTTATTAAAAGACTTTTGGGTCATGGTGAACTACTTCACTTTATCCACTGTGTGAAACAAGTATATTTATCTCCTCCTCCTTTTAAGCCAACATTTTCCTGATTGGCTGGCCCTCATTGAGATGCTTAAACAGAATGTGGGTGGGGCTTCAGTGCCTGAGATTGCCTTATTAGGGATGCCCATCATAAGTGACATCATACAGAGCCATGGATAGAAAAAAAACAACTTCAGCCATGTTTAATACGAACATTTGCTACTGTAACTCACATGTTTATTGAAAGCCCATTTTAATTACTAATAATTAAAACCAAAATAAACTAAAAGGCCAGATAAGTGTGAAAATATGCATAAGTAATGTGGGTGAAGCAAGCCTTTAGGTTTTATAGCTGGTGCTTTAATTTTTGCCCTTTTACATACTTCAGTCCCTCTGATGATAAATGGTGACTGATAAGCCATCAGCAACATGTTAAAATAAACAGAAATACTTTTCAGTAGAACAGACTGAGACATAATTATACACCAACCTCAGCACAGCCTCATTTAGCCCCCCTGTGGAAACTGGGCTTAAC
Organism: Pelmatolapia mariae; assembly: GCF_036321145.2. Taxonomy (NCBI): domain Eukaryota; kingdom Metazoa; phylum Chordata; class Actinopteri; order Cichliformes; family Cichlidae; genus Pelmatolapia; species Pelmatolapia mariae. Next base: position 34,965,714 of record NC_086239.1, on the reverse strand, counting down.
ATGATTTAGGTGATTAGCTAAACGGAGCAGAATGAGGGATCATTACGACTGATTAACACCGGCTGTGAGAGAAAAACAACGAGGCGCAAGGAGTAAAAGATCTGACATACCTGCGCGTGTCTGCTTCATGAGTGTAGCAGATAAGAGCCATCATACTGTCAGACTACTAATTAAATTCATTTATTTATGATTCGGTTACTAGCACTGCTTTATTTTGTTCATCATACACTTCTTTAAAAAAATCCAATAAAAAAATATTTTCTTCTCAATTACCTTCTTGCACTGAATGATGGTGTCCAATATTTTTTAATTCCACGTACCCAGGAAGCTTTGAGATGGGTTTAGTTTTTTTCCTCTCTGAGTTTGTTAGCAGGATTAGTCGAAAAGAATCAGGTAGATTTGTAGGAAAAGTTGTACCAAAGATGAGGAAGGGCCCAACTGCCTTTTGGAGTTGATCTCAGTCCAGTATTTTTATTTTATTTTTTTTGAATGGATCTTTTGAGGGCGACAATATTAAAAAACTGCAAAATATCTTGATGTTCTCTATAAAACACTAACTTAGATCCAGATAATTAGATCTCAATTCTTGAGGAGGGAGTTAACAAACAGTAAAAATTAAGTCTGCAGTATTTAAATAGTACATAGTAATGCAGTTTAAGTAAGGACTGAGGTGAATAAACTTCCAGCTGCTTTATCCCCGCAAACACATCTTCATAAAATAGAAACTATAACAGCAACAGGATTTTGGAAAGATAAAAGTAAATACCCACTTGTGCATAACTATTTGTGCGCTTCTTGAAAACAGATTGTGTGCACTTGCATTCCTCAAAGTGTACAAAAGGTTAAAAATGCACTAATTCTCTGAGGGAGTTGTTGCCATTCACTCTTTGTTTCCCCAACACAACACAAAGAGTGTTAAAGAGTCTAAATCTGCACATTTCTGACTTTTTTCTGAAAATCTCTGAACCCTTTCTGTGTCAGCCTTGTTGTCCAGGACCAAAAGATCCAAGTCTACAGCACACAGAAAGGCAAATTTACTAAAGATCCCAAAGGAGTGAAAGAGATACTAAAATGAGAGGAAAGCCTGGCTTGTAAACACAGAAAGGGACAGAGAATGAACAACCACGAGACTCACCAACACTCTCTCTGCTCCCACAAGGCACTGAGGCAGTCATGGTGAACTCCTCGCTCCAGGCTGGCTCTCCCTCTGCCTGCATGAACACTCCAAACTCATCTTCCTCCTCCTCCTTCCTCCCTTCGTCAGTGGCCACAGTGGAGCCACTCTCCACCTCACCCTGCTCCTCCAGCTCTCTTCTCTTCCCTTCTTGGCCTCCTTCTCTGTCTCCTGCTGTTGCACTGACTGCCTCCTCCTCCTCCTGACAGGGCAGGCCGGTTGCCATGGATCCCAGGGTGGGCAGGGAAGGGGCAGGATTAGCCTGGGAGAGCACAGGGGAGGTGGGGAGATTGGTGCAGGCAGTGTTAGTGATGTTAGTCTCTCCACTTGTTTCAACAGGGGCGATGCTTGTTTGTGCACAGGTGTATCCATCCTCCTTCTCCCACTTCCTGTGTTCATCTTCAACCTCCTGTAACTGCCAGTCTTCCTCTGAAGCACGGTTTATCTCTGTCCCTTCATAATTATCTCTGAGTGTGACTTCTCCTTTACATTCATCCGACTTCCAAATTTCCCCAGCTCCGTCTCCATGTTCAGGATTGAGGCTCTCTTCTAAATTTCCTTCTTCTGACTCCAGCTCATCTTTCGTCCCACATTTGCTGCTCTTGTCTGCCACAATCCTCTCGCCTGACTCAGAGATGGAATGATCTCCATCTGTGAGGGGTGAAGGTAACACTTCCTCCTCATTTTTAAACACAGATTGAGGTTTATTATGTAATACCTCATTCACAGTGGTTTTCTCATTGGCCTGTTCTTCTTCACCCGTGACCCCAGAGTTTTCTTCCTCTTGCTGATACCCCTCAACGTGATTCTCCTGCTCCTGCTCAGCCTGAACCCAACAAGTTTCATGGTCAGCACTGCAGACGCTGCCCTCTATGGGTGCGGCTGACTTGTTAAAACTGAGGGCGACTGCAGTGCTGCTGGAGGCAGGCGTAAAGACTGCACACCAGCTGGAGAATTCATCAAGAGCCTCGCTGATGTTCTCCTTTTCATCTTTAACATCTGCACACTCAGCCCTTTTCTCTGATTCTTCACCTGCTTCATCGAGGTCAGAAAATCTGTTTACATTAGCCCCTTCTTCTTCACGGGGACATTCACTTGGTTTTCTCTCAGTAACGCTGTTCTTATGTCTTAAATTATCAGTCAACCCAGAATGTCCATGGGTGACGATATTTCCTTCAGTGTATCTGTCCCCTTGTTCCTCTGAATAGCCATCCTTGCTCTGAGAAGCTTGTGTCTTCTGCCCCTCGCTGCTCTCAGTTTCTCTTGTTTCTCCCACATCGCAGCTGTTGTGGGAGTCACTGTAAGAACGGGTAGATTCTAGGTCAGGGTTTAGTTCAGTCAAAACAGAGCTGGAAGACTCTAACTTGCCGAGGCCTCCCTTATCCTCCTCTTCATTCTTTTGCCTTTCTTTCCTCATTCCCGTCACCTCACTGTTCAGCCTGTTCGGGATGCCTCCCTCGTGCCCATCCTGGCTTTTCCTCCTCTGTGCTCTCCTTCCACATTGGATGCAGGATTTAGGAGAAACGCTGTGGCTGCATCTGGCTCGCTGGCTGTCCTGCTGTGGGGTGGAGTCCAGGCCTCCTTTGTCTTGCTCTTCCTGCCTTTTTTCCACAGCGATTTCACCAGCAGGAACTTCCCTGCTCCTCTGCTGCCTCTCTCTGCTCACGCCTGTTTTCTCCCGGCCCGCTGCATTGCCAGACTTCCTCCATCTCCGCCCCGATCGCACCCTAACCCGGTTTGCTCCAGTCTGTGCCGGTGGAGTTGGCCCAGCTGGAGTGTCTCTGCGTCCTCCTCCTACTCCAGTCTTTCCTCTCAGCCATCCTCCAACCACACTGGATGCTGCACTGGTTGTCACTCCAGAGTTGGGCTTAGCTGCTGAATACAAACAGCTTCCTTTCTCAGTCCGGAGGAACAAACACTGAGTCTGAGTCTTCCCGCTGCCCTCTGAGGTCTTCAGAGTGGCAACTGTTACCAAAGCTCCGATTCCAGCCTGCCTACTGTCCACCCCCAGCGGAAGCCCATATCCCATGCGACCCCACTCGCCACTCAGGCAAACATCTGCAGGCCTGGGGCAGGACGCTGAACTTCCTCGACCTGCAGGAGGAGCTGCGGGTGCTTGTCCTCCTCCCAGCAGATTAGCAGTCTTGTGGCGATTCCTGGAACACAGGGCCCAGGCTCGGAGACCCCGAATGAGCGGCAGATCTGCCAGTCCCAGCTCCAGTCGGCTGGGGAAGGGCAGAGAGGCTCTGGAGCATTTCTGGAGCATCTCCCGGCTAGAGCCTGACATGCTCAGGCACGGGTAGTTGTTGTTATTATTCTGCTGGAGCATAGTGCTTGTTGTGGGCCTCATCTATGTTTTATTGGTTGGTTTTTGCTTATCCTTTATTAAAATGCAGCCTGTCGGCTCAAGTTGAATTCTCATTTGTGAGAGGGAGCGCTGCCACAATCAAGAATGTATTCTTGATTCACAGCCTGACAGCTCAAAGGTAAAAAGATCATCATTTAGAAAAAAAAAACTAAAAAAATCACTGGGCACTATGAAACAGCTAAAACAGATTTCTCACTGATTAATTCTGACAGTGGTACCGAAGACGATGTTTTCCTAACATGGCCGGAGGGAGATGAATCTCCTTGTAATCTCATATCTTAGCAGATCATTCTGACTGCATCTGAAGACAGAATCAGTTGTTTTTCTGACGGGCGACCTGCGGTTGTTTGCATCTATAACTCCTCAACTTAGAGAGTCTCCTGACGAAGAAGAGAAACATGCAGGTGTGATGTCCAGCTGTCAGTGCTGATGAGAGCAAGGGAAATGAGAAGTTTGTTTTCTTCCAGGCTGACGCTCAGTGACGCTGTCTCCAGAGCTTCGCCGCCCTCCCCGTTCACTGGCCTCTCCTCACTGAGGACTGACTCAGCTGTCACAGAGCACCCTGCAGGGGAATGGGTAAAATAAATAAATAAATAAATAAATAAAACATGGAAATTAAAGACTCATAGTGCAGACTTATTATAAGGTAGTGTGATATGATTAAAGAGCAAGGATCCCGCCAAGAGGAGGCCCAATCCAGTAAACCAGGATGAGCTAATGAATAAAAAGCTTAAATATTAAAATAATTTAATGCTGACTTCACTTTGGTTTGGCTCAATGGGTTGCAGCTGTAAGTCAGTGTGGGAGGTGTGAGTCTGTCAGAGGTCATGCATTTGAATCCAAAGTGACTTCTTTTCCCACTACTCCGACCCAAACAGGCTCTTTTATATATATGAAAATGGGAACTGACACCATTTGCATTGTGGTGAGAATTAGATTAGTTGTTGCATCAGCCACACACAATCATCCAGTAGACTAAAAACGAAACACAGGTGGCCATAAACCCATAAATCCACTTCCCCTGCCCACACAGCTTAAAGGATTTACCCGAAGAGCATCAATAACCCGCCACATAAGCGACGAAAATAGGTTTGAGCCACGTATGTCATACTTAGCCTACTCCTATCAGCACCACTGTGATGAAGATGAGCCACGTCAAACCACACAGTGTACCAGCACTACCTGTGTTCCCAGCCAGCATGTCCTGAGAGGGATGCCCACAGCCGAGTGCTCATTGTTTCTTACCTTTTTCGAAGCCCCGGGGTCTCAGGTCCAGGCTCTGGATTAAGTGTCCTTTACTTAATGCCCCTCTGCTTCCTTATTGTTTACAGACGAAGCCTATTCTCCCTCCTCTCGGGCTCTGGAGCATCCTAAAGTGGAATCAGCGCCGCCTCATCTTTCTACTCGGCCTGCACCACAAACGTTACAAATCGCTCGAACATCCATTCAGTCCTGTCCCATCGTTTAAATCAGAGCACAGCCTCTTTTTTTTTCGCTCTCTCCTCCCGACTCGTTCAGCCATTGCGCATCATCTCATCCGCCGCGGCTCGGCATCGTGCGCCGCCGCATCTTACCGCAGTAGCCTCCGGTGTGCACAGCGAGCAGGATGACGAAGAGCTAATTTGACTTACAGCCCACTCACTGATAGGAGGCGTGATTCGTGCCACACAGAGCAGAGAGAGGTGAGGCGAGCGGAAGTGTATGGAGGGTTCGTGATGCCACACTTAGGGAGAAAGAACGCACTGGTCTAAAATACAGAATCTATTTGTTTGCTACTGGGAGCTTCAGACCTAGATCTAAAATTTAACACAAATTTATCATATGTACGTTGATTTCTGACATTTTAAGAGGTCAGTATAACATGTAATAAAAACACAGTGTCTGGAATTTTAACCATTCCACATTAAAATAGTTTTAATGTGTTTATTCTGAAAAAACAAACAAAATGGGACATTTTAGACGAAATGTTTTTTTAAGTACAGGTGAAAGAATCCCAGTAGCAAAATTATTATTGACTGGTGAGTTAATTATAATAACTATTAGAAAAAGTAACAAATCATAGAAAAATATGGCTACTTTTGTTTTTTCTGGGCACACTCACAGTTTCTCTGATGTATTCCTGAGATATGACAAGCAGCTTTCTCTGAAAATACTTAACAATAAAATCAGTTGATTTATTTTCAGTGTGCAGCAGAAAAATATACACAAGAGAAACAGTTACAGAAAGTGAAAATGTCACCCACAGGTCACATATGAAAGTATTTGTATCCTCTCCATATTTCTATAAGCATTTGAAATAAAGGAGTAAATATTCTGAAATTTTAGAGGTCATTTTTTATATTACTTGTTAGCTTAATTTGCCAAAATTACCAGTAGACTAGCCACAGGTGTCTGTGTTTACATAAGTCACTTGGTCTACAGTGCTGCTGTTTATGTAATGGTTGAGTTTCATTGCATTAATAACTGTTTATTTTTCTACTCACTGTATTATCTACATTATCTATATTAGGACAGTGAGTTAGTCACCTATCAGGGAGCCAGTACCTGTGCTTGTTGTAGTAAAAGTGCAGACTAGATGCCACTTTCACCCATAGTTTATGATTGTACCGTTTTTTTGTGTGTGTTTTTGTGACAGCATATTGGACATTAAGGTCAGTGATGGGAATAACGGCGTTACAAGTAACGGCTTTACTTTTTTCAGTAACGAGTAATCTAACTAATTACTATTCCTATCGTTACAACGCCGTCACCGTTACTAACAAGAAAATGTGGTGCGGTCACGTTACTATTTTTCAACAAACAGACGGTTGAAGCTGTCTTCAGCTTATCGCATCTTATATCAGTTGCACGGAAGTAGCTGTCTACGTAAGTAATCTGGACGCTACAGCTTTAAGTAGCTGCGCGCTCCCGCGGACGGCAATCACTTTCTGCCCGATGATCACTGTCTAGCACAACACCTGGAGCTCAGGGGGGCAAAACAATCGCATGAGCGCTGCTGTTTGACTGAGGAAGAATATTGTAGTCGTGGTAAGCCAATCACATGACCACTTCAAGATGACAAAGCAACAAGGTGATATATACCAGTTTTTAAATTGTGTCGATAGGCCACGTAAAACCAGAGTCATGTTTACTGTCTAAGGAGAGCGCTAGCAAGCACTCTCTGCTTATGACAAAAACCCCCAAAACAAAACAAAAAACAGCCCTTTGGTGTTGGTGGAAAAATGCACCATGTCGACCAATCAAAAAATGATATGGCAACATGACATTTAGTTGTTTAGGAAGAGGGGGAAGTTTTAGGAGTGACGGTGAGAGAGAGAGAGAGCAGAAAGAGAGAGAGAGAGCGAGTTTTGAGATGTGAGAGATTTGTGACGTTTAGCGTGTTTGGAGTGTGTAGTTAATGTGTTGTCTTGTGTAGTTAGTGTGTAGTGTTGTGGATAGTTTTGTGTTGTGTGTCAGAACAACAAGGCGACTGCTGTCTCCAGGTAGAAACAGGAGTGATACACCTGCTGCTGTCAGACCTGCAGGTATCAGGCTGTGATGTTCTCCTTTATAGTGGACAGAAATTTTGGAGTGGCACAAATAATTTGTGTGGCATCTTATCAAATGCAGAACAGCTGATTGTTCTGTAAATAGTTTGAAATGATTATTAAAAAGGGGGTAAAAGGTAAATGGATGCAAATAACTTTGTTGTTTGCAAAACTTGTGCAAAGGATTTTAAAATTGACAATTTATATTTGAATTAAATTTATTAAATATGATTCATTAAACATGTTTGTGGTTGTTACAGTAAAAAATATAACTTTTTCTACTCAGATTTTATGTTTTCTGTCTGATTTTAGATCAATTGTGTTAATATAGTATGTCAAAATGAAAAGATAACTGTAAATTCAGACACGTGAGGTTGTGCTGAAAAGGATGATACCAAACAAGACAAAGTAAATAGTTTTTAAAGGTGAAATGTGGAGGGAAAATCAAAAGTAGTGAAAAATGGCCAATTATAGCCTGGACCAACGTTTTTTTTTTTTTTTTTTTTTTTAAAGTAACGCAATAGTTACTTTTCAAGTAAATTAATTACTTTTAGAATCTTGTAACTCAGTTACTAACTCAGTTACCTTTTTGAAGAAGTAACTAGTAACTATAACTAATTACTTTTTCAAAGTAAATTGCCCGACACTGATTAAGGTACAGTGTGGAGTATGTTTAAATTGTTATGACACCATCTAAGAGGTGTTGACTTTAGTTTCAGTGATTAAAATTCTAGTAAATTATGTTTCCATTGCTTTGTACTAATTAGCATTTACCTTGCTAACCCCTTGCTAACGGAACTTGCAAGGATTCATCCAAATATGGTTAATTCTGGCTCCAAACAAATAAAACAACAACAACAACAAAAACACCCTTGTATTAGCCAAAAGAAACTTTATTTTAAAAGGGATGAAATTATGAGATTTTAAAAATGCTGAAATTGTTCAGTGAACTGAAAACAGTAAGTTTGTAGCTGGTGATGCTGTGCTCTCCCCTGTCTCTGCTTCGTGGCATTGTTTACTCCTCATACAGCATTAGTGTAGCCTCACATACTCTCACCAGAGAGCCTACGTTTTCACAGCATCATCACAGCAGCAGATGAGTAGATTGGGAGACATACACACACACACATAGAAGGAAGACGTCATACATCCATGTGCACAATTTACTTTTTCCTCCAAAGTCCTCCTCTCCAGACATTTTCAATAAGCCTCATTCATGTGCTATGGATCTTTTTCATAACTCTAATATAAACAGGCCAGTGAAACCGAGCTTACCCTAATTTGGTATTATATAGTCAAAATATTCAAAAAGAAATACATTAAAGATTATTAAGAGCCTTAATTATTTTTCTGGATTTAAATGGGCTTCCAGACCGCTGCGTTTCTTATATTAGGAATTTAAAATGTACATGTTGTGCTTTGTTCATATATTCTGTCATACTCTTTAAGTGGTGTATGCTTATATTAAATAAAGCTGTTTTCAAATAATGAGGCCAGTATACACACACCATAAATTGCTATATACTGCTTCAAATAGCCTTTTCAGTCATTTTTTTTATACCCTTGGCTAGATATGATGTCATAGATGGAGAATCTCCCTAATATGGTCAATTAAGGCACAAAGTGCTACACACAAGCTCCACCTACCCGCTGCCCCTGTGAGGGGCATCGATTCAGGGGGCAGTTGGTTTATGAAAGGAGGGTGGCCTTAAGGGGAAGATCTAAAAACAGCTTGTTTCAGACATTTAATGAAGTGAGGATCTGCACCAAGGCCCAGCTTATGATGAAGAATAACTCTGAGATGTGAATTATGCAATATAAAAATATGGAGTAGGAAATAATATTGTCTCTTTGAAAATTTCACTGAAATTTATTTAAAATTTGACTACAGGACAGAAGAGTTTTTGTGTGAATATTACTTTATTTAAGTAACATCTTTACAAACATTCTTTCAATGCAGCTCTGACAAAACACTTGCCACTGAAACCCTTAGAATCAAAAAGAAATTCGAAGACCTCGTTAAACCAGAAAGTTAAAAATCTCTATGCATGTACATCCTACCTCAGTGCGCGTTACCTTCACGTCACTACTCGTCTCAGCTTTTTTTTTTTTTAAAGCTCTAGTTCTCAGCTGCAAAAAAAGGCACTGTGCTAAACGTTGTTAATGAGACAACTCTTTTATGGATTCATGCATTTTACCACGCAGCTTCATTCCAGCAGTCAACCAAATAAAGGAAACATAAAGGTGTTTACTCTTAAATGTTTTACATCTACTTGAAAATAGAAAACCGTTCAAAAAGCCTGATTGGTGTATCCTCTAAGGTAGGACGTTTTAACAGAATACCAGAAAAATTACAAAGATGTTTATAAATGGTAAGTTCTTTGTTTATAAATTAAACTTAAATATCAAAATTTAGAGACATAAAAACTGATATTCAAGAAGATTATTCCATTTTAAAACAGTTTATACATTAAATAGTAGATACATTGTTTAAAATGTACTGGGTAAAGGCACTTAAAGTTTCAATCACTCTGACAGTTATTATTGGTGGTTTTAGAAATATTTATAACTCTGTTTTCTGGCCTTTTTTTCTAACACGATTGCTTTGCAACAAGATCAAGACACGCCACCCCCGCTAGTCTCACTCTAGCAGCCTTTTAGCAACTTGGATCAACAGAATAAACTTTACAGTTTCCTCTCTAAAATTTCTGAATTTCTGGTTTAAATCCCCAAATTTCTGCCCAGCTCACTGCTGATGTTTTGAAACGCAACAATACTTAACAGCCGAGCTTCAGAAATATCAGTGTATTTTAAAGCTACAGCCTCATTCACAAAAAATACAGTGGTGCCCTTTTTTGGCATTGTACAGTAAAAACATTAATAAAAAATATATTAGCAGCAGGTCGGGCTAAATATTTGAGAGCAACCTATAACCAGATAGTCACAGGTTTGATCCCCACAGCAGAAAAAGAGTCCAGAGCATCCTGCTTACTCACTGACCGTCTCTGGAAAAAAAAGCACAGGCTAAATGTGCTAATATATAAAACTATGGCAAAAAAAGCCCATAATCTCAGAAAGTTCACACTTTTTCTTCAAGACAAACAAAACAGTGTTTCAGGTCAAAAAATATCATTTATGCTTTGGTAAATATGAAAATACATTATGAACTGAAAAGGAAACAGCTTCAAAAAAGCAATTATATTGTTTTATTTACATAAATATTCCTCTGGCCTACGTTGTGATGGTTCATAATGAAATATTTTTAAATGATCATGAAACTGAATCATGAACCATGAAGTTGATGTGAGTAAAAGACTCTTTCCAGCGCATTTCAAACACAAAACAAAAATAAATAATGAAGCAGTCCGACATGTTTACATTCAGAGTGAAACCTTTAAAAACCAAACAAAATCAGATAAATAATTTGGACTAAACTAACAAACCGTAACAAAAAAGTCGTCACATGTAAGATGAGAGAAGGAAGTATATAGTAATCTTTAGCTATAATAATGACAATAATACTGCTTGATGTAATGTTATTGTAGTTCATCACATTCATACATCATCTATGAAAATATAATATAATTTTTTTTGTTAAGGCACAGATGAACCCCAAATTAATATACATGGTGTTCCTCTGGGCTATGTTACTATTTATCCATCTAAATTGATTTGGTTAGAGTTGCCCAGTTTTGGCGATATTAGCTGGAGAAATGATGCGTGGAGCCCACAAATAATCAGTTCAAAAAAGTTCAGTAGATAAACAGCACTACAGGTCAGAAGAAAAAACAAATGTATCATTAATTTGGGGATGAACTGTCCTTTTATTAGAGGTTTACTTTATATTAACACGGCAACCTCACAAAAAAACAAAACAAAAATAACAAGAAAAGTAAAATACATTAAAGATACCATTCCAGCATCTTCAGTACTTTGACACCTGGTGAGCTGCTGTTGTTGTTTTTGTTGTTGCTGTGGTCGTTGAAGACTCGTCTGTTTGTGTTTCATCCAGGTGCTGGGTGATTCTGGTAGTCTTTGTCACCATGGTGACAGTTCCCTCCTCGGAGGAAGAGATTTGGTGCTCTTCGGTCATTTGCGAGGTGGTAAAGTCGAGCCCTGAGGTGTGGAGGCAGAAAGACCCCGAGACATCTGCCTCACCCCCTACCTCACCTTTCCGCTGGGCCTGAGGAGAACCCTCTGGAGTTATCTGGAGGAAGCCTGCGGTAGGTAGGCCAGGAAATAAGAGAGAAATGAAAGGAAAAGAGGAGGATAGGTGAAGAAATCAAGAGGGAAAAGAAACTTAGTCTTATGTAGAAGAGACAAAACAGAAGAGTATATAGATTAGTGATTTATTTACCAGGAACACAAAAAATATATACAAAAAACATCAAAGGTAGCAGCAAGAATAAAGTATAGATAGTGTAAAGTATATTCTAATAAATCCTGTGGTAATATAGTCAAAAAACCCAGTAAAATCCAGACATAACATATGAAAACCACATGCAAAATTGATTAAACATCATTTTTGAATGTGTAGACTTTTACAGTTTTTCATTTTCTCATTTATATGCTGATCTATAGTCTCGAGTCTTACAGTTCTCATAATGCAACTAAACAGGCAAATTTAATAGACGGGGAAGATACAAATTTTGATTTTTCTAAATTTTCCATGTAGTGCTTTGATAAAAAAAAATCTCTATTTTCTTGTCCTTACTATATTTATTAATATATATAAGAGCTCAGGCTGTGCATTTTTCTTAAAGAAACATGAAACACTGGATGACTAGTCTTTTAGTGTGGCAATGCACAGTGATTCAAATGAACGCAGAAGAATTTAAAGCTGACTGGGTTGGGTTCAAAACCTGCACTAAAACTTTCTGATAAAATGCTGCCATCTTGTGGTGAAGTTTTTAATTAAATATCTCAGAGGGTTTTTACAAAAAGCGGCTTTAATAATAACATTAACAGCAGTATTGACGTAATGCCAGCCCAATAGCATCTCCTTTAGCCTTACCTGTGGCATGTGGCTTCAAGGTGACCTTTGGGACCTTAAACCATGAGGAAGACTCTCTCTCTTCTGACTCCCTGCTTTTGCTCTCCACCTTGCTCCAAGCTTGAAACTTTGTTGAGGTGAACTCCGTGGCAAAACCAGAAGGGGACTCTGAGCTGTCCCTGTCCAGCATTTCTGTTCTGGCACGAGAAGACACCAAATCCTTCAAAGGCTCCTCAGTGAAACCCTCTGGTAACATTGTGCTTGATTGTACTTCTTCTGGTGATGAATGCTTTCCCAGTTCCCCACTTGTTTCCATGTCTGCTCCTCTTGCACCCATCTTCCCATATAGACTGGTGAACTCCACCTTTGGGAGTTTAATTTTACCACTGAATGCCACCTTCTCTTCCTTGGAGCCCTTGTGAGGGCTTTCACCATTGAGACTTGAACTTGAACCTTCTCTTTTGACAGTGTCACCACCAAATGATGCAGATTTGCCAGACGAAAATGATACTTTAGGCATCTTTATTCTTCCCCCCTTTGACTTTTCTTCTTCTGCCCCTTCTTTTTCTGCACTTGCAGCAGCTGACTTTTCTTTGGACTTTCCAAAGCTTGGCTTCTTTTTGATTTTGGGCATCTTCACTTTGACAGTCTCTGTCTCAGCCTCAGCCATTGCTTCTCCTTTTAAGGGACTTGTGCTTGTAGCAGGCTCATTTGTTGGAGGAGTGTCTACCAAGACAAAAACCGCTTTCTTTACTTTAGGCATTTTAGGGCCCTCATACTGAATTTCTGGCCCATGGACATTCACACTTTCCTCTGGTGAGGATAGGGAGGGTAATGGGACGCCAAACTTAGGGATTTTGATTTTCTTGCCTTTTTCTGTTTTGCTGTCATCTCCATCTTGAGATGAGCCAATATCAAACTCTATGTCTGGTATTTTGGGGACTCTGATTCCTGCATGTGGAGATGAGGAGCCACCCTCTCCTTTCACGTCTGTTTTTAGACTTGCACTTGGTAATGTAACTTCTGGTACTGGATGGTTAACACGATTTTTGTCATCTTTATGACCATTCTGGGTTTCAACTTCAAAATACTCAAATCTTTCTCCACCATTTTTCTTTTTTGGCATTCCAATCTTGAATTTTGTTCCTTTGACTTTAGGCCCCTTTACTTTGCTGCTGGTTTCTGTACTGACATCTAAGTCAGGTAGATCAACTTTTTTCCTTTCCTTTTTGCCCTCCCCTTTGTGAAGTCCAGTATCAAGTTCTAAGCCTCCTTTTGGACCTTTGATATCTATTGTTGGGACTTTTAATTTTAGGCCTTTGTGCTCACCCTCAAAATGCAAATCAGCTTCTCCAACAGCCCCAGTGTCCAGATCAGCCTTACCACTTGGTAAGTTAATCTCTGCTTCAGTGGTTTTAGCCATTGGCAGTAGTATTTCTCCCTCTGGAACTTTAATATCAGAACTGGTTACTTTCATCTCTACAACAGGTACATCACTACCTTTACATTTGCCTTTCGGGAGTGAAATATCAACTTTTGGCATCTTGATATCTGGCAGTTTGATGATTCCTCCCTCTGTCTCCATTTTCTCTGCTGGTGTATCAATGTTTACTTTTCCCTTGGGAAGTGATATGGCCACATTTGGCATCTTGAACTCTCCTCTATCTCCCTTGATATCTGCCTCAGGACCTTGCACTGAAGGTTTTCCTTTAGGAAGAGAAATGTCAACTTTTGGCATCCTGAATATCCCTCCCTCACCCTTAATTGCAGCGTTGGCACCTTCAGTCTCTCCCGTTGGAAGTGAAATATTGACTGAAGGCACTGTCATATGTGGCATTTTGCTGCCATCTCCCTCAATTTCCATCTCTCCTTTAATTTTGCTAGATTTTCCTTTGGGTAGAGAGACGTTAAAACCTGGCATTTTGAGCTGAGGCATTCTGATCCCCCCCCGTGCACCTCCTTCCAGCTCGATCTCTGCACCTTCTGTTTTTCCTTTAGGTAGTGAAATATCAACTGAAGGCATATTGATGTGGGGCATCTTGGATTTTCCAGCTTCTCCTTTGATCTCCACATCTCGAACTCCTGGACTTTCAACTTTTCCTTTAGGTAGAGAAATATCAACATTCATTTCGACATCTGCACCTTCAATCTTTCCCTTGGGTGCTGAAATATCAACTGAAGGCATTTTTATTTGTGGTGTTTTGAATTTCTTTCTTTCATTTCCTTCTGTTTCAATCTCTGCATCTCCAGTCTTTCCGCTGGGCAGTGAAATATCAACAGAGGGCATGCTTAGATGTGGCATCTTAAATTTTCCACCTTCCCCCTTTAACTCCACTTCTGGACCTTCAATCTGTCCTTTGGTTAGAGAGATATCAACATCTGGCTTTTTCCAGTGAGGCATCTTAAATTTTCCTTTGGTATGTCCTTCTACTTCAACATCTGGACCTCCAATCTTCCCTTTGGGCAATGAAATATCAACAGAAGGCATGCTTAGATGTGGCAACTTGAGTTTTCCACCTTCTCCTTGAATCTCTATCTCTGGACCTTCAATATGACCTTTAGGCAGAGAGACATCAGCATCGGGCATTTTCAGATAAGGTGTTTTGACTTTTGCTTCTCCTTGTCCATCCACTTCTATTTCTGCCTCAGTGCCTTTGAGTTTTCCTTTAGGAAGCGATATGTCAATGTTGGGCATTTTTATGTGAGGCATTTTTAACTTTCCCTCTGTAGTCTCCTTCATTTCTAAATCTGGTGAATCAGTCTTTGCTTTTGGAAGTGAAATATCAAGTGCAGGGATATTAAAATGAGGCATTTTGAATTTTCCGTCACCCCCTTTTAGCTCCAGATCTGGTCCTTCAATCTTTGGAGACTTTCCTCTGGGCAAGGACACATCAAGGTCTAATTTGGGGAGAGAAACATCAATCGTTGGCATTTTGGGAATTTTAAGGTTTCCCTCATAACCTCTTATATCAGCCTCTGTAACATCAACTTCTGCTTTTGGGAGAAGAACCTCAGTCTCTGGTGTTTTAGCTGCTGGTAGCGAGAGCTCAACAGAAGGCATCTTGACCTTGGTTTTAGCTTCAAGGTCACCACTTGGCTTACCTAGGTCTTTTTCTTTAGAGACAAAGCCTGGCATAGAAAACTTTGGCAGTTTTAAAGAGACGTCAGGTGCATGGAAGCCACCTTTCGCCTCTACATCTGCATCCAGTTTTGCTTCAACTTTTTCCTCTGGGAGTTCACTTTTGGGTGATGATATTTTTAACTTGGGAAATTTCATTTTGTATTTTGACATGTCATCTGAGTTGTCAACATTGATATCTGGTTGATGAATGTCAATTTTTCCCTTTTTCCCTTTAACATCAACATCAGGACAAGATACTGGTACATCTGCAGCCTTCTTGGACATGCCAAATGAGGGCAGTTTGATTTTAGGTTTTTTCACCTTGACTTTTCCACCTCCATCAAACTCCACCGACGGTGCTCTGATCTCTCCTTCTACATGTGGTGAACTGAGTGAAGTGTCTCCCTTAGGTCCTGGTATTTCCAAGTTACAGCTCTTTGTCTTTCCCCCAAACCTAGGAAGAGTGAAACTAGGTACTTTGAGGAAAACAGGTAGATCAAAGCTGCCCCCTGAAGAAGGCCTTCCTCCTTCTGCTTTCAGAAGTTCTACTTCCACATCATCACCTTTGGGTTTTGTAAGGCCAAAATTGAGATCCATCTTTGGAGCTGAGATGTCAACTGTTGGTAGTTTTACTGTGGGAAGTTTTAGGGATGCACCTGGACCTTCTAGACCACCTGTCTCTATATCTTCATTCTTAACTTCCAATTTGGCAGGATTAAGGCCTCCTGTAAGACCAGACATCTCCAAATCTCCAGATGCATCAGAACTTAGAGTATCAACTTTGAAGCCTTTAGGTTTTACACCAGAGGGCAGGCTGAGGTCAAGGTCAAATTTGGGCAGATTTATGTCAAGAGTTGGCATGTGGAATCCACCTCCTTTTTTATCAACTTCAACCTTTGGGATATCAAACCTTCCTTTTTCAGAGAGTCCTTCAATATTGATATCTCCCTCTACTTTACCCTCTGGAACTGTGACCTTTTCTCCCTTCACGTTGGGTCCTTCCACTTTGATATCACCTTCTGGGAAGTTCATCTTTGGAAATGAAATATCAACTTTGGGCATTGTGAATTTGCTTCCTTTATTGCCAGGACCTTCGATGTTGAGGTCAACTTCAGCTTTTCCTTCAGGTAGTAAAATCTCAAACCCTGGATATGCACCTTCTATGTTGAATTGAGGTCCCGTTGCTTTGATTTTAGGAAGAGAGACAGATGGCATATGAAACCTTCCACCCTTTTCAGAATGCCCGTCAATTTCTCCGTGTGCTTTTGCTTTAGGGAGTGAAATATCAATTTCGGGTATCTCAATTGTCCCACCTTTAGTATCAGGGCCCTTTATTTTTACATCACCTTCTGGGAGACTGACTTTAGGCAAAGAAACATCAAATTTTGGCATTTTGAATTTGCCCCCTTTCATCTCATGGCCTTCGATATTTATGTCACCCTCAACCTTTCCTTTAGGAAGGGAAACATCAACAGATGGGATTTTGATCTTCCCTCCCTTGACATCAGGACCCTGAAGAGTGACATCTACATCTGGAGACTTCATTTTGGGTAGTGAGAGATCCAATGATGGCATGTCGACAGTGGGCAATTTAAATTTCCCCCCTTTTATATCTGGACCTTGAAGGCTGATATCTACCTCTGGAGACTTGATTTCTGGCAGTGACATATCACCTTTGACTTCAGGTCCTTGGATATCAACATCAAGTCCCTTTGCTTTGATTTTAGGAAGAGAAATATCAACTGAAGGCATGTGAAACTTGCCACCTTTACCGGTTTTCCCTCCAATGTCAATATCCACATCTACTTTTCCCTTTGGACGTGAAATATCAGCAGTGGGCATTTGAAGTTTCCCGTTGAAATCTGGTTCTTCAACATCGACTCCAGCCTTTGGGAGACTGACTTTAGGCAAAGAAACATCAAATTTCGGCATTTTGAATTTGCCCCCTTTCATCTCAGGGCCTTCAACATCAAGGTTGCCCTCAACCTTTCCTTTAGGAAGGGAAACATCAACAGTTGGAATTTTGATCTTCCCTCCCTTGACATCAGGACCCTGAAGAGTGACATCTACATCTGGAGACTTCATTTTGGGTAGTGAGAGATCCAATGATGGCATGTCGACAGTGGGCAATTTAAATTTCCCCCCTTTAATATCTGGACCTTGAAGGCTGATATCTACCTCTGGAGACTTGATTTTAGGGAGTGACATATCACCTTTGACTTCAGGTCCTTGGATATCAACATCAAGTCCCTTTGCTTTGATTTTAGGAAGAGAAATACCAGCTGAAGGCATGTGAAACTTGCCACCTTTACCGGTTTTCCCTTCAATGTCAATATCCACATCTGCTTTTCCTTTTGGAAGTGAAATATCAGCAGTGGGCATTTGAAGTTTCCTGTTGAAATCTGGTCCTTCAGCATCGACTCCAGCCTTTGGGAGACTGACTTTAGGCAAAGAAACATCAAATTTTGGCATTTTGAATTTGCCCCCTTTCATCTCAGGGCCTTCGATATTTATGTCACCCTCAACCTTTCCTTTAGGAAGGGAAACATCAACAGTTGGAATTTTGATCTTCCCTCCCTTGACATCAGGACCCTGAAGAGTGACATCTACATCTGGAGACTTCATTTTGGGTAGTGAGAGATCCAATGATGGCATGTCGACAGTGGGCAATTTAAATTTCCCCCCTTTAATATCTGGACCTTGAAGGCTGATATCTACCTCTGGAGACTTGATTTTAGGGAGTGACATATCACCTTTGACTTCAGGTCCTTGGATATCAACATCAAGTCCCTTTGCTTTGATTTTAGGAAGAGAAATATCAACTGAAGGCATGTGAAACTTGCCACCTTTACCGGTTTTTCCTTCAATGTCAATATCCACATCTGCTTTTCCTTTTGGAAGTGAAATATCAGCAGTGGGCATTTGAAGTTTCCCGTTGAAATCTGGTCCTTCAACATCGACTCCAGCCTTTGGGAGACTGACTTTAGGCAAAGAAACATCAAATTTTGGCATTTTGAATTTGCCCCCTTTCATCTCAGGGCCTTCGATATTTATGTCACCCTCAACCTTTCCTTTAGGAAGTGAAACATCAACAGTTGGAATTTTGATCTTCCCTCCCTTGACATCAGGACCCTGAAGAGTGACATCTACATCTGGAGACTTCATTTTGGGTAGTGAGAGATCCAATGATGGCATGTCGACAGTGGGCAATTTAAATTTCCCCCCTTTAATATCTGGACCTTGAAGGCTGATATCTACCTCTGGAGACTTGATTTCTGGCAGTGACATATCACCTTTGACTTCAGGTCCTTGGATATCAACATCAAGTCCCTTTGCTTTGATTTTAGGAAGAGAAATATCAACTGAAGGCATGTGAAACTTGCCACCTTTACCAGTTTTTCCTTCAATGTCAATATCCACATCTGCTTTTCCCTTTGGAAGTGAAATATCAGCAGTGGGCATTTGAAGTTTCCCTTTGAAATCTGGTCCTTCAACATCGACTCCAGCCTTTGGGAGACTGACTTTAGGCAAAGAAACATCAAATTTTGGCATTTTGAATTTGCCCCCTTTCATCTCAGGGCCTTCGATATT
Organism: Pelmatolapia mariae; assembly: GCF_036321145.2. Classification (NCBI taxonomy): domain Eukaryota; kingdom Metazoa; phylum Chordata; class Actinopteri; order Cichliformes; family Cichlidae; genus Pelmatolapia; species Pelmatolapia mariae. The sequence continues at coordinate 34,946,940 of NC_086239.1, read as the reverse complement.
TATGTCACCCTCAACCTTTCCTTTAGGAAGTGAAACATCAACAGTTGGAATTTTGATCTTCCCTCCCTTGACATCAGGACCCTCAAGAGTGACATCTACATCTGGAGACTTCATTTTGGGTAGCGAAACATCAAGGGATGGCATATTTAGCTTCCCACCTTCAACCTGAGGGCCTTCAACATTAATTTCAGGACCTTTGGCTTTGATTTTAGGAAAAGAGAGGTCAATAGATGGCATGTGGAACTTTCCACCTTTTCCAATATCGCCTTCAATTTTTCCTTTTGCTTTTCCTTTGGGGAGTGAAATATCGATGTCTGGCATCTCAATCTTTCCAGTTTTAATGTCAGGACCTTTTATTTTGACATCACCTTCTGGAAGACTCTCTTTTGGTAAAGAAATATCGAATTTCGGCATTTTAAACTTGTCGCCCTTCACTTCAGGGCCTTCAACATCAAGGTTGCCCTCAATTTTTCCTTTAGGAAGTGAAACATCAACAGATGGAATTTTGATCTTCCCTCCCTTGACATCAGGACCCTGAAGAGTGACATCTACATCTGGAGACTTCATTTTGGGTAGTGAGAGATCCAATGATGGCATGTCGACAGTGGGCAATTTAAATTTCCCCCCTTTAATATCTGGACCTTGAAGGCTGATATCTACCTCTGGAGACTTGATTTCTGGCAGTGACATATCACCTTTGACTTCAGGTCCTTGGATATCAACATCAAGTCCCTTTGCTTTGATTTTAGGAAGAGAAATATCAACTGAAGGCATGTGAAACTTGCCACCTTTACCAGTTTTTCCTTCAATGTCAATATCCACATCTGCTTTTCCCTTTGGAAGAGAAATATCAGCAGTGGGCATCTGAAGTTTCCCTTTGAAATCTGGTCCTTCAACATCGACTCCAGCCTTTGGGAGACTGACTTTAGGCAAAGAAACATCAAATTTTGGCATTTTGAATTTGCCCCCTTTCATCTCAGGGCCTTCGATATTTATGTCACCCTCAACCTTTCCTTTAGGAAGTGAAACATCAACAGTTGGAATTTTGATCTTCCCTCCCTTGACATCAGGACCCTGAAGAGTGACATCTACATCTGGAGACTTCATTTTGGGTAGTGAGAGATCCAATGATGGCATGTCGACAGTGGGCAATTTAAATTTCCCCCCTTTAATATCTGGACCTTGAAGGCTGATATCTACCTCTGGAGACTTGATTTCTGGCAGTGACATATCACCTTTGACTTCAGGTCCTTGGATATCAACATCAAGTCCCTTTGCTTTGATTTTAGGAAGAGAAATATCAACTGAAGGCATGTGAAACTTGCCACCTTTACCGGTTTTTCCTTCAATGTCAATATCCACATCTGCTTTTCCTTTTGGAAGTGAAATATCAGCAGTGGGCATTTGAAGTTTCCTGTTGAAATCTGGTCCTTCAACATCGACTCCAGCCTTTGGGAGACTGACTTTAGGCAAAGAAACATCAAATTTTGGCATTTTGAATTTGCCCCCTTTCATCTCAGGGCCTTCGATATTTATGTCACCCTCAACCTTTCCTTTAGGAAGTGAAACATCAACAGTTGGAATTTTGATCTTCCCTCCCTTGACATCAGGACCCTCAAGAGTGACATCTACATCTGGAGACTTCATTTTGGGTAGCGAAACATCAAGGGATGGCATATTTAGCTTCCCACCTTCAACCTGAGGGCCTTCAACATTAATTTCAGGACCTTTGGCTTTGATTTTAGGAAAAGAGAGGTCAATAGATGGCATGTGGAACTTTCCACCTTTTCCAATATCGCCTTCAATTTTTCCTTTTGCTTTTCCTTTGGGGAGTGAAATATCGATGTCTGGCATCTCAATCTTTCCAGTTTTAATGTCAGGACCTTTTATTTTGACATCACCTTCTGGAAGACTCTCTTTTGGTAAAGAAATATCGAATTTCGGCATTTTAAACTTGTCGCCCTTCACTTCAGGGCCTTCAACATCAAGGTTGCCCTCAATTTTTCCTTTAGGAAGTGAAACATCAACAGATGGAATTTTGATCTTCCCTCCCTTGACATCAGGACCCTCAAGAGTGACATCTACATCTGGAGACTTCATTTTGGGTAGTGAGAGATCCAATGATGGCATGTCGACAGTGGGCAATTTAAATTTCCCCCCTTTTATATCTGGACCTTGAAGGCTGATATCTACCTCTGGAGACTTGATTTCTGGCAGTGACATATCACCTTTGACTTCAGGTCCTTGGATATCAACATCAAGTCCCTTTGCTTTGATTTTAGGAAGAGAAATATCAACTGAAGGCATGTGAAACTTGCCACCTTTACCAGTTTTTCCTTCAATGTCAATATCCACATCTGCTTTTCCCTTTGGAAGAGAAATATCAGCAGTGGGCATCTGAAGTTTCCCTTTGAAATCTGGTCCTTCAACATCGACTCCAGCCTTTGGGAGACTGACTTTAGGCAAAGAAACATCAAATTTTGGCATTTTGAATTTGCCCCCTTTCATCTCAGGGCCTTCGATATTTATGTCACCCTCAACCTTTCCTTTAGGAAGTGAAACATCAACAGTTGGAATTTTGATCTTCCCTCCCTTGACATCAGGACCCTGAAGAGTGACATCTACATCTGGAGACTTCATTTTGGGTAGTGAGAGATCCAATGATGGCATGTCGACAGTGGGCAATTTAAATTTCCCCCCTTTAATATCTGGACCTTGAAGGCTGATATCTACCTCTGGAGACTTGATTTCTGGCAGTGACATATCACCTTTGACTTCAGGTCCTTGGATATCAACATCAAGTCCCTTTGCTTTGATTTTAGGAAGAGAAATATCAACTGAAGGCATGTGAAACTTGCCACCTTTACCAGTTTTTCCTTCAATGTCAATATCCACATCTGCTTTTCCTTTTGGAAGTGAAATATCAGCAGTGGGCATTTGAAGTTTCCCGTTGAAATCTGGTCCTTCAACATCGACTCCAGCCTTTGGGAGACTGACTTTAGGCAAAGAAACATCAAATTTTGGCATTTTGAATTTGCCCCCTTTCATCTCAGGGCCTTCGATATTTATGTCACCCTCAACCTTTCCTTTAGGAAGTGAAACATCAACAGTTGGAATTTTGATCTTCCCTCCCTTGACATCAGGACCCTCAAGAGTGACATCTACATCTGGAGACTTCATTTTGGGTAGCGAAACATCAAGGGATGGCATATTTAGCTTCCCACCTTCAACCTGAGGGCCTTCAACATTAATTTCAGGACCTTTGGCTTTGATTTTAGGAAAAGAGAGGTCAATAGATGGCATGTGGAACTTTCCACCTTTTCCAATATCGCCTTCAATTTTTCCTTTTGCTTTTCCTTTGGGGAGTGAAATATCGATGTCTGGCATCTCAATCTTTCCAGTTTTAATGTCAGGACCTTTTATTTTGACATCACCTTCTGGAAGACTCTCTTTTGGTAAAGAAATATCGAATTTCGGCATTTTAAACTTGTGGCCCTTCACTTCAGGGCCTTCAACATCAAGGTTGCCCTCAATTTTTCCTTTAGGAAGTGAAACATCAACAGATGGAATTTTGATCTTCCCTCCCTTGACATCAGGACCCTCAAGAGTGACATCTACATCTGGAGACTTCATTTTGGGTAGTGAGAGATCCAATGATGGCATGTCGACAGTGGGCAATTTAAATTTCCCCCCTTTAATATCTGGACCTTGAAGGCTGATATCTACCTCTGGAGACTTGATTTTAGGGAGTGACATATCACCTTTGACTTCAGGTCCTTGGATATCAACATCAAGTCCCTTTGCTTTGATTTTAGGAAGAGAAATATCAACTGAAGGCATGTGAAACTTGCCACCTTTACCGGTTTTCCCTTCAATGTCAATATCCACATCTGCTTTTCCTTTTGGAAGTGAAATATCAGCAGTGGGCATTTGAAGTTTCCCGTTGAAATCTGGTCCTTCAACATCGACTCCAGCCTTTGGGAGACTGACTTTAGGCAAAGAAACATCAAATTTTGGCATTTTGAATTTGCCCCCTTTCATCTCAGGGCCTTCGATATTTATGTCACCCTCAACCTTTCCTTTAGGAAGTGAAACATCAACAGTTGGAATTTTGATCTTCCCTCCCTTGACATCAGGACCCTGAAGAGTGACATCTACATCTGGAGACTTCATTTTGGGTAGTGAGAGATCCAATGATGGCATGTCGACAGTGGGCAATTTAAATTTCCCCCCTTTAATATCTGGACCTTGAAGGCTGATATCTACCTCTGGAGACTTGATTTCTGGCAGTGACATATCACCTTTGACTTCAGGTCCTTGGATATCAACATCAAGTCCCTTTGCTTTGATTTTAGGAAGAGAAATATCAGCTGAAGGCATGTGAAACTTGCCACCTTTACCAGTTTTTCCTTCAATGTCAATATCCACATCTGCTTTTCCCTTTGGAAGTGAAATATCAGCAGTGGGCATTTGAAGTTTCCCGTTGAAATCTGGTCCTTCAACATCGACTCCAGCCTTTGGGAGACTGACTTTAGGCAAAGAAACATCAAATTTTGGCATTTTGAATTTGCCCCCTTTCATCTCAGGGCCTTCGATATTTATGTCACCCTCAACCTTTCCTTTAGGAAGTGAAACATCAGCAGTTGGAATTTTGATCTTCCCTCCCTTGACATCAGGACCCTGAAGAGTGACATCTACATCTGGAGACTTCATTTTGGGTAGCGAAACATCAAGGGATGGCATATTTAGCTTCCCACCTTCAACCTGAGGGCCTTCAACATTAATTTCAGGACCTTTGGCTTTGATTTTAGGAAAAGAGAGGTCAATAGATGGCATGTGGAACTTTCCACCTTTTCCAATATCGCCTTCAATTTTTCCTTTTGCTTTTCCTTTGGGGAGTGAAATATCGATGTCTGGCATCTCAATCTTTCCAGTTTTAATGTCAGGACCTTTTATTTTGACATCACCTTCTGGAAGACTCTCTTTTGGTAAAGAAATATCGAATTTCGGCATTTTAAACTTGTCGCCCTTCACTTCAGGGCCTTCAACATCAAGGTTGCCCTCAATTTTTCCTTTAGGAAGTGAAACATCAACAGATGGAATTTTGATCTTCCCTCCCTTGACATCAGGACCCTCAAGAGTGACATCTACATCTGGAGACTTCATTTTGGGTAGTGAGAGATCCAATGATGGCATGTCGACAGTGGGCAATTTAAATTTCCCCCCTTTAATATCTGGACCTTGAAGGCTGATATCTACCTCTGGAGACTTGATTTCTGGCAGTGACATATCACCTTTGACTTCAGGTCCTTGGATATCAACATCAAGTCCCTTTGCTTTGATTTTAGGAAGAGAAATATCAACTGAAGGCATGTGAAACTTGCCACCTTTACCAGTTTTTCCTTCAATGTCAATATCCACATCTGCTTTTCCTTTTGGAAGAGAAATATCAGCAGTGGGCATCTGAAGTTTCCCTTTGAAATCTGGTCCTTCAACATCGACTCCAGCCTTTGGGAGACTGACTTTAGGCAAAGAAACATCAAATTTTGGCATTTTGAATTTGCCCCCTTTCATCTCAGGGCCTTCGATATTTATGTCACCCTCAACCTTTCCTTTAGGAAGTGAAACATCAACAGTTGGAATTTTGATCTTCCCTCCCTTGACATCAGGACCCTGAAGAGTGACATCTACATCTGGAGACTTCATTTTGGGTAGTGAGAGATCCAATGATGGCATGTCGACAGTGGGCAATTTAAATTTCCCCCCTTTAATATCTGGACCTTGAAGGCTGATATCTACCTCTGGAGACTTGATTTCTGGCAGTGACATATCACCTTTGACTTCAGGTCCTTGGATATCAACATCAAGTCCCTTTGCTTTGATTTTAGGAAGAGAAATATCAGCTGAAGGCATGTGAAACTTGCCACCTTTACCAGTTTTTCCTTCAATGTCAATATCCACATCTGCTTTTCCCTTTGGAAGAGAAATATCAGCAGTGGGTATTTCAAGATTTCCTTCCCCATCTGGTCCTTCAACATCGACTCCAGCCTTTGGGAGACTGACTTTAGGCAAAGAAACATCAAATTTTGGCATTTTGAATTTGCCCCCTTTCATCTCAGGGCCTTCGATATTTATGTCACCCTCAACCTTTCCTTTAGGAAGTGAAACATCAGCAGTTGGAATTTTGATCTTCCCTCCCTTGACATCAGGACTCTCAAGAGTGACATCTACATCCTGAGATTTTATTTTAGGTGTAGAAAGATCTATGGATGGCATGTTTGGCTTTCCACCTTTGACTTGAGGACCTTCAGTATTTATATCTGGTCTTTTATATTTTATTTTAGGGAGAGAGATGTTAATAGAGGGCATGTTGAACTTGTTGCCTTTGCCAGTGTGCCCTTCAATTTGTCCCCCTACTTTTCCTTTGGGGAGTGATATGTCAATATCTGGCATTTCAATCTTTCGTCCCTTTGTTTCAGGTCCTTTTAATTTGACATCACCCTCAGGAAAATTTACCTTTGGTAAAGAAATGTCAAATTTTGGCATTGTTATCTTTCCCCCTCTGCCTTCAGGCCCTTCAGTGTTTATGTCAATGCCAGTGTCAACATCTCCCTGTACTTTTCCTTTTGGAAGTGAAATATCAACAGTCGGCATTTCCATTTTCCCTTTAATGCTTGGTCCTTCCACGTTGACATCACCCTCTGGCAGGCTCATTTTTGGAAGAGAAATATCCACTTGAGGCATTTTGAACATACCTTTTTTTCCTTCAGGACTTTTAATATTTATATCACCTTTTATTTTTTCTTCAGGAATTCTGATATTATTTGATGGTATTTCAATTTTCCCATCCTTTCCAGAGTGAATATCAATATTTATGTCTTCTTGTGTTTTTTCCTTAGAAAGGGACAAGTCAATTTTTGGCATTTCAAAATTCCCAGTTTTGACTTTGGGACTTTGGAAATTCACATCTGCTTCTGGGAATTTTACAACAGGAAGATCAATGTCAACAGATGGCAAGTTGAATTTGCCTCCTCCTCCATCACCTTCAAAGGTAATTTCTGGTCCTTCAACATTTATATCACCTTGCTTTGATTTGATTTGAGGTAGAGAAACATCAACTGAAGGGATTTGAAAAGGTTCTCCTTTACTTTTTACTTGTATGTCACCCTCGGCTTTTCCTTTTGCTTTTCCCTTTGGAGGAGAGATGTCAAGAGAAGGTCCTTCTAGGACAAGATTTCCCTCAGGCATCTTCATCTTTGGTAGTGAGACATCCAAAGAAGACATCTGGAATTTTCCTCCTTTGACTTCAGGGCTCTCAATCTTTACTTCTCCCTCTGGTGATTTCATTACAGGAAGAGAGAAGTCAAGTGATGGGACGTTGAACTTTGCTCCTCCTTTGGCTTTAGATTCAATATCAAATTCTCCTTCTTTGGTGGGCACCTTTGGAAGTGAGATATCAAAAGTTGGGAGCTGGAACTTGCCACCCCCACTGCCACCGAGCTCCACATTGGCCTCAATGTTTGGCTCGGATAGTGAAAAGTCAACACCTGGATGTTCTGGTCCTTCAAGTTTGACATCTGGGTCAGGTAGCTTTATCTTTGGAGGAGAAATTTCTACAGTGGGCATGCTGAGTTTGCCTCCTTTTACTTCACTTCCTTCTAAAACAAGCTCTTTTTCAGATGGCTTCAGTTTTGGTAGGGATATATTGCATGAAGGCATTTTAAAATTGCTTTCTTTTCCATCAGTTTCAGCCCCTCCCTTGTCTTTTGACAGAGAAACATCTATTGATGGCACCTCAATTTTCCCTCCTTTGATATCAGAACCATGTAAATTAGCCTCAGTTTCAGATGTTCCTATCTTAGGGAGTCTGACATCAAGTGAAGGCATTTTGAATCGTCCTTTAGCAGAGGGAGCCTCCATTTCAATTTTGCCCTTTGTCCTTCCTTTTTCAAGAGAAATATCAACAGAGGGTATCTGGATTTCACTTCCACCCTCATGTTCAGGCCCCTCTGGATGTTTAAGGTGTGGCAGAGAAACATCTATAGAAGGCATTATGAATTTTCCTTCCTCCTGAGATAGTCCTTCTATTTCAGTGTCTCCTTCCATTTTGCCTTTGGGTAGAGAGATGTCAGGTAAATGCATTTCAAATTTTCTGCCTTTCGCTGCTGGACCTTCAATGGTAACTTCCACTTCACCTGTCCTCATTTTAGGGAGTGAAATGTCAAGTGGTGGTAACTGAACATTTCCTTCCCCTTCAACATCAGTCACTCCTGCTTTGCCTTTGGGAAGGATCAGGTCCACTTTTGGTAACTTGAATTCCCCTTCCACACCTTGTCCCCTTATGTTTACTTCTCCTGGTTGAGAAATGTCAAAATCAGGCATTTTGAATTTTCCATCACCACCAACATAATTGTCCATATGGACATCTCCACTGTCTGATTTGACCTTTGGGAGTGAGAGCTCAACAGAAGGTAGAGAGAATTTTCCTTCCACTTCTGGGCACTCAGTGTCCACCGATGATCCCATCTTAGGTAGTGAGATGTCAACCTTTGGCATAGAGATCTTGGGCCCTTTAAAAGTGCCCTCGACCTCATCAGGAATTCTCCGTCCGCTGTCTAATTCCAAATCAATATCAGCTACAGAGATGTCACTGGCAGGCATGTTGATTGCAGTCTTGCCAATTCCTTCGTGATCTTTGACCAATATGTCAGTCTTTCCCTTCACTTTCGGCAAAGAAATATCAACAGAGGGAAGACCGATCTGCCCGTCTCCTTTGATTTCTACCTCTGGAGGTTTTATGTCAGTGTGAGGCATTTTGATGCCTCCAGCTTTTACCTTGATGTCACCATCAATTTCATCTGAATGGTGTGAGAGTCTAACTTTGGGTAGTTTCAACTTTGGCATTCTGACCTTTGCATCTCCTTTGTCTGCATCTACATTAACTTTTCCTTCAGCTGTTTCAGCTCTTCCTTTGATGTCCATTTCAGGAGCTTTGATTTTGGCTGTTCCCTTCACACTGGGCAAAGATGTCTCAGCTTTTCCTGAAGGGAGAGCAAACTCCACATCAGGTATGCTAACTTTAGATGCTCCCTTCTCCACATTCACATCTTTATTAGCAGACAAACTGAACTCCACAGATGGCGGCTGGATGTTTACCCCCGGAGGCTTCAGCTCTACAGATCCAGTTTTCAAAGTAGAGCCTGACTTTGTGTGTTTGCTTGTAGGAAAGGTGATGCCAAACTTGTGTCCTTTTCCTTTGGTTTTCACTTTAGCTCCAGGCATTTCAGATGGGGAAATATTCACTTGTCCTTCAAACCGTCCTGTCTCCACTTTTGCTCCCTTTTGCGGGAACCTTGGAAAACAGTGTATAGAGAGGAAAAAAAGAAATAGGAAAGAACATTGTAATATTTCCCCAAAAGATTATATCTAATTTAATGCACAACATTAAATTAGATATAATTTAATGTTGGGCATTTAATATACAACAAGCATTGTATTGAAATATTATTTGAAACTACCAAAGAGAAAGAAACAAACAAAAAAGGCCAACCTGATCCTCTTCTTTGCCTTCCTCTCAACTGCTGCTCCTCTGGCTCCCTCTACTTCAACTTTTGGACTTTTCCTTTGTTTGAATTTGGGAAGAGAAAATTCTACATCACTCATCTCCAGCCTGGGAGGTGTTCCCTCTACCACCAGCTCCTCTCTTCGCTTCTCTTTTAGCCTTTTCAGACCAAAACGTCCACCTCGTTTCTTCTGAGTCTTGAATGGTTTGGTCCCCTTCACACTCTGAAAGAAACATGTGTGACAAGAGCATCAGTCAACAACATTTGAAGACCTGTATCTATCTGTACTAATTGATCACTCACAATATATTTTTTCAACACAATGGCTTTCAGGATTAAAAGTGATTACAATAAATTGATAAAGCTACTTTACCATTTTGGCCATCTTGACTTTGGGACCTTTGACCTCCACACTGGGAACCTTTGGGCGCACGCTGACATCTGCTCCAGGGATGGTTCGCTTAAGCTGGAAGCTGACCCTATATGGCTCTGCGCACTGAAGGATTTTTAAAGCGTCTTCATACCTCACATTGTCAAAGTAGACTTTGGCACTTAGCAGCTGGTCACCTTCATACAGAAAAACAGTATGAACAATATATTCATGTACATCAGTTTGTGGTGTATATTTAGTATAGGATGCATTTAGTGTAAAAAGTTGAAAAAGTAAAAGTGATTTATTAAATAACAAATTATTAAAGTTCTGTAATGCTAGATTAATTGGCAAATTTAAATGTACACCTAAATCTGTTAGTAATCCTGAAACCAGTTGAAATATTATAATTCTGATCACTTATCAGTACATATCTATATTTTTATATCTATAAAAAGAAAGCTGACACGAAGTGAAGCAGAGCAAAGTTACAGAGGTTTGATTAGATTTGATTAGAGACACGCATTTTGCAATTTTGCATAATTTTAAAAAGTTTAAATTTGTTCAGAATTGAACAGCAGAAATGAGCCTTTCTTGTCAGAAGTAAGTAAAAAACCCCAAACCAAAACAAAAACAGCGGCCGACACCTAAGACTGGTGGGTAAGTAAGCGACTAATGCAGAAAACAGAGATTTTTAGATGGGAAACTGTTCTTGAAGTACACTGAGAGGTGGGGAGGGGGGAGGGGTGCAGGAAGTGTGATTTTATCGTGGTGGAAGCAAAACAGCAAAAGTAAGAGGAAATTCGTGACGATGTTTATGTGAAGCGAAATGTGAAGCGTAGTTTGGATCATCTTTTGCTGCTGGTTCAGTCAATATTGTTTGGAGAGAGATAAAACCTGCAGCTTCAGAATCTAGCACAAAAAGGACGTAAACACAAAGCGCCCGCCGACGCTTCAAAATCAGTGAGCTGTCGGCTTTCAGCCTCGACGGCGTGTTCGTGTCCGCGTACGTGCCGTCGGGTGAGAAAGGCGCCATCTCACTGATTTGGATGCGTTTGGTTGCGTCTGTATTTATGTCTTTGTGCAGAATCCGTGTACCTGCTCTCATTTACTGTTTCAGCTGTTTGGTGGTTGTAGAAATTTTGTGAGGTTTAACCTGAGATCTGGCGTTTCAGGCAAAATAAATCTATATTTAAAAATCGATTCAGGCTTTTAATGAATCGATATCACGTTATCCAAGCCAGAATCGTTCTTAATCAATAAATCGATAATCAAAACCCACCCCTAATGACAATGTCATCAGAATAAATGCATTAAAAAAAGTGGGTTAGAGTTTGTTAACTCTTTGAAAATTGCAGACTCCCTGGTTAGTTAGGAAGTGTTTAATCAATATTTCAAGATTTTTACAAAAATTCTGCAAAATTCTGCAGCAAAAATAGGCTTCAAATGTTGTTGGAATTTGTAGATTTCCCCCTTCTGGGTCAAGACTTGTCCTATTATCTTCTATTGATATTATGTTACATTAGATTTTTTCTCCTTTTAACTTCAACTTAATTTCACCTTAATTTTATTTGCTTTATTTAGCCCCAACTTTTTGGCTTTTTGTTTCATATTTCATTATATTACTGAAGCAATTCATGAACTCTATTTTTAAAGGTGGGATATAAACAAAGCTGATATGAAATAAAATGAGAACAGATGATGTGGAAAATGTAATATGGGGCTTTTCCCCCAAAAATAAAGTTTTCTGTGCAAACTCCTTAAAAGACGTCTAAATATCTTTTTAATTACCTTTTAAATCTTATATAAATGTTATGTATGCTAGTAGTGCTTTCTAAATGAATCAGGTGTGCTTGCAGGCACCTTGCTGTAGACTGAGGTGTTTAGCAGCTGGAGAGTCTTTGAGGACGTCTTTTACAAAGATCCCTCGCTCTCCTCCACCAGTCACACTGTAGCCGCTGGCTCCAGCCCCGGCCTCTGTCTCCACCACAATTTCCACAGATTTAGAGGCTTCCTCCACACTCTGCGACACACAGACACCAACACAAAACTTCGGTTATCCACTAGATTCTTTTTTTGTTTTCTTATTACCAATTCTAGTTTAGTAATAGGAAAAATATACTTAAACACAAAACTAGTCACTATTTCAGTCTTTTAAAAGAAGTTAGTCAATGCATAAATCCTGTGGTTCTGTCAGCCTGCATCACACTGCTGCATCAGAATTGAATAGCAGGTAAAAAGCTAGTAAAAAATTGCTAAAACCACTTTTCGGTCTTGAATTTTAATTACTTTTGGGCTCCAATGCTGAGTAAAATTTTGCACTTGTTTGAGTAGGTGCATGTTTTACTGTACTGTTCTCAACTTTACTTCAAAGTTCATTTTATCCATGAAGCTGTCGCAGAAGAAAGGTCATTCTATTCTTAGACTACATTCACTTTTCCACAGGCTGAAGACAGGAAGTAAAATGTAGGAAAAAGTTAACAGTTTTCTGTGTTTAACTGTGCATCACCTGTCACATTACAGCTTTAAGCCACTGATACATAGAAAGGTAATATATTTCAGCCTGAAAAGTCTATCAGACTCCTGTCTGCTTACTGTCTGTTCATTTGCTGGCTCAGAGTCCATCTCTGGTTGGGCCAGCTGGCAGGTCGACTCTCTCAGATGACTTCTCTTCTGGCTCAGTACCTGCTTCAGCTCGGCATGGAGCTTCTCCTTCTGCACCTGCAACAACACAGATGACAGGGGTTGAGGTGCCATATCATGATGCAGCAAAAAAAGAAAGAAAGAAAAACACCAAAGTGGATTTGTTATGCTTTTCCTTGTTTTCTCAGTTTGTTATTTATGTTTTTTGTTTTCATGTGCTTTGAACTTCAAATTCTTACTTCCAGGTTCTGTTTGTAAGTTGTCACTTGCATTCCCGTCCTCCCTGCATCCTCCGATGTGTGAAAGTTCAAATCTCTGCATCTCCCGTGTCAGTTATTGTCACTCACTTCCTGATTTATTTTGGTAGATATTTGTGTCTCGCATGTAATGTTTCTTCCTCAATTGTCTCACTGTCTAGATTAAGTTCAACTGTGCTAGGTAGATGGAAGGAGAAGCGTTTCCATCTACCTGACATCTGCCTTCATGTGTAGAAACAGTCTCTCTTTATTCTAGCCTTTGTTGCCTTTTCAGCATAAGTCTCTGTAGTCCTGTTTATAGCTTCATTTTCCTGGATTACACTTTATTTTTTCCCTTCCTGGACTAAAGCTATCAGCTTTGGAATAAAGCTTACCTTTTGTTTGTCAGCCAACAAACAAACATTTGTTTGTCTGTTGCTTAAACTTTGCAGTTCATGACACTCTACTGTATATCCCAAATTTTGCCTTCAGAGTGCCTTAAATCTTCAGTTTTAGACATTTTTCTCATGGCATTTTAGACCCACCACCTTTTCAAACTACTAGTTAACTTCTGGCAGCCATAATAAGAAAGCTGACTCAAAGTGTGAGGGCTTAAAATGACTTATCATGCATAGCTACTTCAGTAATGCCAAGAATAATTGTGTAAATCTTTGACATAAATATAGTTTAACATTATGATGATAAAATAGATATTTTCAGCAGTTTATTGTGTTACTTTCAAGCCTTTGGAAAAAATAAAGGACAAAACTGTAAAATAACTGAAAACTAAAAGATAACTAATATTATTTAGTGTAATACCTGTAAATGGTAATCAAGGAAATTAAACTTAAAATTAATGACATTTTAAATTTAAAAAAACTTAATTAATTGGATACATTTGTTATAAGGCACCCACTTTTGTTTTTGTATAGACTGTCTTGTTAATTGATAATTACATAAGAATGCAAATTTACACTTTTACACATTAAAATGTGAAAAATAAGAACTGAATTTTAATTACATGCATTGTTCAAACTACATATTTAACCATGTAACTAAAAATATCACCTAGCTAATATTCAAATAATTTTGGCTAATTGATTCCCCCCCCCTGTCCTTCCAGCTGTTGATGTTCCCACATGATAACAAGATAAATCCCATTCACCTTGTTAGCAATGCAGACAAATGGGCACAAAATAACTGAAACCAGTATGTGTTACTGTCCGGTCCCATCCAACAGCAACCGCTTTGTTTTGCAAAATCCTCCTAAAAGTCCTCCTAAAGTTGCTAACATTCCAGTTTGTGCGTTGGGGTGTTTACAGAGTCCCAGCACCTGCAGTGTCACTTCAGCTTCATCATATTTAGACATATTTTGTTGTTCATTTTGCGTCCAATGGCTGGCGGTCACCTGCTGCCGCGTGAAAAGACTGTGGAGTGACATTCCTGCTGAGCTGGGAGAAATGAGAGCTTGTTTACGTGTGGGACAATGACCTCAGCATATCTGTCCTGGGCTATTGTATTCCAGTTTGAATGGTCCTGGTTTGTGTCCAGGTCAGGAGGTCAATCACCTCTCTGCTCTGAATATATCCATATACCAACATAGTTTGTTTTTTTTAAATAGACATTTTCTGAATGTGAGTGGAGCTGTGATGGCTTTGATCCAAATCAAGGAAATCATAAATAAATATAAACCTAGCTAATAAAATTAGTGTTACCTAACTGAAATAAAGCAAAAACTAACTAAACTGATACTGTGTATAAGCTAAATAAATAAAGATTTATAGTAAATGTTATCAGTTCAAGTTTTTTGGTTAAATTTATAACACTAGCATTGAGAATCTGATATTTACATGACTGATCAGAACCCTTTACACATACAGAAAGCTCCACAGCTGAAAAACGTTAATACTTAAATGCCTGTCAGTTCCTTCAGCAGCCACTAGAGGCTGGCTCCAAAGGTAAATCAATTCCCCCTAACCAAATTTAATTCAATTTATTTTTATTTATACAGTGCCACATCACAACAGCAATTGCTGCAAGGTACGTTATTTTGTACAGTAAAGACCAATTCTGTAAAATTCATAAAGCTAGTGTAAGATATTGCCTGGTAGGAAGTGGCATTTGTTATTATACTGATCACAAAAGATGGATTACCTAAAAGTCTTTTCAGATACACTTTAAAATGACCCAAGGTTTTTACCTTTTATGAAAAATGGATGAAAAAGATGATTTGTCAGCGCTAAACACTTTTATTCTGACACAAACAGATGGATGCATGGGAGTAAAACTGAGTTTATGTATGAAACCATGTGCATCCTATCACTGCAGGTCACTTTTTGTGTCTCACCACTCTCTCGGGGCTCTCCTGTTCCTCTGTGGAGCCGCTGTGGTGAGGGTTGCGCTGGGGGGCGGAGGGGGATCTGGAAGACGGGGGTGACCGCCTCTTATCTTTTACCTGGCCAGACAACAGAAGGTGAGATGTTTGAGCGCGTGAGGCAGCAGTTTCTGGTGGTTTTACCCTTTAACTCAATTAATAAGATTATTTTGGCCCTGTGAGCAGCTCTGCAGTGGAAGCTGTGGGAAAAATCTTAAGAACAGGGAGACGTATGTTTTAAATTTTAACAAATATTGACATTTCTTTCTCTGCTGCTCCAGTGAAGCTGTTTAACAGAGGAAAACTGTACTGGGAATCTCCCAGATGTGAAAAAATGTAAGCTACAGTGTGCATGTCCAGCTCAGCAAACTTCCTCTGCATGAGTAAAATAAGATTTACAGTACAAGCTGTAGTTACTTTTCTGACTCTGTGTGCTAGTCATGCTTCAGTACCATCCAGTATCAGGATAAAAATCACAGTATTAAAAAGTGATGCAGGTTTTATTGCAAACAGTACTGGCAAAATACAGAAGCACTGTAAAAAATATACGTTTCTTTCTGAAGCAGCTATATTTTTAATGTCCCCCAGATGACTGATGATCCTGTTGTTTGCATTGGCTGGGTTCTCCTATTGAAGCAGGTTTTTCAGAGACAGCTGCAAGAAAAGATGAAGGTATTTTCTTTCAGGTGACTATTAACCACTATAAATTGAATTATGAAATAAACTCTTTGTGATCTACTTTATAATTTCATTTTATCTGATTAAATACATATACGACATATTGTTGTTATTATGCTGCTGCCTCTAATTTGCAAATAATATTTTTCCTTGGACTGAAACAGTGTTTCTCCCCAAGACTAATTTTAGACTAAGTCAAAGTTAAAAAAGGGGGCATTTACCTCTCGCCCCCTTTTCTAGAGGAAGCACGCCATGTCCAACCCTCCTATATCTCCTTCCTCTGCTTGTGTCATGAACTCTTGCCCAGATGATCTTGTCAAAACATTATGTTCCAACACTTTGACAGTGTAACCTCTGACAAACTATAAATTCCCAGCATACAGGGAAAGCTGAATGTCTGTGTAATATTCCTGAAAGCTGTCTTACCATGCAGATGTCTTTAGTGCTCACCCCGCAAGCTGCTTGTTCACAGCTACATAAATACACACATTTCCTCTCACAGAAACACAGCAGTCAGCAGGCATAAAAACTTAAAGCTGTAATGACTTAGTGGTCTGTTTATGAGGTGCTACGCCATCAGAGATAATGTGCATCTCGCTTCATAAAGTGCAATAATGCACTACGTTTAAAGTAGATTTGATTAGAGCAAATGAACAGCCACAGTAAAATACACCGCTGCGCAACATGACAAACAGTCACGTTTGTCGACGCTCGTTTCAGTTAAACAGCAGTCACATAAAAGAATCGCTCCACTGACTGAAAGTGTCCGCTGGGTACTTAGAGCTGAAATGCTGCATGTTTTTTATAGTTACAGAATTATTATTATTATTATTATTATTATTATTATTGATAATAAAATAAACACAACAGTCAAACAGTCAACAGTCAAAATAAACACATCCCATGGAAATTGCTCAACTTTTTTCTTTGTGTATTGGGATAAGCAAACAGTTGATTCTTGGTCAAACACTGCAGTTGCTTAATTAAAATGTAATATACTCAATTGACATCGAAAAATTACCTTTTTGTTTTTTATGTTGTAATTTAAAGGAGAGCTGTTCATCTCATTTCCAGTATCGTATTTTTGTTGTTGGACAAAAAGTAGCATTGCATGATTTTTAGTTCAAAATTACCATTATTTATTTAAGACTGAGCCTTGGTTTCCTTTTTAAGGTCAGCTTTCTTCTGATTTGCTGCTTCTTGTAAACAGAGGGTTTAAATGGCAGGTGGGCGGGACATCTGTGGTGACAGCCACAGCTGTTTGCCTGATATGACCACATGCCTTCACTATGACATCATACAGATCCAAAAGCAGAAAAAAATGCATGAAACTGAGCATTTGGGGAGTCAGATTTTTTATTTTTTATTTAATGTTTGAGTCTCTGGTGGCCATGTTTTATATGAGCATCGGCATTGTGTTCAGAAAGCAAGAAAAGGGTATAAAAAAATAAAACCCAAAACTGTCAAATGGAGAAGTGAATATTCCTCATATTTGTCATGCCTAAAAATCTATAAAACTTTAAAATCACAATAACCTTTATGATTAGGGAATGATCTGTTTAAATCTCTTGCATCTCAGCTCTGTATTTTTAAGAATTCATGAATTTATGCCAAGATCTAAAGAAAGTCTGGCACGGCACAGGTTCTTAAACCTTTTTGAGACCAGGGACCCTTTCGTGCACATAGATATGAATTAGTTGCCATTTCTGTCTCTAAATGAAGGATGCATGTGTAGTTGGTGAATTATAAGCAAAGTCCAGATGTCCACTTGCCATCTGATGATGAAATTTCTGTCACTCACAGACAATCGGATCCTAACAAACTCACGGATACAGAATTATTTTTTGGAATTCTGACACTGATTAAGAATTTGTCTCCTTTGTATTCTTATTTTCTATTCAAGCTGTTCAGACTTTTAAAACCTAAACATGATAGTTTCTGCGTGCACCAAGATAGTTTAGCTTTTGTCTGGTTGTTTATGTGCAGATCTGCACATTTTAAAGTGACAGCTCAGTTTTATAATTTATGGCAAACTATTTTACATACCCCTTGTTTAAAGCAAATTCCAAATTTCATTCATGCAGGTAACTCTTGGTACTGTTCGTATCAAGCATTTTCTCTGTAACACCTGTAACATGACTTATGGGTGTGTTTGCATGAGCAGGAAGCAGGCTGTGTACTTACGGCTGGATCTCTGGTCTGGTTGAAAACATGGCTGTCCTCTTGGTCTCTGTCAGAGTCTAAAACATTAAAAGAAAACAACTCATTGTTAATTTCTTAATTCATTGATTATCAATCAGTGATGAACAGAATGTCTTTGGTATTATATTTAGATTGTACGGAGCATGTTAGTGATTTGTTGAGCGGCATAAAGAATGAGAGTGTAAGGACATTTCCTGAATTTATTCAGCCCATTTTCCTGCATTTGAAAGAAGATAAACAAGGAAGAAAGCAATTGTGCAATTACCTCAAGTTTCTTTAGAAAAAAAATGAAGATGGTTCAGATGTGAGTTCATTTTCATGTATAAATCAAAAGCAATTAAAGGCTTTCATTCAGCAAAAAGAGCAGAATAAAACTAGAACATAAAACGCCTAGTAATTGTTGTTTCAGTGGACATTTAGTGACATAAAGCACTTTCTTTAAGAGAGCAGGACAGCAGTCACTATTCACATGCCATCGAAATATAACAGCATCATGTAACAGTAAATTAGCCCCAGTAGTGCTCTTGAGAAAATGAACATCTGGTATTCATGTCAGGTTTAAGTATATGGAGTTAGAGGCTCTGATATAGTGACACAGCTGTCAGTCTGAAGCTTCTGGCAGGCTTTACATTCTTTCCATAGTCTCAGTTATTGCTCTGCACTGACTGCCCGAGCCCAGCCATCTGCACAAACTGTCCATTCACACCTTTAGGAAACCAGTGGTCCCAACAAGCCTAAACTAGTGTCTTATAAATATTCTGTAGAAATACTAAAATGCCAAAATTGTTTATTTTGGTAACTTTTCATGTCAGCAGCTGCTCAGAGGTGATGCACACCACTATGCTCCCTGAAGGCTGATAAACTTATACTACCGCAGTGGCAATATGCAAAGTTTGGAATGACGGTAGGAAAGAACTGACCTCCTTACAGGTGCACCGCCTGACTCTACTCACTCTTGTTGCAGTTAAAGGCGCCACTAGAGTTAAAATGGATGATAAAGCAGGGCATTTTTTTCATGTGACACTGCAAGCTTCTAGCCTATGAGAGTGCAGTGTTTCTTGGTTTTTGAGTTATATAAACTGTTCACATGGCACAAATGAACTTCATTAAACAAAGGCGATGTCCTAGAGACTGCAGTGCAGATACAAGCATGACAAATCAAGTTGTTTGTAGGTCAAACAGTAAAATACAGGTTTAGGCTTGTGCGTGTTTAAAATGAGGATTGATCATGGCAAAAATACTTCCACTGCTTGTCTAAACTTAACCCTGTGCATGCTGAACCTTTCTGTTTATCCAGTGTAACCTGGCTGACCCTATATGAAAAAGTGCCTAAAGTACCACCCTTGGCGGCAAGAACTGCAATCAGGCATTCACAATATTGGAAGGTTTTTCAGCATGAACAGTCTGTTTAAAGTCAGGCCAAAGCATTTCAATTGGATAAATCCAGACTTTCAAAACGATCTTGGCGTGTTTTGGATCATTGTCCTGCTGTATAATCCAAGTGCTCTTGAGCTTCACGGCACAAACATTTTCCTTCCGGATTTTCTGGTACAGAGCAGATTTTATGGTTCCGTCAATTATGACATATGGTCCAGGTTATGAGCAGCAAACCACTTCCAGAACATCACTGCCGCCCACAAGTTTGACTGTTGGTGTGATGTTCTCTTTTTGAAATGCTTTGTTAGTTTTACACCAGATAAAACAGGAATCAAATCTTCTAAACAGTTCAACTTTTGTCCCATCAGTCTACAGAGTCCTGGGGTTCATTAACATCTTTTTTTTTAACAAACGTGAGATGTGCCTTTGTGTTCTTTTTGGTAGCAATGATCTTCTCCTCTGAACTCTCTCATGGATGCCATTTTTGCCAAGTCTTTCTTATTGCTGAATCATGAACTGTGACCTTAACTGGAGCATGTAAGGCCTGCAGTTCTTTACAAGTTATTCTGGGACTTGTCAATGCACTATTTTTGAAATTTTGGTAGGCCAGCCACTCCTAGGAAAGTTCACCGCTGTTCCAAGTTGTGGATGAAACCTCTCACTATGGTTCGCCTTAGAAATGGTTTTGTAACTCTGAGTTTCTTTAGATCATGGCACGATGTGTTGCTTTTTGAGATCTTTTAGACTCCTTTGGTTTGTCAGACATGTTCTCTTTAAGCGTGGCTAGAGAAATTTGTCTCAGCTTTGCAAAAGCTGTTGTTAATCAGAGTCAATTAATGATTGAAGGAGGTAATTACTTATTCACACAGGGTCAGGTAGGTTTGATTAGTTTTTGTTCCCACACTGAATTCACTCATGTTAAGATTACTTTGATGATCTGAAACATTTAAGTGAGACAAATATGGAAGAAACAAATAAACTAAGAAATCAGGAAGTGGGCAAATATTTTGCCCCTGTGCACAGTGCATCCCCTGGACAAAGTTTGG
Source organism: Pelmatolapia mariae (assembly GCF_036321145.2). NCBI lineage: Eukaryota > Metazoa > Chordata > Actinopteri > Cichliformes > Cichlidae > Pelmatolapia > Pelmatolapia mariae. The sequence continues at coordinate 34,926,451 of NC_086239.1, read as the reverse complement.
TTTGTTGGAAATATTTTTAAGAACGTTCTTGAATTTATGGACTTGCCAACAACAGCACAACTCTGCAGGAATCACCTCTGTTTCTCTGCAATCATGTGGTTACTTTTTCGGTGCCTCAGCTCAGCTATGTGCGTGTGTGTGTGAATTTGAGTGCGTGTGTTTGGGCGTGTAGTGTCAGCGTGGATGCCGTGCCTGTTTGGGTGGGTAGGGGGTATCTGGTGTCTAGCGGGTCACAGGAACACATAACATACATTCGCTGCATCCCAGCCGTCAGTGTATCAGTCACGGAGGAGCAGGGGCACGAATTAATGGAACAGAACAACATTTTGAAGAGACTGATGCTTTTAAAAGATCTGCGGAGACATCAGAACCATCCCAGAGTACCTGCTAATTCACTGAATGGTGCTCTAGTAGTGACAGAGACTTCACCCTCACACATGTTTATTCTTCAAGGTTTTAAGACAATTATCTAAAGAATAATGATCTACTTTTAGACACTGAGCTCTGGAATGAGATGTTTTCACTCTCCTGTGTTTTCACGTGCATTTGAATGTAGTTTAAACTTAAAATCAGACACTGACTAAAGACAAAATATGATGTTTAGAAATAGAATATTTTTATTTAGGATATTCTAACCCTTTCTGACTTGTTTTTGTGCTATTGAGAGGGACTATTTATCAAGTGCAGCGGCAGTAGCAGGTGTACCCACTGCACTGCTGTACTAATGGCCCATAAGTGGCGTCAGAGTCTAAATGAGCAGTTGTTACTGAAATGTTTTATTAAACTAAAGTAGGCAAAACGGTGACAGAAATTTCCAGAGAGTGATGTAATTTTTAAATGTATATACAAACTATATATAAATCTGTTCAATTATTGAAACTGTAATAAACAAAATAAAAATAAAAGACACTTAAAACACATTTTTACATTTCCTGATCTGTGAAATTAGAAAAGTGAAGAAACATTTTCAGGTGAGAATATTACAGTGAAAGTGTAAACATGCAGATGACTGGGGATTGTTAAGCTTGTGTAGGTTTTCACCTGACAGCAGCTTCAAACTGCAGCTCTGTGCTGCAGATGGACAGCAACAGGTGGAGGAGGTGGCACTCCCTGGATGGACCTAAGGAATGGAGGCATGGCAGTGGAGGAGGAGGAGGAGGAGGAGGAGAAGATTTGAAATGCCTCACAGAGCGGTCTTATTATAGATCAGACTCACATCTGCAGGCCTCCACACGCCTCACGACTGCCCCACAAACACCCCAGCATGTGTAGGTGTAAAGTAGTGAAGTGGGAGGTATTTTTACTCACAGTTTAAAACTTCCTTCAATGAAAAGAGGATGTTAGAAAAGTATCATTCCTCATACCTTACTACATCACTGCTTGAAAGATTGCCTCTTTGCTGCTGCTCTGATTAGTAAGCAACCAGGCAAAATAGAGACATAACACTCGATTTATGCAGTCGCCTTGATGCCAGCTTTCGGGTGACAACACCCTGGAGTTCAGCTATGTATCCCCTATGTATAAGAACCAGAACCAACTCGTTCAGGCATTAAGGCGTTACACAGTGCGGTTTTATTTTCATATTTTTCATGGTAATCTTTCACACAAATTACTTTCTGATTATTAATTTTTCTGCCAATGTGAGTCTAGTTGGAGCAATATCAGCAAAATTACAAGGAAATTACCGAGCAGAGTTTCATGAAACATGCTGAGGACCTGGAGGGTGAGCAAAAGGATCCTTTACATACCATCAGGAAGTGTTCAGAAAGGCAGCCGAGTATAATTTGCAGTAAATAACACAAAAACGTGACGTGAAAACACAGGAACTAACAAACAACTAACAGAGTATGGCTGTTTACTGGTTTCAAACTGATTCCCAAAATGTTGACTGACCCTCATCCTTTCAATTTTAATGCAACTATGGCCAGTGTGAATATATTTAAAGCTAACCACACAAGTTGTTCAATTTGCACTGCAATGTTAAAGGGGACACTGCAATCAAAAATAACAATAAGATGCTGGATGTTCACCCTCTCAGGGGTCGGGAGTGCATGAAGACTCGTGTGTCCAATGTCACAGCCAATAACAGCATCTCTATGCTTTGGTTGTCCCTGAGAAAGATTACAGTTGGCAAAAGCAGCACTGCAGAGGGAGACTGCATAGCAGCTGTTCATTCATTTTTGAGGGAGTGCCAAACTACTTTGCATAATACCCGCTAGGTGGATATTATGCAAAATTGGTACATAGTGGTGCAGATAAATCAAGAAAAATGTGGACTGCAAAAAAAACTTTCTGGGGCAGTTTAGAAGACCTGTTTTCTTTGGGAGAAAACTTCCTTGATTAGGACTTTGAAAATTTGTGACACTCATAAAAATGTGAAAATTAGCCTCTTTTAACAGTGTTCTACAATGCATTTAAAGTAATATTTACATAAAACAGGCCAGGGTGTGCACGGGTAAAGCAGTTTTGTAGTATTGTAACTGTATTAGTTTAGTTATAACTGCAAGTATTGCAACCATACTTACTGCTCGTTTGTGTAAATAACTATTCTGCTGCATCACAGGATCCACTCTTTTATTTTTCTTCAAGGCAGAAAAATTTTCATTTTTCATATCACAGGGTATGGACTGAAACAACAGCCCAGGCTGGGAATTTGACTTATCTCCAGACCACTGTGTTCCTGTAAACTACCAGATTGCTGGTTTTGCAGTCTAACCTTGTGTTAGCCTTTTTTGGGTTCCCAGAAGACTTCTACATTTCTACTTAAAACTACGAGAGGAAAAGTTTAAAGCGGATCACTGTGTTTGCTGTAGCTCACACAAATATATGAGGCTCAGCACACAGACCAGTCACACAAACCAATCTGCCTACACAGATGAGATGGAAATATTAATGATTGCATTAACAAGCAAACCATCAAACATACTGAAGCGTTCTAAAACTTCAGGTACAATCATTTCTTGAAATTGAAAACTACAGGCCAGAACAACCCTCGGGCCAGCGGGAAATGTTCAACATTATAACAGCAGCTGGAAGCCATTCAGGGATAACTCTCCTGGTTAAGACTAAGCATGTGTGTACGGTCATCTCCTCTCTACACTGTTGATTTCACGGCCACTGAAGTGAAGACAACACACAGAGAGCATAATGAAACTGTAATGCATTTTTTTAAAAACAACATGTAAATGTAATCATGGACACAGCTTTGAATTTGGAGATGCACATTATGCAGGTGGTCTGGTGTTTTCTGTATTCTGGTGAATTTTCAGGCAGTTTATTTAAAATTTTGAGTCCCTGACCTTTAGCGCAGATAGCCTGAGTTATGAAGTGAATGTTTGCAGGTTCTTGGTTAAACCTGGGAGAGCTTGTCTTATTTCAAACTATTGTCCATCCATCCATTTACTGCCATTCTGCCTCCACCACACATCCGGGTCTGGGTGGTGGAGCTAGCACTCTAAAGAAAGATGCCCAGACCTCCCTCTCCCTGATCAGCTTGTAAAGCTCGTCTGGGGGGAAACAAAGGTCTTCCCAAGCCAGCTGAGAGATGTACTTGTGTATGTACAAAATCAAAAAACTATGTAGTGTGTATGGCTAGTATAAACACAGGCTCCTAATCCAATCAAAGTACTCTGCACTGTGCACCGCAGCAATGCTGGAGTCAAAATGACAAAACCATGAAAAATATCCAGGAGGTTACAATTAAGCCCAAACGTGTACAGTCGTATAATTTCTTAGCAACATGTCCAAGGCAGATACAGTAATATGTATTTAATAGTCTTATTCTTGGTGCTTGACTGTTCTTACGATGGGCTCTGAATCTGAGGAAAAACTTGAAAGCCAAAGAGTGTGTTGGTGCTGTCAGCCACTCTGCATTTTGCCTAACAGGAGCTGGATTAAGTTGTCTAAAGTAGATTTGATGGTGCGGGTGGGTTTATTTATGAAGTCAGAGTGGAAAAAAACTTAAACAGGGCCTGACAGTACTTCACAGCTTCACTGCTAAGTTTGGGCAAAAAGCTTCTTTGCCAGTTTCACATGTAAATCGTTATGCAGTGTTTATCAAAGTATGCTGGGATTAAGTGGATTTATATGCTAACTACAGCTCTGCAACATTTCTATGTCACTGTAGGTCAGTGAGCAGTAAAAACTCTGGAGGATAGATGCAGCCTTTCCTGAATGGAGAGCGTTACTTGGTTTGTCTTTACCTGTTGCACCAATATTATGATCAAGTATTCCCACTAATAAGAGAGATGTCCTCTCAGAGAAAGATACTGGAACTATTTTTTTAGTTTTCTAGTGTTTGGCTTAAAGAGGCAACACATTCTCATATCCCTTAAAATGCAGTGGTATTGTGTCGTTTGTGAAGTAATCATTTAAAAGAACAAATCACCTTTTAGTAAAATATATTTAAACCCAAATAACCTCCTGAGATGATCCATTCTTTCAGTTTAACTGTCAGTGAGCTGCAAGGAGAGCAAGGAGTTAGTCTTGTTCGTCACAGCATTTCTGGTTTCGGAGTCTACACAGTAGGGAAGTGAGTGATTTGGTGGACAAATCTTTTAAACAAATGTGTCCAATGGTCTGTGAACTCTAGTGATAGAGAAAAGAACTGCTTTCCATACTAGCCATGGTTCATGTAAACATTTGGACGTCAGTAATGCTGAGCTCTCTGACACCCTGCTGCCTGATTTTCACATATTTTAAAACCCTCCAGCTTTTTTTAATATTTAGGGATTAGACTTTCTGTACCTACATTTGTTCCAGAACATTAAATGAACAAAGTTGGGACATTATGGGAGAGGGAGACATTAAACTTAAAAAAAAGTCCTTAGTAGAAATCTGTGGGAGAATTCTGCAACTGCAAAGATGGTTGTTCCACTCTTAACGCTTAACACGGACCACAGATCAACCAATCACACTGCTCCACTGACATGTGTGGGAGAGGTTCACGCCTTTTTCTGAAGCAAAGACTGGCTAAAATAAATGACTGGCTTTTAGAAAGGTTTTGCCCAAAATCAAAACCTTCCCAGAAGATTCCAAAAATACCACATAAGCATCTTTAGCATTTACTTCCGAGGCTTAGTTAGATGGACTAGGATTTAATGGGTTTTCTATGATGTCCTACCCCCAGGTCCCCTACTGGCCCGTGAGTCGTTTGGTACTGGGGCGCGAGAGTTGAGGCTCGGGTGTGAAATTGATGGTTTTCAGGGTTTTTATCATTTTTATCGCCAACTCAGTTTCCCTGGGTCTTTTGTGTGTATTTTATGAATAAATCTTGTTTTTTTTGGGTACCGGTACTGGTTTTATTTTGTTGTATTTATCCGCGACACCTTAAAGGCTGGTCCTTAAAGGTTGGGGACTGCTGTCCTACACTACAAACAGTATTAATCCATTCACACCAATTCATACAAGACCTTACTTTACGCATTTTAAATGGTCTTTTTTTTCAATCATGTACATGGGCAGAGTGTTTAGCTGGTAGGAGCCTTAGTATCAGCATCCAAAGACATGGGATAGCCTCCAAGCTACCCCGTGACACTGAACTGGATACCCAGTTAAGAAAATGGATAAATGGGCATTCATGGGACACCATATCTGTGTTGAGTTATGCAGAACTGAGCTCCAGTTTAACTCCCCAGGTTACCACGACTCAACACATACCCATGTAACACTTTACACCACAGGCAAACTGGGTTGAATTAGACATTTTGTCCTCACAACCCATTGATTTCTTTTTCTATCACTTTAACAATGTACAGCTGCAAGAAGGCACTTGTCTGAACAACCAGTATCGCTTGTCTGCTGTCAGTGTGTGACTGATAGCTGTGATTCCTCACACTAGTTTGGACATCCATCACGAATTGTGATGATGTGATGTCAGCTGAATAGTTTTTGTTGTCCCGCAGTGCCTTAAAGCCGAAGCCTCATGAAACTGACCCTGCTGCTCTAATCCTGTTCAGCGGCTGCTTTAAGCCTATTAAAGATGGACAAGTTAATGATGTTATAGTTGGCTCAATGACGGCTGGACTTGAGCATCAGGTGTCCACGCAAAGAAAACAAGTCTGCCCTTTAAAAAGTTGATAACATGTCTTTGACGTAACACATTACATAGCGCCTGACAAACAGCTGAGGATGTGTTTGTGATTTATTTCTAGAGAGGAGTATTATCAGCACAGGCCACATATACTCTAGATAAAAATATTTTTTCTCCTCACACACTTACGCAAGAGTTCACACACAGAGGAAATACCGCCACACTTTTTTACAATTGGTGGGAGACTGAGCAGATAACACAAAACTTACTGGGTCTAAATTTAGGACAGAGAGCAAAGGAAGGAAGCTGTTTCTATTCCAGTTCCCAGACTGACTGTAAATACTTCAAAAAACATCAGCTCTTAAAAAAAGGAAAACAATGAAATCTGTGTTTCAGCATCACTGGTTTGTTCTGACACAGTCTGTTCACGGACCTGATGTATGAAGTTGAAGTGGATCTACTTAGTGTAAACAATTTCTTCCAAAGTTTTAAAAACCTGTACAGTGGTCCCTCGCTATAACGCGGTTCACCGTTTATGGTTTTTGTGCAATTTTACATGCTTTTTTCTTCTTCTTCTTCTTCTTTTTTTTTTTACAGCGCATTGTGTTCTGCGTCCTGATTGACAATGGTCTACAGCCAATCAATCTCCTCCATGCCGTGTCTCCTGTACAGTACAGAATGCGTTCAGCTTGTCAAATTTACATAAATCCTCGATCGCTAGCAGTGTGACTCTGAAGTGCTGTACTGTATGTTTGTAAGTTTTCTCCCCAACAAACACAACAATATCGACAAAACGTTTTGCACCATCAAAGGCGCCTGCAGTAGCACCCAAAAGGTAGAGGAAGATGCTAACCATTGCACAAGAAGTTGGACTTCTGGACATGCTAAAGGAAGGTACAAGTTAACGTATTTTTCAGACCATAAGGCACAACGGATTATAAGGCGCATTAAGTGAAACAAAACAGTCAGATAATTCAAACTTTACTCAACTCATTCTTCTTGCTTCTTCTACTTCCGTACCATTGATTCAGTAAAGTTGAATTCTCTTGCAGCTGCTCTATTTCCATGTTCTGGACCTAAAAACAGGGTTTAATCTTTGGTTTCATTCTATAATACTGGACTTATTTTTCTACAAAGGTTTGAACTTTGAGAGTGTTTAAACAAGAGAGAAAAGTGTGAAAATGTTCATGCCTGCCTGAGAAAAATGTATAAAGTGTGTAGTGAGGGGTTTTACAGCCTTAAAGCGTCTATAATAATTGTAAAAAATAAACTTCACTACTTCACCTATTATTTTATTATTTTTAGAACCCAACTCTGTATAACCACTGTATGTGCTTTAAAAAAATTGTTCTTGTTAACACTGGAAATGCAAAACTGCTAATGGATATTTAGAAAAACATGCACTAGAACATTACCGTCCACATGAATGAACAGAAAGAAAAAAACAACAACACTGTTTTGTCTCATGTCATAGCGTTCGCTCTGAATCTACAAGCCACTTTGCAACCCACCTCTGACACAGCTCCTTCGTGTCTGATGCCACTGATGTTTGCTTTATTTTGTCATTAGTATTTTTCTGCACATGTGAACGAAGAAGCTGAGATGTCCCAGAACAGCACCATGGTGCCAAATGTAAATTACTGCAGATGGAAATAATCTTCATTCAATTGTTTTTAGGGAAACGGATGTTTGTCTTGGGGAGTGATAACAAACCTTCCGTTTGCCTGTATCCTGACATATGTACTGGACTCTAATACTGAGTTGACTCTACTGGTATGTTGGAGCTGCAGGTGGAAAATCAGAAGAAATGCATGATGTAAGTGAGTAATTAAGTATTAGCAAAGAATACAAGTTCTCCCTGACATATTTAACAATAATGTAAAACAAATGCCATACTTTTTGTTCAGGGTGTGTTACATATAATGTTTTTCATATATCTTTTTTCCCATAATATCTAACTCCCTTGATGTATGATGCTTATACTGAATGTCATCTGCATACAATGTAAATTCTGCATTTTGAGACAAATGGTATGTGAAAATGGAATATATCAGAAATTCAAAATATGACAATTTAGAAGTGATGCAAAAAACAGACAAAGGGGAGTGATGTGACTGCAGTTGCGCTCATACATTAGCGTTATATCATGCAAGCCCACACTGCGTTGATTTTCTTTCAACTTGCACGTAAGCCAGTGAAGCACTGTCTCAGCTTCATCGTGTCATCACCGAAATGTCCAATAAAAGCAAATAGCAAAACACATATTGGCAACAAACAGTGAGCAGTAAACAGTATTAAACAGATTATAGTGAGAGGGTCACTTCAACCAAATTCAAAACAAAAGTTTCCCACCTAAAATATCAGCACTTGTACGTGCAGAGAGTTTTGATGTTTGGATATGTGCAGCTCTGTGAGGGACTCTGGATTAGTACCTGCAGTATAATACACACTGGAGTGTTTATAATGAGGCTTGTCATGATTCAATCTAATAAGGACATTGTTTTAGGAAAGATGCTCCACTGGTTTTAATTTACAGATAAAGGTTAGTTTACAGCTTAGCTATTTTATAGCCTGTCTAAATGTTACATAATATCTTTTCCACTGGAAGTCTGCAGAATACGTCAGTGGTGCAAAATTCAGATGTGGACTTTGCTACTGGTAACAATATGGAAAATGTACAATTTAGCATTTTAGCACCCAAGAAATGCTCCGGCTTTTTTTTTGTCCTGTTGGATATTGAACATTGATTGCAAAAAGACTGATTACCTGAATCTTAAACCTGTAATTCGTTACAACAATCTGGAGGCAAAAGGGAAAATGGTCTTCAACAGGTAAATTTAAACACACTGTGATTGGGTGACTATGTGCTGTCCTGTTTGAATAAGAAGACAGAAACTGTGGAGCTCAGTGGCCTCTAAACCACGGGTGGCCCCGACTCCCACCGGGTCTTTTCCAACTGAAAATTTCGGAAGTGTTGTCGCCGTGCGCCACTTTAGATAAAAGCACCAAGCAAACAGCATCATGTCCAAACCACTGAAGATGAGAGAGATAGATCCCAGTGTGTTTCCTGCCCCTTTGAGACATCAGATGGGCAAAACAAGGTACACCCGGAGGCGTTAGCCTCTGGACAGGAAATGCCTCTTATAAACAGAAGTTTGTTTTTATTTTAAATGATTGAATTTTCACATAGTGAAAGACAGTCACGGCTCAGGTTAGCTTAGGATAAAACACACAAACTATAAACATCTTATAATTTGAACAAAATCTTAGTTAACTGACAGAGAAAAGAAAAGAAGGGGGACCAAATTTGAGGGGGGAGTTCTGTGTTCACACAACAATAAAAATTTTCTGTATGCAGAGAGAAGTTGTGGAACAGACTGAGTGATTAACCGAACCAATGCACAAGCATGACACAGTTTAAAAAGACGTAAAATACTAGAGGTAGTTTTTGCAAGGAAGGAAGGAACAAAGAAAGGTTTTGATTGGATGTCTCACCAATTATTTATACTTATTTTCTATTTTTGATTTTTTTTAATGTATATATGGATGCATGTGCATGCATATGTATTTAGAAGTGTGCGTATCTATGCATACCTATTTCTATCTGTACGTCTTTTTGGTGTGTTATTGGGCTTATACAATAAATTTATACAAAGAAGAATGTAAACAAGGATTTATGAGCGAGAAGGTTATAAACAGGAAGTAAAGTTACTAAATTTTGAAGAAGGGGTGTGATTAAATAACCTTATGCTTCTTTCCACTCCTTCTTCCTTATTTTTTTTTGTGTTATTTTACCATGTTTAAAATAAAGCCTCAAAGAAGAGCAAAGCAAAGCAAAACAAATGTACTTTCAGGTCTTTTGTTTACAGGAGTCTTCCTTCCTGAAAAATCCTCTCAGCTCTCTGCGTGCACCAGAGGAAGTTCACCCCGCATGTACGTCAAGTGGTGTTTCCTCATGAGGTCTCCCCCATGAACCACCCCGTCAGCTCTTAACCCCACTCGACCCCTTAAATGCCGGTCTAAAACTGACCCCACCCATAACTGCAACCACCACCCAAAATCTGTCGCCAGGAAACTGCTATCATCATCCATCATTTCATTTCTGACGTCATTTATTCTCAGTTCAGTGTGGACACACACACACACACACACACACACACACACACACACACACACACACCTGCTTCTTTAAAAAAATTGACATATTTTCAGGAGGTATAAATACTTTTCAGTAGCTTCACATTTTATATCTATATTTTATTGTCATCTGATAAGTTTAGTTAACACAGCTGAAGATTTTCCCTAACGTTAACATTTAGCCTCTGTACTTTCACGAAAGAGACATTGCCGTGTTTTCTCGAGTTGATCGGAAAACAGTAAATGTGTTCACCTAAACTAGTGGAAAAATGAAACCATTTTAACCTTTAACCTTTAGAGCACTGGTGCAAATGTTGCTGGAAAGAAGAATCTGCCTTCTGGTTTTGCTGGTCTAGTTTGGTGTTGTTGTCAAAGATGTAGCTTTTATCGCCTAAAAATGTCCAGTGCATGCATTATGTAATCCAGAGGGACTTATTTGTTTGTGATCTTCAATCACAGAGCGGGTGTGTTTTGGCTGTGATACCTCTGTACCCACTTTAAGCCAGCGTACATACCAGGCTGGTAAGCAGTGAAGTTGGACCTGGGGGCCAAACAGATCCTGTGACCGTCACACTGCAGCTGTCACTGTGTGTAACATTAAGACAGGGACTACTGGAAATGACTGCGTGCTCTGCAGCATAAAGAGGTACCATTACGTACACCCGGAGCTGGGTCACTTGGTGTTTTTACAAAAAAACCTTGCTGGGACATGAGTAGTTTACTGACAGTTGTTTAAAAGAGCAGTAAACTACTTACTATGTTGAGTGGTTTATTTATGATGAGGGCACTCTGTTATGTGGGCTGAAACAAATGGCACTGCCAGATACACAGTTAAAATAAGTGCTCTGATTAATTTTCAAGTGTTATTTCTCTTGGGTCTCTTGACAAAACTCCCTTATAAACTTGGAGCATAACGACATGTCATGCTGTAAATAGTTACCATAAACCTCAGTGAATACTCGAGTGTTTGTAACCAGCAACTGGCATGTTGGAATAAACACTAGCAGCAGCTGTCTTACTAAAACTGTCTTTGCATTTAAACAGCACACTATTGTTATGCTCTCCAATGTCAGCAAACTGGAGTCTGCAGGCAGCTCCATAAACTATTCTGCCCAGCTCTCAGCAGCTCCTGAGCTGCCAAATGTTAAACCAACCTTTCAGAAACACAACAATGTGTTTTCAGGCAGATTTATAGCTAAATTATACAGACGCAGAGCAAAAAAAAGGGGAAAAAAACACTGCTTTGAGCATTTTCCTACACAGCAACAGACTGGTATCCGCAGACTGCAGTGTTTCATGAGCACAGACTTTATTAAACCACATCCACACAGCCTACCTTAATTTTCAACCTCAGCGTGTCCTCAAAGGTGACAGGCCCTCCACCTGCAGCAGCAGCAGCAACAACAGCAGCAACAGAAGCAGAGCTTCACTCTCAGGCTCGTCCTCTTCTCTTGTTCTTATGACTCTTTCACACTCACTTCGTGTTGGTCGGCTGCTGTCATTAATTTGTTGTTGGTACTTTTTTCTCTTTTCCCCCTCTCTTTGCTTTAAACATTTGCCCCTTGTCACCAGCCAGCCTGTTGCTCCCCTCACTGAAAGCTCAGGCCTGGCCAGTGCCCCATCTCGAGGAGAGATGCATGGAACCACCTGATTGGCTGTAGGGTAGAGATATGCCCCCATATTAGGGCACCTGGAGGTGGGGCTGAACGACCATAGTAATAAAGGAGGGAGGAGAAGAAGATAACAAAGTTTGTGTCATAGTAGACTGCAGCAGCAGTGAGTGTCTCTCTGTCTCTCAGTGCCTGCTGCAAGCTATTAAGACAGTGAATGAGAACAATAGGAAAGATGAACTTTATCATCTTAAATCTAAAAATAAGAACTTGTTAAAGCTTGCAGAATACATGATGCCAATTATTTATAATTATGATGCCAAGGAGATAAGCAGACTTAACCCTTAGCTTCTATAGAAAGACCCCTTTACTTGTTTCAAAAAGGAATGTAAATAATGCCTATAACAAAGTGACTGGTTATGTCTGCAATATTGAGTTAATGATATATCATTTCTAAAACACAGACAACAGGCTATAAAACAAAAGCTCAAAGGTCACTCTTTTCACTTTGAAAACACTCCTCCTACTCATCTGCTATCCAACTGCACATTGCTGAGCTTGCAAAATATGCCAGAGTCATTGATCTTCCAATAAGCTATAATGACTTAATACACAAGAAAAATGGGACTGTTTCCAAAGAAAAGTGTATTCAGTTTGTGTAAGCGCCTGCTGTGTGACATCTGAAAGGTGGATTTTCTTTCCAGCAAGACGCCAACTGTTGGTTGCTTCGGTGTTTCAGCTGAGCCAATATAAACAAGAAAACAGCTCTAATAAAAACTCAGCTCGTCTTTGCTTCCAGTAAATATCAGGATGAATTTATCAGTGAGTGATGTTTCTGCCTAGAAGCTATTTTTATCCCAAGTGGCTGAAAATAGGAACAGCAGGCCTTGGATCTTGTTTTAGAGAAAGTGTGATGTATTTCAAGGAAGCAGCTGCTGTTGTGAGCTGGATGTTGTGTGTGTATTTATATATGCTTGTCTCTGTGTATTCCTGCCTGAATTTGAGCATTGCTGTGCGTGTCTGTCTGTGTATTTGTGTATGTCTCTGTATGCTTCCTTGAATTCACTGATGATTTGCAGTAATCCAGCTGGTTGCAGAATTTATACATGCCAGCTGGCGAGCCAAAGTCCTCTCAACTGTCATCTAGAAACCAAAAGATTACCTGCTGCTAAACTCTCTTTTCCTTTACACCCACTGAGCTGGTTGGGATTCAGGGATCTTCAACACTGTGGATGTTGTCCAAATATTAATGCAGTGGCACTGGGACTGTTTTTCAGCTTTCCTTTCACAAGCATTAAAACGTCTACATCTACACTGACATTTTCTAAATAAATCATTAACAGTATTATATAAAAAAAAGTTCAGATTCACTCCATATTTCCTTCCCTTGACATCTCCAGTCGTCTGAGAACTCGCATGTTGCTGTATACAAACTCATACTTGGCAGCTGCCACTTACAGAAGAGATTCAAGGTGGTACTCGTGCAAACCAAAACACAACCGACAACTTCACACTCACTGAGGTGAAACGAAGTGGAGAGGTGTCACTCCACTGGAAGTAACTCAGCTGCATAAAAGGAATTTGATCCTGGAAAGTAAATATCAAAACAACTTTATCAACCGTAGCTGCAGGTTCCACTCCTAAATGCTTAGCGGTATGTAGAATAATTATGCAGATCATCACAGCTAAACTCTCCAGAGAAGGTCTTCCTACCCAAAGGATTCATAGTGAATATGGTAAATGGACTGGTTCTGACATGCGCTTTTGCACTCAAAGTGCTTTATGCAGCATGTCTCATTAACCTATTCACACACATTCATTTGTGAGCAACTCCGATGAATGCATTGGGACAGTGGTTCTTAACCTGGGTTCGATCGAACCCTAGGGGTTCGGTGAGCCGGTCTCAGGGGTTCGGCAGAGCCTCCACCACAGAGGTCACAGAGGTCCAGACACACCCGAATTATCGTGTAAATGTGTGATGACACGCCCCCTTCTGGCCATCACTGGCTGCAGACTGTCATGCTACACTGCTTGGCCAATCAGGGCTGCGGGGAATGTAGCGCGCGCAGTAGTCAACAGGTGAATGTAGTGGTAGTACTTCGTGTGATTTATTTTAACATTTTAATCCATACTAACTATGTCGGGCAAAAGAAGAAAGTGGTCGGACGAATATATACAGTATGGATTCACATGTATCACGGAACGTGATGGGAGTGAGTGTCCTGTCTGCATGATTTGCAACGCCAAGTTGAGCAACTGTAGTCTCGCACCGGCAAAACTAAAGGAACACTTCTTGAAGCTGCATGGAGACGGGGAATACAAGAACACAACACTTGCTGAGTTCAAGGTGAAGAGAGCCAGATTCGGTGAAAGGCCCACTCTGCCTGCTCTTGGATTTGTAGCCGTTAACAAACCGATCCTCACAGCATTGTACGAAGTTGCTTACCTGATCGCAAAGCAGGGCAAGCCACACACCATTGGTGAAACACTCGTGAAACCAGCTGCGTTAAAGATGGCAAATCTGATTCTCGGAACAGCGGCCGAAGGTAAATTATCCCAAATTCCTCTTTCAAATGACACCGTCAGCGACAGAATAGAAGACATGAGTAAAGACATCTTGGCTCAAGTAGTCGCTGATCTGATTTCAAGCCCGGCAAAATTCAGCCTTCAGCTCGATGAGAGCACAGACGTTGCTAATCTAAGCCAGCTTACTGTTTTTGTAGACTATGTGAAAGATGACATGATAAAAGAAGATTTTTTATTTTGTAAGCCTCTTACAACAACAACTAAGGCAGCCGATGTGAAGAAGCTTGTGGATGACTTCTTCAGAGACTTTCATGGGACATGGTTTCTGCAGTTTGTACGGACGGAGCTCCAGTCATGCTAGGAAGAAACTCTGGCTTTGGTGCGCTAGTAAAAGCCGATGCACCACACATCATTGTGACTCATTGTATTTTGCACAGGCATGCATTGGCAACAAAAAACTTGCCTCCAACAATGGCAGAAGTATTAAAAACTGTGGTGGAATGTGTGAACTATGTGCGAAATAGTGCTCTGAGGCACCGCATTTTCAGCGCATTTCAGCTAAGAAAGCCCTGGATTTTTTTATACCATTTGTTACAACATATCTTTGCGAGCAATCCTTTTCGACGATGCTGGACATAAAAACGAAGAAAAGGAACAGACTTTTCTGTGAAAATGACATGAGACTGGCACTTGCCAAGGTGAAGCCACGCATATCTGAACTGGTCTCTCAAAGGCAACAGCAGAAGTCACACTGATTTGCAGGTATGTAATTTCTTGTAAGTTCATGCATTGTGTTGGCTTTGTTCTTTGAACAAGGTGATGTTCATGCACGGATCATTTTGTGCACCAGTACAAAAACATATCTATGTCTTGAATTTGAAAAAAAAAAAATTTCACTAAAGAGGGGTTCGGTGAATGCGCATATGAAACTGGTGGGGTTCGGTGTCTCCAACAAGGTTAAGAACCACTGCATTGGGAGCAACTCAAGGTTCAACATCCAGTCTCATGCAGACTGGAGCAGCCAGGGATCGAACTGACAACCTTCCAGTTAGAATATGACCTGATTCCTGTGCCAAAGGCACCATATGGTATTGTTTAGTCCAAAGATATGGGCTACTGAAAGAATGTGAAAAGGGATCACGAAATAGACTAAAAAGTAAAAAAGTAAAAGACATGCTCATGGTTTACTCACATGAAAAAGGAATTCATTTTCAGTAACTGCATGGCTAAATAACCTGAGGAGCAGAGAAGGACGGATACTGTTTTGAGTCCATACCAAATAATCAGCAATAACAAAGTATGTGAAGAAAACTTTGGATTTAATTTACCACATGTAGAAAGATGCATCTTGCTGTACCACCTCCAAAAACTCAAAATATTTCTTTCCAAGCCTTCTTTTGTCCCAGGAGGTGAATTAGTTTCACTTGGAAACACAAGGGTCTCACCCTCTAGTGAACTTTGTATAGTAGAATTATTAATTGCAAATGCTAAAGGTGTCTTCAACCAAAGTTTATGTTTCGTCTGCCCATGCTCCTCCTCTTCACCAAGTTTCAAGAAATTTAGTTTAGTGATTTGTACAATTCCCTGCTGACACACAAAGACAAGCAAAAACACGGAGAGCATAATGCCCGGCCTTGGCTCAGGTGGGGCAATTTAAAAACGAAAATGTTTTGGTGAACCGATGAAGTTAATGGATACTTGAATAATACAGTCCCTGCACACCTGCAGGGCAGCTACACACCTCTTCTCTGGACTGTGGATATTACCACACAGCACTTGGCTGACATCTTCTTTTTAATTAGCCAAAAAAACAAAATACAACTGAAAACACCTGCAGGCCATTTAAACCTCCACTCAAAGCCCAGAGCATTATAACCCATCACCTGCACACCACTGCACACCAATCACGTAACCCCCTATAGAGCCGACCCAACCAACCAGCCCATAGCCCTGCAGATGAGCAATAGCTATCTAAGCCAAGCAGAGGTGGGGTTGAGGGGGGGGGGGGGGGGGGGGGGGAGGGGTTGCTGTCAGCGCAGATCAGGCAGCCAACACTGTGTCAGCTAACATGGTCATTGTTGCATTTCAGCTCCAACACAAAGCCAGGATTTAGATACAGAGAAGGCCGGGGATCCTGAATCAAGGGCAGGGCCAGACAATAGCGGGATGAAGGCTGAGAGAGAAAGAAAGTGGAAGGTATCTTTGTAGTAATACATTTTTTTCACTCGGTCTGAAGTATTACATAGTCCCATGTCAGAAGTATCACTTAGTAAAACACATATTTTTCCTAATTTCAGCAGAAGCTCTTCATAAAACAGCAATGATCTGCTGATATGATTTTATGTTATTTGGACTGAGGGATCAGATAGAGGAGAGCAAACACGGGAGTGAGGAGCGGTGCTTCTAGAGAGTGGGACGGGGGGTGGAGGAGGCGAGACGGGGCGAGGTGTGGCACTGGGCACGAGGTCCCTCCAGAACCACAGTTATGCCCCCGTCAGCGCTTAAATGGGCCAGGAAACTGGAGCAGGCAGTGTGTAGGTATGTGTGTGTGTGTGTGTGTGTGTCAGTGTGTGTCACGGTAAAAACATCATCTAACAGCCTGTCTGCATGCATGGGGGTGGGGGTGGGGTGCTGGGTGATATCATAGCTACCACTTCTCAGAGGTTATTACTTTTTAATTTATGTCTGCTGCGGCTGCTGAAAATACCAGTTTCTGATTGGCTGGAAGTCATCCATGCACATTATACATCTTATTGCCTTAAATACAGTTCTGTTTAGCAGTTCAGCTGCCATTAGAGCACAATTGAAAGCATAAAAACATGATATAGCTTAAAATTTAAGTAACACCTTAAAAAACATTAACATAACAATACAAGTGAAAACTATTCTCAACAGACATTTCTGCTTGAGGTTAGATGTTCTTCCAGGTGGACATGATAAACATAACCCAACCTGACACCTTCAGAGTGAAGAAGGAGTCTGACAACAAGAAAATTTATTTTAGATACATTTTGCAGGATTTCCAGATAGATGTAGCTGTATGTGTTAGAAGATTGTTATCGTCTATTTCTATTTATATCTGCCACTATGTCTCTTTCCTGGTATGTCCCATGGACAGCAGCAGAAAGACCCCCACACAGAACAAAACAGGCATCAGTGACAACAGATATGACATTGATTAAGTCAGATACAGCATGAAAAGAGGAGCTGGGGTGGAAGTCAGTTCCAAAGTGGCTTGCATATACAGAGCAAACGTGTGGTCAATGCGATACCCAACTGGATGAGAAGAAGGGTATCGTCTCAGTCTGCCTGGACTAACGTCATGCTGGATTATATGTCTTGGAAACACACAGAGGAAGCAGATTGTTGCTGTTCTCTCTGTCCTACATGTACACACTTCATCAGCATGAGCAGATAAACTAAACAGCAACTGAAAAATGTTATCAGTGACAAAATGCTCACTTCCTTCCCTCAGCTTCACCTTAACCTGTGACCTGATGACTGTTCACCGCACTGACCTGACCTGAGGGTATTAATAGAGATGGGTGTGAAGGATTCAGCAGCCTTTGAATTGCATTTTGACACAGATTGATTGTTGGATGTTTTTATCAAATTTTATGAATAGGTGGATCTGCAAAAAAAAGAAGAAGAAAGAAATGTGTTTTTGTTGGAATGTTCATCTTCTGTGTTTACAGCTAAAACGAAAACTTGGTTGGGGCTGTTGAATGAATAAAGTATAAGCGGTAGTGGGTACTTCATAGCCCAAAATTAATGTAATCATTTACAACTTTTATCATATGAAAATTGATAAAAGCAAGTAGTGTAATGTCACTGTTGACAGTGACATTACACAAACAAAATTGCAACTACATTACAACTACAACTACAAGAAAACTTGTCAAGTGACACAAAAATCACAAACAGCTGTTAGACTTCATTCATCAAATGCTTACATTACTGTGATCTTGGCACATATGAATGTATCAGGTTAAAGATATTGTTATTCTATTATTAGTTTCTTCTTCTGCTTTTTTTCCCTCCTAGTGGTCAACATTACTCACAGTAAATGCTATATCAAGTGAATTCTATATATGCGACTCCTTTGTGCCTTTTATTAATTTGTTATTATGTAAAAGAAAAAATATATCTGACTAAAATTTTTATTCCAATTAGGATAATTAGTAAAGCAAAATCTGCTGATTGTGAAGATCCAACAATGTAAAACAGTGCTGCAAGTCTAACTAGAAAGTATGTACGTAATTTGAACGGTTTGTAACAACGCTGATTCTAATAATGTGCAGAATACAGTGTGAATGAAACTGAGTTACATGTAATAGGATACATTTTGACTTGCTGCCTGGCAGACCTACTAACAGCCAATAAGTCACTATCAGCTTGTCAAGCTGACATCATTTTTGTTATTTTTACCGCGATTTACAATGGGCAACAACAATTTTGTGACCAAGCTTTGGCCAAAGTATCACCAAATACTGAACAAGAACAAAGACCAAATCACCATGCAGCCCACATCTTACGACTAAAAATCCACAGAGAGCTGTTCCTGTTTCAAACAGCATGCAGCAGAGGCTTATGACTTGAAATCAACCCTTAATATTTTTAAAACTTAAGCCAAGGCACAATATTTGCATTAATCACAAACCAGTTCTGATGAACTTCAAGGTAGGTCCAAGATAAGACGAACTAAATTCATCCCAAAAGTGGGAAAAAAATATTTTGAACAAAGACAATAAAAAAGCAGAAAAGTAAAACCACGGAGGAGGATGTCTCTACCTACCAATTACCTACAGTAGCTAATCGGTGTTAGTCCATAGTAATGAGCCTCAATTTCATTATCATAATTTACTTCAGATATTTATTTAAACTAAAGTGAATGAAGTGGACAATTCTTTTTCCAAATGTAACTTTTTTATTTTAACCTACTCACAGCCGGAGATGGTCCTAAAGCTTAACAGAAACAGTAGAGAATCATTCCTTATATTCTGGTGATGAGCAAATGTAATTTAGTATAAAATACATTTTTTGCATCAAATACAAAGTTTGCAACATATTTCCAGGGAGCTTGTGTTTCTCCGTGCAGTAAAGCAACACATAACTGATTCATCCTGACCTGCATCGGAGGAAGGTGTCCAGGTGACTCTGAATATTCCACGCAGGCACTCACACATGGTCCACAGTGGGAATCCGAATGAGGAAACACACCGGTGGAGCAGCCTACACGCAGGCTGCAGGACTGGAAGAGCTGGGAGGCAGAGCTGGGGGAGGCAGGTTAAAGTTGGAGTTTATCCAGGGGTCCGTTTGACTGTTTGGGCCCGAGGGAGACTGAGCTACACGCTCGGCATCGATCACAAACAGAAAAAGAGCGAGTGAGAGAGGGTGGAGAGGTCTGAGGGCTGGGAGATGGATGGATGGATGGGTGGAGAGATGGATAGATGAATCTATGGATGGATGGTAAATGGATAGATGGTAGATGGTGAATGGAGCTACAGGAGTATAGAGGGGCCATCTTAGTGTATGTACTTATAAATGTAACGATAGCTAAAATTCCTTTTTCTTCTGCAAACCACTGCAAAGATGGGAAATAGATGTTGAATATGCACATATGTGTGAGTGTGTGCGCATGTGTTTGTGAAGTAAGAGTGACACCACTGAGATAAGACAGAATAGGGGCGTATTAGCACTAGTGGACAGTCAGCAGTTTGCTTCGACCCATCATAAAGCCCTGCTCCATTGTTTGTGGTGCTGGAGGCTTTAGTTGTGGCCCAGCAGGGCCTTGTTACTGGGCTTAGAGGGGCTGGACACTGGATACCAGTCAGACACAACGACACACAGTCAGTTGGACAACATGACCTCTGCTTATAGCAGTTCATTACGGAGTGGTCAGGAAACTCACTTAAAAGCCAAAGGTAGTTATTGCATACTGCATATATATATGTATATATATATATATATATATATATATATATATATATATATATATATATATATATATAAGTGGGTGATGGGTTTATTTCTTAACTTTGTAATAGAACTCTTTTGTATATTTATATACCAACACTAGCTTTATTTTACTTAAGAGGACAGATAAATAGAAGCTAATTGGGAAGATGTCCTCAGAACGTCTTGTAATGACAAATGATACACAGGACACAGGAGACGATTATAAAATCCAAATCTTAAATCAAAAGTGCATGGTGGTCGGGTGGCAAACTAACCAGCTGATGGACAGAGAACAAAACAGGCAGAAGGTTATTTGTGCAGAGAACATAATGAAGCAAAAATAAACAAAAAAAGTATGCCCCAAAAAACATTGAAACTCAAGAAACTGCTGAAATACCTCGACATCTGGTTGTAACAACCCAATCTGGTCAGTGACAGGGAAACACGGAGGGGAGAATGTTTACTGGGGAGAGGGATTAACTGATTGGGAGCAGGTGGTGCAGAAGGAGGGAAAACTACCATAGCAAGGAAGGGAAATTGAAAGCAGTATGAAATAAAACAGGAACATTACTAACATCTAAAACCATTACATATATGTGTAACTACTCATAATGATGCTTAAGGTGACACAAAGAGAATTATAGAGCAGTGAATGTGTTTGGATCAGAGGTAAAAACTCACAAAGAAAATGAGTAAGACTGACTTATAGATAATTATAAATTACTTTTGATCCTAACATAATATGTTCAAGCTCGTTCTTTAGTAAACTGTTATTATCAGAAATCAATATTTCCGAGTACTACCAGCTATAGACAAGAGTTAGTGGGATTTGGGAGGTGGGAAAAGCTACACAGGCGGAGTTTACATGTGCCATTAAAGCTGAAAAGTGGATGATAAACTTATATTCAAAATGATAAAGTCTCTTTACATGTCAGCTATATCGAAACACATCCGATGGTTTATAGTTACAATAATTTTGAAGCATTATCTTTCGCTTCAAAGTTCAACTACACATAAAAATGCCATGCACAGAATATTCAGTCAAATCTGATACAGATTGCCAAAAGGTTTGCTGACTTTGCAAGGTTTTAAAAGCTTCCTCTCTCATAGTTCCCCCACTTACTTTCTATCCAAAATTTTCTCATAAATGTTAATTCAGAATTGAGTGCCCTGTCTCTCTCTCTTATAATGTCCCTGGTGCTTCCCAGGGCCAAAGATACCAAAGCGGGCCCTGCACCTGTCCAACATAGTCTCTCACTGTAATCTGGAACACAACACTGCAAACTATCCAGTTTAACCTGCACTTAGTGTCTAGTATAAACTCTGAATAACATGGAATTATCATTATTTAATTTCCTTAAAAAATAGATTAAGAAACATCCAGATGACTTCAACAACACATCATGTACAGCTCTAACACCTTATTAGTGAATCTAAAATGAAGTATAACATTAACTGAAAGTGCCAGAATGCCATTCCGGCCCACTTTAACCTCTGGCTATGGATTGCAAGTTATTAGGAAACCACTAATGAACAACTATGAAGCTGATAAGCTGCTCCTGATTCCTTCCTCACTCACTCTTTAGTAATATTAATCAATTTTGTGTCTCTTATTAAGAAAGTGCAAGCATTCTTTTTTCTTTTCTGACTGAAAATGAGAGCAGCTTCGTCTCCTTCCACAGAGACCATCTCTCACTGAAGCAGTTGTTGATTCAACCTGTGAGACTCGTGATGAAATTCTTGCAAAGAACAAGAAGCTATGCTTTTGTCTGTAGTGGCTCCTCATCTGTGGAGCCTGTTAGTCCAAACATTGTTTCTAGGCCAAGTCATTACCTCTCTCCACTGTCTCTCCTGTCTCCTGCTTATTGTACAGTCCTGCCCGGCCTCTGACTAATCAGGGGAAGATCATTACTCAGTCTGAGCCTTCTCCAGCTCCCTGGCTGCAGCACTGCAAGCTCCTGCTGCTTGAGGGTATTTTATATTGATGATGTATCGTGAGCTCAAGAAGAGAAGCTCTGTTTCTTCTTCATCTCAACTTCAGACTTTATGTTAAAGTGATCTACAATCTATCCATATGTGTGATTTTAAAGTTTGGTCCAAGTCAGGTTTTCTTGCATATACTGTGCTGGCTGAACAACACACTTTAATGCTTTTTATACTGTACCACTGGCACGAGTGTGTGCTGCACAACTGTCAAGTACAACGAAAAATACTGTTTGAACTTATCTAGTACGAGCTCCCCCCAACCCAATTTGAAAAACACTCCTTCAACAAGAAACCAGCCCCTAGTCTCCTGCTGTGGATTGATTGAGCAGCTTGAGAACATTTCTTGAATCTAAACCAGAACTCCTTTGTAGAATCCGCTGAAATGATTGAAGCTCTGTTTTTTCTCAGGTTTTTACCAGTATTGATCCCATAATTATTATGCATACTTTTGGCGGAGGTCATCACAGCTTTCGACCATCTGAGTGTTCTGTGTCTCATCCCAGTTTCACTTACATGCAAGGTAAATGTGTCAACCACTACACCAAGGAGATACTTTAAATACTAAGGACAACGGTGGCAGATATAAAAGGACAAATATACCAAATTTGATCCCCATCCCAGTTTGGACAAAGAGAAAGACACCTGAGCTACTCTATGTATTTTATAATAAATTTTTCAAATGCACCCCCCTCAGTCACTTTTTTGTACAAAGTCTGATTTTATTCACTACTTTAAACAATTTTTTGGTTGAGTGCTTCTTTTTGAAAGGTGGTCGACTGCAATTTAAGAAAATTGTGATTTCTGCCTCACAGAGAGTATGCAATGCTTCGTCAGCTTTCAGGGTGATAAATGCAGTTTCCGTACTCATTAGAAACAACGTTTGTCTGCCACATGCCTCGGTTAATCCCTACAAAGTGCAGAGCAGTTGAGAGCTGAGTCATCGAGGATGGAGTAGTGTGCGCACACACTTTGACTTCACACAAAGCTGAGAATCCTGTGGGTTTAACTGAAAGCGACTCAGAAGGATCACACAGGTTTTCTCCTCCCGATGCCTACTCACAGCTCAGCTCTTTAATCTTAAGAATTCCACTGACAGCACTCCTTTGCTTTCCCACCATTCAGACAGAGGAATCATTTGTTTTGAGCTATGAATCTGTATTGTCTGCTGCTGTCAGAAGAGGAATAACAACACAAAGAAACCAGAGCACTGTTATTTAGTTCAGTCCAATTCTGTTGTATGTGCATAGTGTCTATTCACAAAGAAATTGCTTCAAGGTTGTTGATATTGTAAGGACACAAAGAGAAAAGTCCAACAATTTATGAACCAAACTGGGTGTTTGTGGTTGTTTTTCTGACAGATCTTATAGAATGTGCTCCAATAATAATGCTACCATACTATTTAGCATGCCAGAATGCATAAAATGCCGATTATGTATTCTGTCACATGCCAGAAATACAATTACTGCATCCAGTTGCATTTTACAGGTATATAAGTCTGCATGATTCTCTGGCATTTGTGACTCCAAATGCTCCTGTATCAGCCACAAACACAGCCAGAAGGTCAAACTGAGTATTTCCTGTTATTGCCCTCTGCACTGCCTGCAGTGGTGCTGCAAGAGTCTTTAAGTGTTTACTTAACTGATTGCTGTTAACACCTGATAAGGTATGGAAAAAGGCAAGCTTGTGTTAGCCTGGGAAGGCTGACACTTTTTGCCACTCATAATGCTCTCCCGGCTCTTTTTTTCCTTACATAAGTCCTCTTGGTTTTAACTTAAGATAGCTAGAAATTGAAATTAAGCTTCTTCTCACAAAGAGAGTGGTCCTGGTTTGAATCCACCTGATAGCTGGGTTGCATGTCCTACCTGAACCTGTATGGGTTCTCTCCATGTACTCCAGCTTCCATCCACATACCAAAGGCTAATTTGGGATTCTAAATTGGGTTTGTGAATGTGTATTATTGTCTCTCTGTGTTGGCTCTTGAATAGACTTGAAACCTGTCCAGGGTGTACCTGCCTGCCATGGGCTCCAGCATCCCGTGACACTAAATTATATAAAGTAGAAGAAAATGATGAAAGGATGGAACGTTGGCTGAATGAATGGCTAAGAAAATGCAAAGGAGCCCTGAAAGGAATGTGTATATGAATTAGAGATGGCACGATACCACTTTTTTATGTCCGATACCGATACCGATATCATAAATTTGGATATCTGCCGATACCGATATTAATCCGATATAGTGTGTTTTTTAATCAATAAAACTGTTTTTTTTTTAATATCTTGCTGCATTTTGTATAAGTTCATACTCAAGTTTAAATAAACAACAACACTAAAGCTATTCTGTTATACCTGTATGTAAAAAATACACTGCACCCAAAATATTTCATAGTTCAGCAATACTGATCAATCTAATAAACTTAAACCTACTCCATCCTTCCTATTCTGGTATTTTAAAGAGTACTTAGCAGAAATATTAAGCAACCTAACTAATAGGGTTGCAAACTCCCAGCAAAAAAAAAAAAAGGGAACCACCCCCACCCTCCACCTCATGATGCTTAATCGACGTAATCAACTTTAATTTGATGCAGTGTGAAAAAAATGCACAGAAATAAATTATTTTTCAAGAATAATTAAATATATTCAACATCTTTCTTCTACAGAATTGCAGACTGCACAGATGGTACTTTCCCAAAGGAAAAAGTACTATAGCTTACTAGGGTATATTAGACTTAACAGTTACTATATACAGTAATGGACTTCTATACATTTTACATCAGATTAAAACTTTGGGTGTAAGATTCAGATAATTATTTATTAAAAGCTAGACATTTTAAATGAGAATAAGAAAGATAAGTATGTCTTTGTGCCCCCTTTTCCCTGTTAATGCCCTATCGGCCCCCCTGGCTAAACTTTGCTAGATCCGCCCTTGCACAGTTACCAGCCGTCAGCTACGTAGAAAAGGATCCTGGTCTAGAAAGTAATATTAAATAAATTCTAACAACAGCTTATCAAGGTTAAACGTGCTGCTGTTGTTCAGCCGCTGGTTTCCTCTTTCTGGTGCAAAGTGGGGCAAAAACAAAGAAGAGAGACGGAGTCGCGACAGAAAAGCCGATCAGCTGATCACTGATCAGTTTCATGATTGAAGTAGCAGCAAGAGAGGGAGAGAGAAGAGGCTCCATATATCGGTTGTTAAGCTTAACGTAGGTACGCTTTACAAACATTCAGAGATGAACTTACACACTTGCTTTACTTCTCTCTGGGATAACTTCCTCGGAGATGAAATGCTGGATTGCTAGCGAGGCTACAAATAAACACAGCCGCTCTATCACGTGAGCACTGCTCACTGCTTCGAGGTGCTACGGTTACAAGCCGAGTTACGTCGTGTCGCAAGTTTTGTGAGGTGCTTTTTTGATATTTAATGGATCGGATTACATTTTTGAATTTCTCGCCGATATCCGATCCAGTAATTTAGGTCAGTATCGGACCGATACCGATACGTAATATCGGATCGGTCCATCTCTAATATGAATGTGTAAAAAAATCAAAGACTGTATCTCACTGTAACCGGTCACAGCAGATGGCCCCTCCCTGAGCCTGGTTCTGCCAGAGGTTTCTTCCTGTTAAAAGGGAGTTTTTCCTTCCCACTGTCGCCAAAGTGCTTGCTCATAGGGGTCATATGATTGTTGGGTTTTCTCTGTATGTATTATTGTAGGGTCTACCTTACAATATAAAGTGCCTTGAGGTGACTGTTGTTGTGATTTGGCGCTATATAAATAAAATTGAACTGAAAATCGAATTGAACATAGAATAGATGGAGGAGTAAAACAGGGACAGGTTGCCAGTCTATCACAGGGCTAACACAGAGACATAACATCCACTCCCACACTCATGACCAACTTATAATTATCAATTATTCTCACATGTAAGTCTTTAGACTGTGTAAGAAAGTTGGGGAACTGGAGGAAACACACAGGCGCATAAAGAAGATGTAAATTCAAGCTGTGAGGTGACCACAAGAAAATTACTTGCTGGAAAAACTGACACAGGCTGAACCAGAAGTGACTACATGTAAATGCAGGTTAATGCTAAAAATGACCAAAAGGTGCCTTCCTATCATTTCAATGTCTTTAAAATTTAAACAGGCTTGTTTTTGATCTAAACAACATTATCCTAACACTTACGATGTAAGACGATAGCATTATTCTCAAAGCAAAATCCTGTACATATAGTTTCATAGAACTGCTAGAACTGCTTTTCCCACCTCATCCTCACTTTTTTCTCATTGCTGTCCAACTATCCTTTACATTTGTTCTGTTACAGTGGAAAAAGGTTTAAAATGGAAAGTTGCTGGGTAATTTTGGAGGTAATTGATTCTAAATTAGCTAAATTAAATAAAATTTGGCATTGAAATCCATCTGGTTGTCATCTTTAATTTTTATTTAAGTAAAAAAGATTTGATTTTACATTGAGCTATTGCCAGCATCACCATGTGGGAACTGTGACAGATTTTCTGAAGAGGCGTTCTTCAAGAAGCCCATCTTGCAAAACATGTTTTGGCAATCCATTTCAGTGCTTCAGGAAAGTATCCTGTACGAGTTAAAGACCTTTAATGAATCACACAAGAGACGCACTGAAACGGCTTGGCGTCAGCTTTCCAGACCCATTAATGACCAACTGAATTGGTCCAATCACACTGAAGAGATTTGAGAAATGATCTAAATCGCTTGATTACATTCAAAGGCACGCAGGGATGAGGAGAAGGGACTATTCAGATACTCAGAAAGATAGTTTTCCTCATCTGTGCTCCCAGTCCTGCTGTGAAACCTGACCAGCCGAAAATGAGACACCGAGATAGTAAAAGTACTTAGTTAGTGCAACTGGATTCATTTCTGCAATGATTTAGTAATGTTAGAAATGTGCAGCTGATACGCTACTGGATGAAAATTCGTTGGTTGTCTCTCCACTTCCACTGTATAGTCAGTGGTTATCGTTTAAGGTTATGCGTTTTCGGGGGGCCAACATGTTGACTGTTATTAGTGCATCACCCGGGTATTCGTAGTGCAGTTCTTGTAGCTGTACTTGTTGGTTTGAACATACTGAAACCTCAAAATAGCACGTTTAAGTACAAAAGTACAAGATTTTAGATATGGTATAAGACTTAATGGTGTTCACCTGCCAATGTGATTCTGGGCTTAGCCTTTAATCATAATGATAGCTCCAGAGTTGGGTCTGCACTCCTGGCACGCAGCGTGCAGACAAAAGAAGATCCACTCAGGCAGAGTGCAATTTCCACATCCCATGGGAGGATTTCTATACATTTACTTGTGTTAGCAAATACTAGTGGTAATTTTTCCAGTCCGTTTTATCAATAAACATGAAGATTAATAAAGACACAAATGTTCACTATGTCATATAAATGAACATAAATTGGGCTGCTATGTTGTGATTTTGAAACTAATAAGATATAAGAGACTATACGAGATATAGGAGAAAGTATTGTTTTGAACCACAGACTTTGGCTGATGTTATCTTTCTGTTGCTCATACTCAATTCTTTTTGTTATCTTGGAGCCTTAAAAAATACGACTTTCCCAGTTGGAGGTTGACATGATTGCTAATTGGAAGTAGAAAACAAGTAATTAGTCACTCTGACATGACATGCATGCAGCATATCCTCCAAGACGGGCGAATGAAGGCTAGAACAAAGAAAGGAGTCAGACTCTTTCAAACGTCTGACTCCTCTTCTTCTAAGTGAGTACCATGTGAGCCTCTGACCCTTCAGCCTACTCTTTCAGACCATTTCCACTCACAGCGAGAGAGCGGAGGTGGTGGCGGATTGTGGAAATTTCTCCCTGCACTTTCTTGCTCTAGTTAGGGTATCGACAACACCAGAAAATACAGCCACGCCTGTTACTCACACTCCCACATGCTGGTATTGCTGTTCCCTCTTCCCATTTTTGTGTTGCCTTTTTTGAAGGCTATTCAATCAGAGGCGCACATCCTGTAAAATAAACCAGTACGGTCACTGATTGTCCTCTAGAATCCCTTCTCCAGTTTAGACACGCCTGCTTACACTTTCACTGCAGCAGTACCCCACTGCCATCATTTTTCCTCTATAACCCAAGGTAGGGGGACCTGCAGACCTCTGCAGTTAATTCAGAAAGCTGCTACGTGCCTGGTATCCAGCCATCTCAAGTTTTCCTACACCACTCCTCCTCTCCGATGCCCTTGCTTTGTATAGGCAGAAGGCATTTACTCACAAATACACGCCATTTATTCTTCTCTCACACTGTATTTGCTTCTGCAATTGCTCCTGTGGTTAGTTCACAATGCCTATAAATTACACACATTTAGTTTTAATGATTTAATCAGCTTTAATCACACTTATCTCCACAGGAATTAACAATGACTTCAACACTCAAACATCACAATAAAGCTTTTCGAGGAAGTAATTAAAAATCTCTGCCTCTGTCTCACCCTGCCCTGCACCCTCCTCAGTCACAACAGCCATCGGCATGTCTTCTTCACTACATCAGTGAGTCTCTTCTGTGATCTTCCTCTTTTCCTCTCACCTGAAAGCTCCACCTTCAACATCCTTTGCCCAGTATATCCACTATTCTACATGTTCTCTAACTTTGTCTCCCGGTACTCAGTCCGAGTTGTCCCTCTAATGCACAGGTGTCGAACTCCAGGCCTCAAGGGCCGGTGTCCTATAGGTTTTAGATGTGTCCTTGATCCAACACAGCTGATTTAAATGGCTAAACGACCTCGTGAACATGTCTTGAAGTTCTCCAGAGGCCTGTTAATGAACTAATCATTTGATTCAGGTGTGTTGACCCAGGGTGAAATCTAAAACCTGCAGGACACCAGCCCTCGAGGCCTGGAGTTCCGCCACCCCTGCTCTAATGTATTCATTTCTAATCTTGTCCATTCTGGTAACTCCAAATGATAATCTGAGCATCTCCAACTCTACTTTGCCCTGAGACTCATCTCCACCCACTCTACCCCGTCCACCCTCTCTTCTTCACCTCTCTTGTACTACATCCGTCTCTTTGGATGGTTCACCACAGGTATTTAAAACAATCCATCCTCACTACTGTTTCTTGCATCTTCATCTTCCCTCTTGCCTCCCCCGCATTAACACAGTTATTCTGTCTTGCTTCTGCTTTTATGCCTCTTCTCTCCAGTGCATACCTCCACCTCTCCAGGCTGTCTTCACCTTCTCCCCACTCTCCCTACAGATCACAATGTCATCTGCCAACAGTCACAATGGTGTGGTGTCTCTTTAAGACACCCAAGTCGAGGGTTATTGTTGTCATCAGTTTGCGCCACTGCCTTCTCTCTGTGATTGTCTGGACATGTGCTCGCACGCTAGTGCATGAGGTGGGACCGATGTTATGTTTTACCTCTCCAGACACCTTTTATTTTTGCAACGTATGGGTTGTACGAACACTGTGCGCTGTTTGTTAAGTTGCAGCCGTTCAACCGGGCTTGTATGGTTGGTGAAGAGAATGGGCATTAAAGGATACGCTGTGGAATTCCTAGTACCAGTGTGATCGTGTATTCTTCCTACTATCCTGCTAAGGTTTCTACCGCCTCCTCTCAACCACTAAACACAACCCAACGTTACAAACCTCCAAAGAAAAGGGTTCTCAGAGGTGATCTCTGATGATCCCACTCCCTCTTTGAGCTCATCTGTCAGTCCTACCGCACACCTCACCGCTATCTTGCTGTCCTCATACATATCCTGCACCAGCCTCACATACTTCTCTGACCGTATACTTGTTACCTTTATAAA
The DNA here is from genome assembly GCF_036321145.2 of Pelmatolapia mariae. NCBI lineage: Eukaryota > Metazoa > Chordata > Actinopteri > Cichliformes > Cichlidae > Pelmatolapia > Pelmatolapia mariae. The sequence continues at coordinate 34,896,409 of NC_086239.1, read as the reverse complement.
AACCATGGTTACAGATTCTCTCTCCATCTCCTTTTATCTTACATTTATTCATTTTTTAAAATAAAATACTGAAGTACAAATCTGGATCACCAAACCTGTAACACCAAACCTTTTTTCTCAGTTTTTAATTTCCCAAAGCAGCTTAGTATCTTCACAGAAAACACTTAGAGCAAGATCAACGTCACCTCAGACAATCTGGGGCATAAATATTTAACATACAGATGCCGTCTTCCCACTCAGGAGCAAATACTGTTGTTTAATTGTCATTCTCAAGATAAAAACAAAATGTCACACACACAATACTTATTATGTTAGTGTTCCCTGCGCGTCTAAGCACCTTGGCACTGAAACATCTGCACAAAAAGTAGCAAAAAGAGAAAAATATATAAATCTGTCACAGTGCAGCATAGTAAAAGAGTAATCTGGGTGTTCCTGAGGTTGGCACAAACAGACTGAAGTGGCCCCCTGGCAGCAGAGACTTTTTCCGTAACAGCATTTAGTGGGCGTTGCAGCTTGATGCTGCAGTGATAAGTGCTCCACAGATACAGATATAAATTTTGTAAGCCTTTGTACCTTGAAAAAGTTTCAAGGTACAAATCTAATTTTACAACCTCACAAAGCGAAGATTACGGACACAAACATTAAATTAGAGCACATCTTTTTAAATCTCATCCCATCACAGGTGCACCTAAACTCAATAGTTTTGAGCAGCTCCATCAAGTGTCCACAGAAAACCTAAACCCAAGCTGCCTCTCCCACCACAGACACACTTCATGGGTCACTGAACGGGTGGAGACTGTGCGTTTTTGGATAGTTAGCTGAGGGACGGAAATAACCTCCTGGGTTGGGCTCTGCTGCGTTCCATGACCACTGACGACTGCATAGTTTACACACCGGGAAGCAACATGTTGCAGATACCTAAGAGGATATGTTTCGGGTTTAGATATATTTATAAGGAACACTACTTTGCAACCCACTATTCTTGTGGGTTTGAGCAGAGACAGGTATCAGCGTGAGGTATCAGGGATACAGTTTATTGTCAGGTATTCAGACCACGGCAAGAGGAGGGGGAACATGCTGTTTCAGGTGCTGGTGACACCATCAAATGATTCCTGAAGAAGAGCAAATGTACTGATCAGAGTTTTGAAGGCTCATCAGATACTTATCTGCTGTGTAGTTTTATAAGGCATTTGTATTTTAATGCACAGAGAGCAGCAGGACTCCTTTTTTACTGGACATTCGGTAGAACAAGGACAGTTAAATCAGGGATCATCTTACTGCACACAACACTTTCACTGCTGGTGTTTGTAGTGTATTTGAGTTAACAACCACCCACCTACTCAGTAGGTATGTATTTATCAAACAGCACGTATCAGCCTGGTCTGCAGTCAGCAGAGACTGGGTGTGTTCGAGTCTCACATTTAAACCCATCCATAATCAGATCCACTGGAGCACAGCTGGACCCTCTTAGTCTGAAACGAGTGTTATTTTTGCTCTGGACTCACTTCAAAACATGAACTTGAGCAACAACATAGCATAAAATACACAGGCTGTGAAAAGCACTGATACTAGGATTTCCTTTTATTTCATAGTAAAGTTCAGTATTTCCATCATATAGGAGCAGCACTAGGTTATCCCCCTTTGGTAAACATTGATTTCATTGGTCATGAGACTTTTTAGTTTAGACTTTTTATCAGAAACAAACTTTAAAACAGAATCCTGAAATTTAATCTCACAGATCGGACAAGGCTCAAAACTGCACCAACACTGCCCACCAGTGTTAGAAATCTGATACTGCAGCATGACAAATGTGAACCTTCAGGTAGAGCAGCTCAAGCTTAACTCATAGCTTTGTTTTTATTCTTTTAAATGGGAGGTAGTGAGGCTTTGCTGTGTGCTTTAGCATTTCATTTGTACGTAGACATGTCTAGAAAGTTCCTGTTACTAAGTTTAGATTACTTAGGAACACCTGGGCTGTTTGAGCAAGCAATAAAATGTTGTGCTTCTCTTTTTTTATAGCTTGCCTAAGCTAATTCATTTGGCCCGAATCTATATGTGTTTTGACAAACTGGGGGTTTTCCAACATATTTGATGAGTTTACAATCCACGCAATTAATTCAGTTTGATATTTCTCCTACAGGTTTGATATTTCTAGCACTGTAAACAATGTCTCCAATCATAATTAACACATTAGGGGGATTACATTTATTTAAAATGACCAAATTGTGATCAGTGTGTGAAAAAACTATTTTGCACTGGAGTAATTCAAATAATGACACGTGGTATGAAAGAAGTTTTTATTTCCCTTAGATGCACTGCAGACTTTAGCTTTTATTTGCTTATTTCAAAACAGTCCAGAGAGGATTTTTATGATTTTCTTGTTTACAGGCACAGCAAACCTGGTTCAGCATCAATCATTTTAAATTCCAGAAAATTACAAAAGCACTCAAACTCCCTGAGATGAACTGGGATGAAAACTCCCACTGAGGCTGAAGTTGTGATTCACTGAATTGATCCCTTTACATGAGTCACTGCAGGAGACAGCAGAAAACATGACGTTCACCACTGACCTGACGCCAATGCTGAAACAGCGCCCCCTACAGCTATTGGGAGTACATGATAGAAACCACATGATGAAAGTTTAACATTCATGTCTGACTCCTTTGCTCCGATACTGCTGGAAAACCTTTAACAGTAGACATGGTGTGCATTTGTGTGTATGTTTTTTTATCCCATCATAACGTTTTCCTGGTATATACAATATAAGACAGTACAAAAAGCTGCTGATCATACAAACCTTTGCAGCTATGGATGTGAGGGATTCGCTGACTAAACAAACTTTACTCCTCTCACTTCAACAAATACTAATATGCTGAATTATTTATGTTATCAATCTATAACACAGACTCACTGCAGCTACCCCTCATTACTCAAGGCTGCAGTCTTTGAGGCACTGAAGAAAAGAAAAACACTTCTGTATGCAGGCTGTGTCAGAACAAAAAGACAACCACTGGACCCATCACTGCAAGACCAGTGTCTGCACAGACACGTGGACTGTAACCTAGAAGGAAACAAGACTGCAAACCTTCACCACACTCTGAGTGTTTACTGATCTAAATATATATTTACATTTAATCTATCAGGAAATCAGCAGCTGAGAAGATCAGGGACACCGCTACCTTCACCCACAGATTGTTGCAGGAGGTCCTGCTCACACTGACAAAAATAATGCGAGACGTGTTAACGTCTTTATCTGCAAATATCTACAAACTATAACTGCATACACCTTTGCCCAAGCTGTGCATGTAAATGAACTCTAAAAATTCCTAAATACTTCCTGCAGTTGGCATATTTCACAGCTCACTGAGCTCAGCTGAATATTCCCAACTTCTGTTGGCATTTTTCTGTAGTGCACAACAATATGGCCTCAAATTGGCATCTCTGTACCAGTTTAAGAATAAAGAAAAGCAACTCTTTGCGGTGCTATTTTTGGCAATCAAACTCTTGGGGTTTGTAAGTACATCAGTATATTATAACACTGTGATACCAGCCAAATGTAGTTGAAAGTTGAGCTTAACATATCCAGCCAGTATTAGCTCGTTTCATATGTTTTTTGTATCCATGTGAATGCTGGTGTAAAAACTTACAGACCATAAGGCAGACAAAGATGCTTGGATCAAATCTAGCTGTCTAACAGATCAGCTTCAACGTTACTTACTTAAAACCGGCCTAAAATACAGAGCATATGTTAGACTCTCTTTAAAAAACTGTCTGTATTCTCTCTTTTTTCTGATGAAATAAGAGTGTGGCACTAAACCTCAGCAGTCTAGCAAACACTCTGCTAAGAGGTTGCCTGTTGCTGATTTTAAGCTCAGGGGTTTCCACATTATAGCTGATCAATTTTCATGCATTTCGCACTTCACTACTAAAATCAAAGTGCGCTGTGTCGAAGTCAGAAACAATGACTGACGTGTGTCTGTAATGCTGTTAAAAGTAACAGAAGTCTTTGAGGTTTGAGTGCTGGGTGAGGGGAGTGCTGTAGCCCGAGTTCCAGTCCCTCTCAAAGACAGCCTTCAGCTGTGATTGGACAGTTGACTCAACAGACTGTGACGCCGTCTGGTTGACAACCAATGCTGAGCCAGCCGTGTTCACAAAGTAGTCTCCTGACCAGTTGGATGTACCTGAAAACAGAAAGCCACAGATTATATTTAAGCACATTATCTTTATTTTTTCTGAAAGACTGATTGAACAAATGATAATAAAGTATGTGTGACTAATCACATGCTTAGAAAAGCAGCCATCAGCTTGGCTTTTAACACCAACAAGTATTCAGATTCAGTATCATGATGTATTTTCTCATCTTGATGAAAATCACATTTTTCTGTTTTTTGGGGGATTAATTGTAACTGTAAGATAGGCCATTAAAACTGGTTGAAAAAGTTCTCTATGTGTACTCTTTAAGTCATCTTAATGATTTCAAGAAAACAAATTTATTAGTAAACAAAAAAACGTGTGCCTCACCTATGTATGCTATCTTGTCCGTCACCATATACTTATTGTGGTTAACTCTTGCAAAGGGAATCTCCTTCTGCTTGGGGGTGGCAGGCACCACAAAGAGCCTCTAAATAAAGAAAACACAAAGTCATAAGATAATGTTTTTACTTAAGAATAAGCACCATAAAGCGTACAACCTCCTTTCCCAGCGGGAGATGATGCTTGACCATAAGAGCCACTCACCACCTGGATGTCGAGGTTATTCTTGGGGTCATAAACTGAGGCCAGAGACTTCAGGAAAGAAAACATGACTGGCTGTGTGCTGTTCCAGCAGCTGATCAGCAGCCGCACTTTAATCCGCTTCTCATATGCAACTCGTCTCAGCTGCGTGTCAATGTCCGCCCAGTACCTGCAGAGGGCGCCACACGCACAGTGCAAGCACAATGTTAAAACTTAATGTTTCTCACTTCCTTTCGGGATGATTTGATCAGGATATCCTGATGTTTTATTGTGCAAACACGTTCATATTAATTTTATTACCGTTTAATTTAAAGATAATTGAGGTTTTTGGTTTTTATTGACTTGACTAGAGTTGATGTAGGACCATAAAAGAAAAACACACTCATTAAATGAATCAGCAAAAACAACGATCAACTGTTTTCCTGTAGTTACATTTCACAACTATCAACAAAACTGCACCTTTTAGGATGTGAAAACTCCATGGTGGGCAGGTAGTTCATGACAGCGATGTAGACAAAGCTCTCAGCATCCTCCATCACACTGAGGATGGACTGAAGGTCTGGAGTCCTGCCGGCTGCACATAAGGACGGAGGGGAACTCTGATCCAGCAGAAAAAAAGGATTATCAGTTCATTTTAGCAACATTTTTTAAAATACAGAAAACTACAATATGCTAAACTACAAATGCCTCAGTGGGACTGTATTTAAAAAACATTACATTTTAAAGTAAAGTAAAAAGGTTTTTGAATCTAGAATCCTGGAAACGTGAGCGCTGTAACAGAAACCAAAACTCTGCTGAACATTGTTTTCAAACAGCTCTGGAAACCCCTGGCCCTGCATCGCCCTGAAAGAGGTGTCGATATCGGCCCATTTCTGTGACTGTAACAGAAACCAAACATTCACATCTTCTTTCAGTACTGATGGCCAACTGTAGAGGAGTGAGAAAAGGGTAAAGACTTTTTTTTCTTAAATTTTCTACTTAACTTTATGTGGTTAAGTGACAAATTGTGGTTGCACATTGCATGTATACAAGCGCAACGCTGAAAATGTCCCTCTCTCTGCAGGATGTGACCACCTAGAAACACCAGTTATTTCCCACGTGGTCAGAAAGCAAACCTTAAAACTGCTTAGAGATGATTAACTGGCTCTTATGACTCAACATCAAAAGAAAATCCCGCTCACCGACAGATAGACGTTGGATGGCGTGTTGTTAAGAGGCAGCTGGAGGGGTGTATCCTTGTTGTACATGGTGGAGAACCTCTCTGGCCAAGGTGATGGGATTGACTTGCTCTCCCCCAGAAACCAGTAGGCTTCAAAAATCTTATTGAGGTCTGCTGCCAGGCAGCTGCAGTTGTAGACCACCACACCCAGCTCCTTCACCTGGAGACCAACACTAGAACATTACTTACATTCGTTTTTTGCTGGTTTTGCATTTTTGAAACTGCAGAAAACAAAGAGGAAATAAGAAAAGTTGTTCCTTCTCTTCTGTCCCAGTTTAGATTTCTTTGGCCTACTATTAAGCCGGTATCTTTTCTGATTAATTTATCAGAAATATGGTTCTGGGACTTTAGTGCAATCTTGTAAAAAAAAGGATACGAATGACAGCTCATGACACCTCAGCAAAAGTCTGATTGAGAAATGTAAAAGGGAGATGTGGTTTACCACACTGATGGTCCCACTTTAAACAAGTGTAGACTAAACAGTTCAGCATGTGACTGAAACTTTATACCAACACAAAAACTTCCTCTTGAAAGCAGAAGAAATGGGACAGAGTCAGTGTCAGTATTTGGGCGGGACTACCGACACTGACGCTGTTTATAGATTTACAGACCTGTTAGAGAAGCTTCAGATGATTCTTATTGGTGGAGCCCCGTAATTCATCCTGTGTGAAATAAACTGCTTTCTACTTTAAGAGCCCCTCCCCACTGTTTCAGTTAAGCCGTTAGTTCACAAATTGTTGTGCACAGACCCAGTGCCGGTGAAGAAAGTGAAGCTAATGTAAATATAATAAAATAATAGATTTTTGAGCATATACAGACCATGCTGACTTAAATATATATATATATTTTAGGGAAAATTATTAAACGTGCTGAACTTTTGATTCTTTCTTATTGTTAACGGTTGTTGGGAGTGGGTGTGTGGACTTTTTTCAGCTTTTGAAGAGAGAATCCCACTTAAGGTCTGGGCCACCTTTCTTCTGATTGGATGCCCCCGTCCTTCTGATGGGCAGGTGGGCAGTGCTGCTGTTCTTATATTCAGAGGAAGGTGCTTAAGCAGAGAGACATCCACTCCCTTTAACGTCACACCAAGTCAAGAGTAGAAAGAACTTGTTTAATAGTAAATATACTGATAAGTTTGCTCTGTTTACCTTTAAACACACCGACTGTACTGAGCATCCACCTCTAACAGCATTTACATGACAGTGAGAGAGAGTCTGTGTGTTTGTGTACCTGTGTGAGGGACCTCCAGTCCATGTTGGCACTGCCAATGTAAATATGCTGCTTGTCCACAACCCAGAACTTGGTGTGAAGAACGCCTGTGGTGAGCTCCTTCATGTTTACGGTCCTAATATGGGCTCCTGAAAGTCACACAAAACAAACACTTATGTCATAAAAACTAACAATTCTGAGGGCTGGAAGCATTTTGCTCACAGGACAGCAATACTGGACAATGATAAATGAACATAACATATTCATTTTAGATGATTTTAGACAGAAGGAAGTGATACTCAGTATCTCAGAATAATCCATTTTGTAAATAAGAATGTTTATCAGTCTTATGCACCAAAAAACAAAAACAAAGAAATAAAAACAAAAAATGGTGCTTATGCATAGTTGTATGTTGCAATGGCAGAGTCATTGTTAATGTCCCTGCTAAATAACTCCCATCACAACCAACCAACTTAACACAAGTGTCGATAAGAGGCTCACAGACTTCATATGATGTTCCACATGCAGTGAGACATCACAGTATGTGTATTAAACTAATTTCATAATAACTCAGACAGCTCAGATCAGTCTGACCCCTGCAGGTGTGACGTTCAAAAGAACCCAAGAGTCACCTGAGTCGTTGAGCAGCCTGAGGTCATGCCGTGGCTGTTTCTCCTGCGGTGTGTTGACAGCAATACGAACTGATAAATTCCCCGATAGTTCAGCGAGCCTGTTCAGAACAGCCTCACCCTGTGAACACGGCGAGAAAATCAGGGATCAGTTATCTGGCTGTTTCATGATAACTGCTTTAGATCAACGTCAATCGACACAATTAAAAGCACTTTGCATCAATTAATAATCAATCATTCTTCAGCATAATTTAATGTTAGAGGAAAGGAGAAAAAGAAAACTGCAGACAACTCCAGCTGACCTGATTGGCTGTCGGCTCATGAGTGTGTGTGTCTTTGTTGGTGAGGGTCCAATAGAAGGAGGCGATGTCGACACTGCTGCGAGCCTCGTTCATCAGATTCATCCACGCCTGGAAGATGGATGGATGAGTGGTGCTGGAGTTAAAATCCAGGCCTTCGGGAATGCTCTCCACCAACACGATCCTGAAGACAGAGAAAAGCGGGAGAGTTTTTTCCTCAACGTCCAACGTCAAGAAAAATGAAATTACATGAATTCATGTCAAACAGATACTCTACCCAGCCTCTTCTATAACATAGCTAAAGTTAAAAGCTTAGTTAGAGTATCATGTATAGTCAAGAATCTGCACTTTAAGTCATTTTCTATTACTGGTATGAAGCTGGATGGATAGAATCATCAGTTAAATTTGATAAAAAGTAAGAAAGTTTGCTGGCTTTGTCATAAAATAAGGTTTTAAAAAGCTTTTTGTTTTCCTGGATGTTGAACTCTTCTGCATACACAGATTAAGCTGGTTTCTAAATTACACTTACCTGCAGGGATCTGCGCAGGACTCCATGTTAGGCAGACGGAGGCTGATGTCGGGAACAGGGTGGGGAGAGGAAGAGGAGGCCCTCGGCATCAGGAGGTTACAGAGCGCCATGATGACCAGCAGCACACTAGCCACAGTGGCCAGAGCTATCAAACACCTGTAATACTGAGGAGGGAGGAGGAGACGTCCTTAGAATCTGCAGCTCTTGTTCAGTGTTACGTTTATTTCTCTGTTTTTATATTTGACATGAACTGAAAAATCACTGCGATTTATTAACATTTATATTGACGAGTAAAAATTCAGGTGTATTTGTGTGTTAGTGCTCTAACTCACCACCTGTGTTCTCCTGTTGTATTCTTGTCCCCGGGACTCATCCTCCAGCTAACACACAAACACACCCACCACACAAGGACACTGTGAGAACATTCAATCCAGACTGAACCATAAACCTCTATCATACCAGACATCCACGGTCTCAAAATTGTCACCTCACTAACTGCTAGCACCCGCTAAAGTCATGGAAAAACCATCATTCTCTGAACATACAAAGGAAAGGAGTTCTATGTCTGCCAGCTTCCTAAACTGGCACTCATTCACCAAATGCTGTCATTAAAAAATGAGTAACATCATTTAATTTAAGCAGTTACACTCAATATAAATCTAAAGCAAAAACATTTCCTGAAACACAATCCTTCACTTCCTCACATGATTTAAAAATTCCCTTGACTTCCAGCATTCGGCATGTCTGCAACATTACAGGAAAAACAATGACGTGGGCAAACCCCAGCAACATGCTTGGGATACTTTTCACAACAAAACAGAACACGACTATACAGTGGTGCTTCGTTTATCGCGGGAGTTAGGTTCTAAAAATAACCCGCGACAGGTGAAATCCGCGAAGTAGCCAATGTTATTTTTTACAGTTATTATAGACGCTTTAAGGCTGTAAAACCCGTCACTACACACTTTATACACTTTTCTCAGACAGGCATGAACATTTTCACACTTTTCTCTCTTGATTAAACACTCTCAAAGTTCAAACCTTCGTAGAAAAATCAGTCCAGTATTATAGAATGAAACCAAAGGCACCCGCGGTTGCCTTTGACGGTGATTGTTGAGTTTGTTGGGGTGAAATCTTACAAACATGCAGTACAGCACTTCAGAGTCACACTGCTAGCGATCAAAGATTTATGTAAATTTGACAAGCTGAATGCATTCTGTACTGTACAGGAGACACGGCACCAGATTTATTGACAACGGTCTACAGCCAATCAGGACGCAGAACACAATGCGCTGTTAAAAAAACAGCGAGGCCGCGAAAGGTGAACCGCGTCACAGCGAGAGACCACTGTACCTTTATAATTGACCACTTAATTTTCTATGCACAAAGTGACCAGCGATTGTAAAATCATTAATCACTTTGTCTCACATCAAAGGGGCGACATTTGATTTCAAAAATATGAAAGAAAAGAGTGAAGGTAAGTAATAAATAATTAAGTAATAAGTAACTTAAATAAATATTAAAACCCCATCAGGAAATGATTAAAAACTGGGATGTTTGTACACTGATGAAGCCCACATATTAAAGGAACTTTACCTGGTGGTACGGGATGCCGGTCTTCATGTTCACGGAAGAAATGAGCTCCGTCCTGTCAGCTCACATTCACTATGTTGCTCTGCAGCTCTGAGACCAAACAAGAGGAACAAAACACAAACGTTACTTCAAGTCATCATGTTTCAGGGGTAAACACATGACGACTCAACCAATCCCGAAGCTGCACCCAAGGAAACTTTGCTACACGGCTTAAAAAACATTTCATTTTCAAGTTTTGGCTGTAATGATATCTGTAAACAGCACCAGCAGCAGAAGATATTCATTTAATGCTATTTAATGGTACATGGCTTTGAGAAAGGACGGACCTGCACAGTTTCTATCTAACTTAAGAGGTTCTCATTAACTTGAATTAGCAGTGTAGTTTTCAACAACATAGCAGTCTCAAACACAACCAAACGTGGGACACACACCTCAGCTTGTTCTTTACACACTCAACAAAGAGAAGGTTCTAGGTGTTTTCACCACCACATACACAGAATGAACTGCACCATCTCCAGCACAAAGACAGCTCCAGCTGCTGAAAAGCTGCCTGCAGGGTGACAGGGCCTCTGAGCTTACAGCTAGCAGCTAGAAAAAAGGACCCTCACAAACTTACAAGTACAGAGATTAAGGATTAGTGTATTTTGTACTGAAATCAAATCTGATTAAACACAAAAACTTGATAAAGAGAGAATGTGATGCTTCTTTACGAGATCTGACTACATCAAAGACAGAGGAAGTGCTGTGACTTGGTAAAATTGCGATATCGCTGAGCTGGAAGTCACAAGAGTCGAAGAAGCATGTGATACTGCATTGCAAAGCAAAAGCATTTTAGCTCTGAGTCATGCACAAATATTTGGAAATCTTTCAAGTCACACTTATGAAAGTTTTTATGAAAGTAGAGTCCATTGTGATCTATCACAGACATACTGCTATACAGGCTGTCCGACCTGCACCAAGATATTTCTCTACTACTCCCACTATATGTGGGGTGAAAAGTGCTATTACATTACAGCACAGTGTGATGGCTGATAGCTAGTTTGTAATACACATTGCTCCAAAGTCAATTAAAACAACCGCATCATTTTGAACTTTTAATATAACACACTGAACACATTTATACACTTCAGGCCACTGGAAGTTTTCGCTCCTTATAAAGCTCAGTCACAAACAAGCTCTTTAACATACAGGACATATTTCAGCTAACCGACTCTTCCTGAAAAATGATTTCAAAGACGGGAAACACATTTCCTGCTAGAGACACATTTCTGATCAGAGAGGAACACATGACTAATATTTTAGTTTCACACACTGTTGTTGTTATTTTTTTAAGCATATGAAGAAATTTCTTAAATTAAGAAAAAGCAGATGAATGAATGTAAATGCTTAATTATTGCTAACACGCTAAAAGCAAAATGGCCCTGATCTCATTACACAAAGAGTCTTTGAGTGTTTTGTTTGTATCAAATTGTAAATTTTACTAGCTTTGACATGTTAAAATATAATAACAGAACATATTTAAGGGCCAAATGGATCTAAGAAACACGAGAAGAACACTACGAGTTTTGCTGGTGGCCCGGTGGATGTTCAGAAGTTTTTAAAATTTTACTTAAACAAACCACAGAAAGAGAAACTGCTTTGCACGTTCAAGTAAATTTCACACATCTGCTCTCAGTGATAAATTAAATACACTGTTTAGTCCTTTTCAAGTCGCTGGTTTAGAAGAAGCATAATAGCTTTGAACTGGCCAAAATACCTAAAGCATACAAAAAAACTGTAGTTTATGAACCAAATTTTGTCAATTCCATACAATGAAACTCACTAAGACCATGATAGATTTAAAAAACCAAAAAAACAACAACTTTTGATGAAAATGCATCGACTTCTGTTAAGGTAACACAGACTCTTTGTT